>NW_022280033.1:17052472-17139479 GCF_004355925.1 Anarrhichthys ocellatus | reverse complement strand
CTCTCTCTCTCTCTCTCTCTCTCTCCCTCTCTCCCTCTCTCTCTCTCTCTTTGTCTATGTCTCAATCCCGTCCTCCCTGTCTCCCTCTTTTCCTCTCTCCCTGAAGGTGGCTCAATCATACGACAGCGGCGGCTGTGTGATGTTGTCAAAAGACATTTCAATTTGGCGACCCTCCCTCGGGTTCGGGCAAATTACCACTTCAAAAGGCTGCCAGTCCCCAGGTCGCTCCCAGTGGGGTCGGCCCAGTATACGCTCTCTCCCTCTCTCTATCTCACCCCGGCTGCTCAGCAATGCTGATGAGGGCCCAGGCCCCCTCGAGCATGCTTGTTTCTCCATAAACAAAACTCTCTCCACGAAAACACGGGCGCACGCTTGATTATTCTGCATGAAGAGCGTAATGTCGTTAATTCGAGTGAGGTGGAAAGAGTGAGTAGCTTTTCAGCCACTGGATATAAGCGAATGGGAAAAAAGAAATGTTACAATGTCTTGATAAGAGGAACTGATACAACCCTCATGTCCATTATGCTAAACATGAAGCTAGAAAAAGCTTGGGATTAGCTTAGCATAGCATGAAGACCAGAACTTTGTGTAGATTAATAAACAAGACCTATTTTGTTGGCTTTACAGGTATTGGTAGGATGACTACTTCTATTTTATTTCACAGTTTTACTTTTGGACAGAGTCAGACTAGCTGTTTCCCCCAGCAGCCTTTATGCTAAGCTAACTAGCTTTATAAGCAGTCTATATACAGAGGTGTTCATTTTCAAAAAAATGAATTCTAATTTTTCCCAAATTATCCAACTATTTATTTTACTTTAAGCATGATATTTGTTTGTAATAGATTGTTGAGGGAGAAATACAAATACCTGGAAAGCATTTCAGCACTTTCGGTTCCCTCGTCTTGAAGTCAATGTTTTTTCTTTTAAAGGGTTTTCGGTTAGATGCCTGAAATAAAGTCTGTGGTGAGCACAAGCTTCAGCATCAGTAAATACCTCACTTTTTAATTTTGAAGCTTTTACGCGTCTTAAAAAAGGCAGGAAGCAAACTACTCACTGGCTAAGTGAGACTACAAAACGCCTTTAGCTTCGTGGTGGTGACGAGTCATGCGACCTTGGTGCAGTTTGTTTATAGCCTAACGTTAGCTTTTTACTTCTGGTGATTGCAGTGATGCTTCAAAAATCATAAAAGTGGTTTTCATTTGTGAAGAGTATCTCACTTAATAACATGTGTAAGTATCATAAAAATGTGTTTACCACAGAGTTTATTTTCTGCAATAATGCAAAATACATTGGAACAATCTCATTACGTTTTGGCCGAGGGAACCAGTGCAACGCTAACTTCCGGGGTTGGACTTCATCCTTGCAGCATTCTTAATAATACTCACTGATTTCAAACAAAGCGGAGTAGCAAATTGAGGCAAAACAAGCACTTACATACAGTATAAAGACATCACAATTGCAAAAGCCATTAAAAAGCTGAATTGCATTGCAGGCTAATTCGAAACATTTTTAGCACCCTTGATGCACTGTATCCATCTGTCACACCCCTCCTTTAATCTAAATATGTGCTATTGATCTCTTTGTCACTGTAGGTTGTTATGTTCCACACTAATCGTCATGTCATATCGAACAATTTTGCAATTCCTTTGACTACAGTAATGCACCTATAATTTGGATGCTGACCATTATGTCTCATGCCGCTTTAAAAACTCACATACAAAACTGCCGATCGTCAAACCGCTTTCACAGCTGACAAAAGCCATTAACGGGCATTCCATCTGATAACACCCACATCGGATCAAGTTCACTTTGGCAGTTGTTATTCATTACACACAGTTATCCAGTGAAAGCCCCCTTTTTTTCATGAAGTGTTTACTTTGTGTGGCATATTTAGTGGCCAAGAGACATTTGACACCCTTCAAACAGTGTCAGTTATGTAATTCTCTTGTTGTTTTTGAGAGTGCCATACAAGTCTATTCCACAATATTTTTTTCTGTTTATGCCATCACACTGTCCTCTATCGTGAATATGAACCGTTCAAATAATACTCCAGTGAGACATCTTTGTGTATGAGGCCTCCTGGGGCCATACTACTCCCGAGTTGCATGTGTGACAGCGGCATAAGACACCCAGATCCCTACCTGCTCTCTCATTGTAAGTCACCAAGAATAAAGACGTTACCTAACACCCTTAAATGTGAGATGAAATATAAATGAGTCGAGCTGTTAACTGCAGAACAAAGACATGAATCGTAGAACTAGCTTATTTAATGCTTTGAGAGGATCGGCTTGAACAGAGATTTGAATAAGGGTTCTGTCGTTCCGCTCTGTAAGTTTTTGTTTTGTTGGGTAAGTGAACGATGACAATGCATCTTTCCGCACACGTGCATCTTCTCTTGTATCTCCGGAGGGAGCTGTGATAAGCCGTGCGGCGAGTAAAACCGACAATACAGAGCTGAGAGCAGGGAGCTGACAGTGAGTGAAGGCGCGCTATTGTACTTAGTTGACTGACTCTTACGGAGTAACCATGCATCACCGCCGCTTTAATGTGGCGTTGCCGCCGCTGAATGGCTCTGTTTGGTTTGATCATGGCTAATGGTGCACTAATATGTGCAATTAAAGATCAAAAGCCATTTAATGAAATATTTAGTGCTCGCACATCGCTCAGTCTCCCCGGGTTGCGTCTCTGCGCCTTTGACTCGGCTGCTGCACAGAGGTTTTCATTGATCAAATTAGCGCAGAGTAATTGCCAAAGAAACAACGTGGGGCCCTCGGGGCCCCAAAAGAGTCCGGGACCCCTGGGCGGCTGCCTACTTTGCCCAATTGGTAATCCCTGTGAGTACCTTGTGACTCAGTTGGTGTCATTCAAATGGAATCCAAGTCGACAGATTCTCTCACAGTCTGATTCGTCACATGTCTGACATGGTGACAGGTGACAGTCTCCATCATGCAACAAACATTTGTGTTATTGTATGTCAACATCAAAATAGGATGGATATGATAGTTCATATCTTGTTATTTTGTGTTTGTGACAAAGACAACTGTTTGATGGGCAGTTGTCTTTGTCCATTATATATATTTTTTCCAGATGCTTTGTATGTATTATTTGCTTTGGAATATTAACCACCACCTTTATTCAAACACAGTTTCATGTCCTCTTGTGAGGACATGAAACTGTGGCAAAAAATGTATTTTTTTATGTAAAAATAAATTCTTTTTTATGTACAGGTCAATTTCAATATTTTGTCTTCTTTCAGACGAGTGGAAAGAAACCATTATCCATTATACACATTTAGCTGTATATTTTACTACTCGCTCTATTTCCATATGTTGTTTTTTTCCTAAATTCAACCAAAAGTTAGCATTAGATAATGCCTCATTAAATGTTTAAATATACAATTTCACAAAACTTGTAATAGAATTTTTTTTTGTCAACTGGGGTGACTTCCCTTTAGGCTTGATTTGTGCTTAAAGCATTTGCGAGTGTCAGGACGGGCAAAGTGACGTCGCACCATCAGACATGGCACTTCGTGGGGCATCCGTGCCCATCAAACATTTTCCATCTTTGTAGACGTCGATGGCCGGAGAAAAAGGGGAACTTTGAGGAGCTTTGAGAATGTTGGTTTCGCTGCAGGGAGAAACCTGTGTTTACACTTTGCAGAAAGTATAACCGGTGTTTTATGCTAACACATGCACACACACTCTTACACAAATAGTATTCTTACTAGCACAGATAAATGAACGGCATCTGCTCAGTCTAGGTGTGTGTCGAGGTATGAGCCGGCTCAGACGTAAATAGTGACACATCAGACCTTGCCGACGGAAATGGAATTGTGGAGCCTTTCTATATCTAACCTCAAGTTGTGCCCGTGCTGTGCTGGGGTTGCAGTGGGGAGATGTGAGGTTCGGCAGGCTGTTTCTAGTTTTTTGACATTTCTCCTGTCTCGTCTCTTTCTTCCTTTCTGTGAATGTCTCAGCCCGAGTGAGGTGAGATCTCTCTCTCTCTCTCTCTCTCTCTCTCTCTCTCTCTCTCTGGTGATCAGACATGGGCATGAGAAAGCAGGGCTTGCGGCCTTGCGCAACGGGGGCTCCCACCTCCCGCCTCCCCCTCTCCCTTCTAGTCTGGCGATAACAGTCGCTTGAAAGACCTTCCTTTCCGCCGGTGGTGGGAACCCGGAGATAAGGTGGACGGTGGGGCGTCTGCTGGGCCTTCTCCAGGGAACAGGGAGTTCTCAGACTCCTCTGATACCGCTGTACCGTGGGGATGAAGGTTGCAGGGTGTGCGCATGTGCATTTGCACAGCTGTTTTTTGAGGCCTCGCGCTCGTCTCAGCCTCCACCCCTGAATGCACGTGGCGTTCTTTTCTCAGACAACGCTATCACGGCTTCGCTCAAGTTGTCCTCAAACAAACGCGTGCTCTCAAAATACTATAGGCCTCCTGTCAGCCTGAAACTGTCTGCTGCATCCTTGAGAATCTCGCGGCGGCACAACAACAACAGAGAATATCTGATGAAGGTTAACCCAAAACACAGGTCGTGCTGACCCAGCGCAGATCAACTCGCCACGGCCTTGACTCGCTGACTCTCTTTCTGGGAACAGCGCTGAAATGTATTGTGGAAGACTATTCATATACATTTTTCTCAAGTAATAGCAGCAGTCAATGTAATTACTCAAGTCAGAGAGAGTGATAAATCATCAAGATTAGAAAAACAACAACCTTGCCCTTGAATAACTGAGAAGCCATCAGAAGCTAAAAAGTTGGCAGTGGTTCCTTTTATGGTTTTATTAACAAAAATATGGAATCTCATGGGAGGCTACTCATTAATCTTATCTCTTGTCTTATAAAGATTAAAGTCACAGAACACAAATTCGGCTCGGCTATCAGAAATAAAAGACATTTTCCACCTCTGTGCGCAAGCCAGTCCTCGTCTCAGCCCGGCGAGAACACTCACGAAACAGAGCTTGATTCCGCCAGCTTTACCTCTATTTTTCCAAGGTTGTTGTCTGTGTTAAGCGGAAGGTAACGAGCTGTCAATCAAATGACCATGGTTTGAGTCATGGGTAGCTTCCAGGGAGCAAGGAGTCACTGCTCCGGTGAAACCTGAGCTGCGATGACGGCTGATGCTTGCAGAACAAAACCCAACAAACAGGCACATTTGCATCGCTGTAGTTCTTTTTTTCTTTTTTCGGAGCTGCCATCGCCTATTCAGTTTGACAGAAAATGTGATTATCTCTCTTGCCTCCCCCTTGTGGTTTACGGCAGGAAAAGGGGGACAAGATGTGCACGAGCGTATGGGGTTAGGTAGCGGCTTGAGGAGGGAGTCTGTGGTCGTCTTTGTACACCTCCTCTCTGCTGGATGCACCTTGTGTGTCCCTGACACTTTCTCTCATTATTAGATACACAGCTCCCTGCTGGGGAGGCCAGGTGTTGCTGGGGCTGTCATACATACACATCCAATCAAGATGCCTCACACACACACCAGTGTACATACACACACACACACACACACACACACACACACGTGCGCGAAAGTGGTTCTGGGAGAGGACAGATGTGATTTATTTATCAGCCCATCACTGCTACACAGAGGAGGTGTTAGATTGTGGTCTTGAGAGGTGCAGCCTGAACTTCAGGACCCACTTTTCTAGCTAATAGCTGTCGAGTCTGTGTGAAATATCAAGATGAGGGTGTGGGTCCAAGATCAGCGCTGTAAAGAGGGCTCCATCGTAGGAAAAATTGGCAATACTATTTCATATTCCTGCCTTTACCAATATGGGTAATTAATTAATTCCAATATGGTTCGAAAGTGTTCCATAAAATGGAACATTTATTGAAGATAAAATATATAAACCTCAAAATTAAACCAAACACTAAATAGCCATATTAATTACACAACAATAAAATGAAAGAACAGATTATTAGCTAAAGTAAAATTTCATAATAGCGTGTCACCTTCCCCCATAAATAAGCTTTGGTCCACAGTGTTAAATGGATCATTGTTAAGTGTGTATGCAAGGAGCATACTTCTCAAAGATATAGTTCCATCAACATCACATACTTGACTTCTTCCTGCGAGATAAGAGGAGAACGTTTTACAACGTCCATGAAGTGTTGCTGTGACAACAGTTTAGAATGGTTCCAGCTCGGAGATGATCCTCTCGGCGTTGCAGCGTAACGCTCCTGTCTTTACCAAAACAAATGTTCCAGACCTCAGGGATAAAAGAAATGAAAGCTGAATTCATTCAGGTGAGACACTACAGGCAAAAACATCGTTTTTCATGCACTCCAGAATTCAGACTGGTGGAAAGCAAACATGTTAAAAACACATTTAGCTGTTTATTCTACTACTTTGTCTGTTTGCGTCTGTAGATTTCTCCTAAATTCGCCAAAAGATAATATTAGATAAGGCCTCATTTGCATATTGAAATATAGAATTTCATGAAGTGTTTAATACAAAAGAATAATTGTCTTCATGTAAGCAATCAACTGGGGAAGTGTTGTGGTGATAGTTCAGCTTTTGACCCTATTCACCAAGTGAATAGTGTCAAAGTGTCTTCAAAATGTATCTCATTTTACAAAACATATCTTTAAAGACTCTGAGCCAGAAATCTCCACTTCAGTAGCTCTTACATTCATCAAACTTTCTTTATTCTAAAGGTTTTAAAAGGAGGGTTGGTTCAAACATCATCCATAGCCTAATTCAAACAACATTTCGTTCATAAAAACATGGCGAAAAGTATTTTTTTGTATGGCCGACATTATTTTCTGATTTCTGGAGGGATACAAAGAAATATGCAAAATTCCCTCAGTTCCCTTTGACTCTAATACGTAAACAAAATGAAACTAGAATTTTGAACCTGTCTTCATCCGATGTTCAGATTACTGTATACAAATTAGCACATATCTGATAAGATAATGCATCTTTTACATAACATGATCAGCACCTTTTCTGCAATCGCCATCCAATGTCTTTACATGTTGTACAGAGGTTTTTGGGGGTGTAGGGGATTCACAGAAAAACGATTGCCACACATTAAGTAATCCAGCATCATTTAATCTCATATCTCAGTCTCACTGGTTACAAATGACTTTCATTACACTGTGTCAGAGCTGTTACGGTTACCGCTGATGCTTACCCAAATTTTTCCCACAGCCGCTGCTTGACATTAAAAGCATCCGAGTGGTAAAACATGAGGTGGCGTTTCTTTTAAAAGCAGCCACAGGAAATGCATTTCTCACTGCGCTTACCACTGACTGCAATCATCAATCAGAATCTGTCAACGTGCATCTTCATTTTGGGAAGGGAGTAGTGGAAGCAAGGCATCTCACTCCACACTGCCCTGGTTTTGTGTGGAAAACCACTGCATGACATCAGATCACTGATGCAGTTATCATTGATCGACATCTTTATTTAAACAATGTGAATTTGCTTGGCTGGACCATAATACACCAGTTTGGTCTTCTGTTGTATTTCTGACAGACTTATCTTCAAAGCCAGTGTTCACCATAGTGTCAAACTGCACTTGCTGTTACCACGGTAACCACGGGGGCGTGCCAAATCAACCAGGATGGAAATCTTAAGGATGACAACTTGACATGCATTTTGTGCATCAAAAGATAAAAACAGGATACCAAATGGAAGACAAAAATGTGCATTCAGGATATGCAAATATAACGGTAAGAAAAATAGGAAAAGGAGGTTTTTTTAAGTGGAGTCATATTTCAGTCAAATTCAGGAAGAATGTGTTGCGTAACCCTGACCCTCTGGGATGCTTTTCACTGCGAAGGCATTGTGGATGCATTTCTAGGATTTATAAATAGTGTAGCAGCACTGGGGAAGTTTTTTTTATCATAATAACCAGCCTGCAAAAGTGAAGGTTCTTGTGCTATTTCATCTAACCCCTTCACAGGAGGATGAGTTCAAACATCTGCCGAGGTCCCAGTGGAGAGTAAACGGCTTACACTAGAAGATGCAGTGCCACACTCTTCCCATTGAAGTACTTCTCTGTATCATCATCTGTATTTCAATTAAAATGTGCCTGTTCACATCTTCAGCACTGATACTGAATCTATTCCTTGCTCTTTATTTTATCCCACCAAGGTTAGGGTTAACTCTTAATCTATTTAATTCATTCAGAACGTGGGCCAAAATCTGAGTTTGTAATTATAGTGATATAGTGATTATCTCTTAATCGATTGAATAGTACAGCTTCCTCGTGCCAAAAATACTTTTTAACATTCAAGGTTTGAATATTCACTTCACAACCCTCCATTTACTGAAAGAGGCATAAACGAGTTTTGAAATATACGGTGCTCTTTGAAGGTAACATTCAAGCAAGCAATATTACAAGTTCTCTCCTTTTATGCGATGGCTGGTTTGATAGAATCATCAAACAATGTACATGTGGAAACAAAATGTGGCTATGTTGAATGATAAAAATAAAAAGTGTGATGAAAAATTATAAAATGACAAAAAGTTAACCAGATAACTCATTAAACCACAATTTTCGGACAGGTGCCAGATAACTTTAATAAGTTCAGTATATACACAAGAAAAAAAACACATTGTATATGAAGAGCAATTTAACAGCAGCTGATAAACTTGTTTTTACTGACTTCCAGTGCACTCCAGGGTGTGTCCCCATAAATCATTGCTTTTCATCCTGGTGTTCAGTTACTCTGAGCAAGAGTAAGCACATCTTGCGAAGTTCACCAGAACAAACAAAAAACAACAACAACAGGGTGAGAGTTGCGGCTTTGAGTTAAATGTCTTGAAAACCGTAGCATGGATTTTAATATCGGCAACTTTGGGGACCCCCTTTCATCTGGTGCCAAAGGCATTAAAACACACCAAAAGACAGCCATGTTTTGCTTTAGTTTGGTTTGTCCGTTCTACTGTAGAAACAGGGTGGTGCAACATGACGGACTCTGTGAAGTGGACCGTATCTGTATGTAGATATGAAGGGCTCATTCTTAGCCATAAATAACGCAATGATTCTTAGTTTAGACAGGATCTTATTCCTACTTGTCATATTTTGCCGCTTGGGCAGAAGCCCCCAGGGTCAGTATAACGAAGCCCAGTTGTGCGTGGTTAATGTTGTGAAATGGTGAAATGGTGGGGTGGGGGGGGGTGTAGGTGATTAGACACAGGTGGATTCAATCAGGGCAGGCAGGGCAGGCAATCACAGTGCTTGGGACAACACACACAAAGGCAGGGAGTGAAGTTATCTGAAACGAGGCGAGAGGTAAGTGACACAAAAACAAAAAAAGGAAATAAAGATAACTGCTAAAATAAGAAAAACATAACTTGGGCGACGGGGCGAGACATGACAGTCCATTGCTCTGACAGTCTAATACTGACGCGGAGGGGTTTACATTGTTAGTTTAAAGCCTGGTGCGTCCCATAAAGATGCTAACGCGTGCCTTGTGCTGGTATTTGACACCCTGGGAGTGAGACCAGGCTGTAGTCCCAGCTGATTACACACTAATGACAACATGATTATCAAAACTGTTTTATATCTGCCAATAAATCCCCCTAAATACTGAACACTGGACCTTTAAAACAGCTTATACAAGCGCTTCAAAAGGTACATAACAATGCTACAAAAAGCTATATTTATGTACCCTTCGGTAAGGGTACATAACCTTCCATTCTTTGGGGTTTGGAAAGAAGGCGTCCTGAGATAACCTCCCAAAAAGTTCAGAGGAAATAAAACTTTGCTTCGCCGGCAATTGTTTATGGTCTGCTAAATTAAAATTGGGTCAGAAGCCTCAGACTGTCCCATCTAGTCAGCACATCAAAGCAGAATAACTAAAGAGAGCCTCACTGAGGACAGGCCACTGAGCAGTGGTGTGATAAACAAAACCTCCATGCCCTTAAAGAGGAGCAGCCTCCCTGTGCGCATCCACAGTCCAGCTGAGCCTGACTGTTGGCAGCTTCTCCTCCTTCTTCCAACATGCCAGTGCAGAAGTCTGAGAGGACTGAGGATGAACGGACAGGCAGTGGACAGCAGGTGGCAGGAAACAGCAGCAGAGTTTGGATGAATTCACTTTTGGTTCTGTCACAGGGGACATGGAGTCTTTGCACAGTTACACTTTGATTTTCTTGAAAAAGCGAAATAACAAATAATTGAGAATTATTGCTGCAGCGTTGAATATATGATTGGAAGTAACACATGGGGCCAAAACACATCACTTCGGACTGAGGAAGACTTTTGACAGATCCGTTCGTTCTGTCCAAGTCGCCCTTTCCGCTGCCCGTGTAAATGTCAACGGAGGCCACATGGTTGATTGAATTGAAAATGCAGCACACACAGCTTCAACAATTAAAGAGTCTGTTTGTTTTAGAATATGTCCATGCAGTTTAAAAAAAACAACCTGACACACAGCTTAGCAATTCTGGTTCACTTCTAAACTCTTTCCTTGTGAGGACTGGAGAAGATTGGGGAGCAAGTGTGAAATTGTACAGCTGGGTTTGATGTTGAATTCCACAGAAAAGAAAGTCATAATCTCGGACTCGGACGTCTTTCCCTTCAGAGAGCCGGGCTTTGCCTATAAATAATCCTTGCACTCATTCGAGGAGGCTGCCCGGCTGCCTTGCAATCGAAAAAAACAGCTTTGAGGAGAAACAGCTCTTTCCCTCCCCTTTTTCCCTTTTTGTTTCTTTTTAATTGACTTTTTAACAAGGCTGTGTTGAAGTTGACCAGCTACACCCCTTCATTACCGGCCACCACTCACACACATATGCACGTCCTCTGCCATTGGCTGAGGCGGGAAACTCATTATAATTGTGTGTGTATGTAAACTGCTCCCAATTTCTGAATCAATGAGCGATGTGCAGAGGAGCATAAGTGAACAACTCGTTTGTATGCATGATAATGCCGACCCCTTCGGTTTCTGTCGGGCGAGGTCAAATTGCATAACTGAGAAGAAAACACTCCCCTGGGTGGATTTGGGGCAAATTATTTCAAGCCATTGTAATAAAGTCTTAGGGAGAACCTGCACCAGGACAATTTGCAACGTAATCTACCAAACACTGGGTGGTTGAAACTGACTGGGTGTGGACTGCTTTATTATATAATATGGACGATAGAAAATACTAAAACAAACATTAACATTTCACATGTGAATACCTCAGATTATTAGTATAAAGTTGATGATTTATCTGAACATTCAGTGGATTTGGGCAACCGAGCACACAGCAAATGTCTCACACTGAGGGTTTCACTTTTTCGTCTGTAATCGAGTCCATAAAGTTCCAGCAGATAAAAGTATGAGCACGGTTTGAACTTCAATAACCCCAAAACCCTGCAGTGCAACATCAGTAAACTGCGCGCAGCCTGGCTGGTCTGTGACACTTTACGATACCAAATGACACCAAAGGGACTGGGAGCCATAAGGTCTAACATCGGTGAGTCCAGCGCTCTGTTTTTTTTTGTACTGTGAAGTCTTAATACTTCCTTTCCAGGAGGGAGAGAATATTTCACACCGGTCATCACACCTGACACCAGAATTTCGTTTTGGCAAATGCCATAAATGTGAAACCACCCACAGAGGAGTGATGACGGGAGCTTCTTCTATGTTGCAGCTCCACTTTGTGACATAGTCTGATAAGACAGCGGGTACGTATCTTGCTTCATGCAGGTAAGCAGCAAACGTACTAAATTCAGATATTTGCATCTGCTTTCACACAAAACTCTTGGATAATATTTTCTCTTGCCGCATTCCGATTAAGCAGGTATCTGACAAATCAACATACAATTAGCTGTCCCCTTCTACGTGTTGTAGACACACACTGCTCAGAAAGTGCTAATACAAGACTCACATTTGTATTAGGTCTGAAACAGATTCCAGTGTTCAAAGTAAAAGCACAAAGTTTGGGAATAGATTTCAAGAAGCGATGCTGAGAGGTTGTTTATTTCCCTTTTCTCCTTTCCTTCCCGGCCTTCCGTTTGGCTTATTTACCTGTTATAGCCGCCACAAGGCCAGGCGGATTAGCAACCACCCCAAAGGCTAAGTTGTTCACTTTACAGAAGACTTCAGGGGGACTGAGATGATGTTATCATCTCCGTCTGAAGTCTGTGCTATCCCTTTGAACACGCTTTATCTGCACATCTCTGTACTCGCCTGCAAAATGGAGCAGCACACAGCAGCTGCTTTGAAAATGAATTAGCAATAGGAAGGTGCCCGAGTCACTTGCGAAGCATGCTTCATTTGTGTAACGTAAATTAATATTCTAAAAATAAGAACCTCATCCATCCTTTGAGTGGGCTCACGGAGAGCGCTTGAAACAATGGAGTCCAGACAGTGACGGGGGATGACAATGAAAAATTAGCGGAGTCAAAATGTCACCTTCCCCCCTATGAAGTGCCACAGCTATGAAACCCTGAAAAAAAGAAGAAAAAAAAGAAGACAAATGAACGAAATAGGCACTAAACATTAAACGCTTGCTGGGTTGCAGCTGAGGGGATGAAGGGGGCAAAAAGACTGACAGACTTCAAGGGAGCTCAGAGAGACCTTCTTGCTTTTGTCTGGTCCCTTTTGCCCCCTCTCTGCCATGGCTGGAAATAGCAATTGTGTGACACTTGGTTCCTGGGTGCCCGGGGATGCTATAAGTCAGCAGTGAAATGAGACGCTTTCTGCCATGTGCACTCTGACTGTTGTTGTTGTTGGGCTGTGGAGGGATCAGAGCGGGGGACTCGGGGCTCTACTGTACACCCAAAGGAGAGTAGATTTCATATTCCAAAGTAAAATGCCTTCTGGCACTGCTCCACCAGCCCTTGATTTGAATAGACAAGAGCTGCTGGGGAGGATTGAGGGATAAAAGAGGCTGAGGGACAGAAGTGACTGGAGCCTCACAAAGTCTATATGCTGTATCAGCACTCAGACATATGGGAATAAAACGAGTGCTGAGTGTGAAGTGGCGCCAAAAAAAGCGGATTGGTGTCTAGTTAGGTCGTAGCAAACATAGTGTTTGTGGAGTTCAGAGTGGGAGTGATGGTTCTTGGAGTGTTTTTCCCCCAAAATGTCCTTTTAATGACATCGTCCATGTTACTTTCATTCGAAACATTGGACTGTCCTGGATAATGTAACAATGTGTACATTATGGCCAGTTGAGAACATAGTTTTTCAACCTCCCAAAATCCACCTAGAATTCAAAAATGTATTGATTTAAGCTGCAGATTGTGTTTTCAGTTCTCTCAACACAGTCATCTTGTGCTTCCACCTTCCGTTAGTGTCGCATGGGACAGCATTTTGGTGATTGGATGTTTGGAGTAGTTAATGTCATGCACACAGGCTAGTACCTTTGATTTTGTGTTCAAGAATCAGATATTTTCCAACATCTTTTTCTACTGATGGGGATGTATATATGTATATATACGGTATATACATATAGTTTATGAGAAAATGACTCTGCTTAATTTATTCCCTCAGTAAACATTGAAACATGAGTTTACGGTCTCAATTGCTAGTTTCTAGTCTTTTTTTAATTCAGCATGATGTTCATTTTGTAAATTATGGTCCCATTAAAATAGACCATAAATCAGGGTATGCTTTAGGGCGGGGCTACCTTGTGATTGACAGGTCGCTACCACAACAGTTGTCCGGTCTGGGAGTTGTCCGTGTTTTCATATTACAACTTTAACCCTGTCACAGTGGGTTTTCAGTTCCTAAAAGTGAATTATAACATTGTGGTCACCTAAAAAATTCGGCGTTCAATTGTGCTGAGCTCCACCAACTCGAGTCACTACAAAAAGGCAAGATGGTGAAGGCCAAAATACTGAACGCGAGGCTTCAAAACAGCAGTCCGCAAACCAATTGGTGACGTCACGGTGACTTTGTTCACTTCTTATACATTATATGGGCTCATTTGATCATAGATATATTCTTAGAGATATCTTGGTTAGTTGTTGTCTTTCTAGCCAAACAGCGACCATGATGCTAAGTAACAGAGCAGCTCGGTGGCTCTCACACTAACAAGCTGTGGCCCTGCTAGTCTCCTGATTGGCTTGGGCAGGTGTATGGGTGAGACCTTGATGCCACGGCCCCACTGTGCAGACTCTTGCCCCAAATGAGGTCAAAATCTGAAGATGGCCGCTCCCGTATCCGGGATATTTTGGAATCATTTTTGCACAGCGGGAGGAAGTGGAGGTAGGTTGTCCATTCATATATTCAGTCTATGATCCTGACTAATTTTAAAAAAAAATCATCGAGTGAACAGTTGATTTTCCTGTTTCAAGCATTACAAAGCTTATATCTAAAATGTTTGCACATGATAAGGCATTTTTGCAGTGCAAAAAGAGCTCTGAAACGCTGCACCAGTGCCTCTCTATTACCATTGCTTCTCCTACAGAACAGCAAGAGGTCAGCTAGCATGTGGAAGATGTGCTTCCTCTCGGCACCACTCACACATGCCGACACAGACAGTTTTTACAATGAGCTCTGCATTCCTAGCCATGATCTCACCTTTTTTTTATTTTCCATCACCTCAAAGGATTAATCAGAGGCTTTTAAAATGCAGCCGCGAATATGAAGACGTGTCTCTTTCTCCTCCCTTTGACCTGAATGCAGCAGCAGAAGCCCTCCTTCCCCTTTTGTAAAGACTGCCGTGAGAGCACATCAAACACATGCCCTCTTGCACCCGAGGCAATGAAAAATAAATCAACAAACAAATGAATAAGTAATCACAAAGGGGGAAAAAAAGAAACAAGGAGGCGGTAAAATATGTGTGAAAACACATTTATCTGTTTCTGAGCCTTTTGTGTTTGTGATAATCCAATGTGTATTTTGGGAAACATGTCGGTTTCCGGGTCCCTGATCTCATTAGATTTATGTTCATTGTTCTTTTTCTGATCGAGCCAGATGTAAAAAGGCTTCAGTGGGTTGGATTAGTGTACAATATTGTTGGCGATATTGTATGCATCACTCCCCGCAGGCTTCTTGCATTTGAGCTATAACCACTCCGTTGCTGCTGGGTGATGTCTTGACTGCAAGCATTGAATTAAAGCATTTTTCTTTTTCAGGCCGCAAAGGAGCCACCTTGATGGTTTTAGAAATAGCTTCTTAGTGATGAGGCTTCATCCAGGTGTGCACGGCTGTGTGGAATGAAAAAGGAAGAAGAAGCCAACTCCTTCATGTTATTGAGACGCAGCCCGATTCACTGACCCACGCTGTTTATAGCTTATGTATTCCTGCTGAGCCATGTCAGTCAACTCGTAATGTGCATTTGGTTCTGCTTCCAATGTTGACACCGAGGTCGTTAATTCACATCAAGGACACTGCCATAATAGAGTCGTATCGTGCAAACACAGTTGCTGTTAGTTTGCAAACAGCTTAGCAAGCAGCAAGCGTTCCTTGTGCTTTGATTCGATGCTAAGTGCTTCATCAATCACAATCCCAGACAGATCATTAGAGGCTTCTAGGATGACAGGAGCAGCCAAAACATCTACAGCAGATTGCTCCAGACCACCCCTCAAACCTTTAATTACGCCCGAGGTTGGCAGTTATCAAAGACATGCAGTGATAAGTGACTCACTGTAGCCATTAGTTAAAGCAACTTGTTAGTGTCGCGGGTTTTAAATGACTTGCCTTGCTTTATAGTATGTCAGAACCAAAGCAACATGTGCTTTTTCTGTGTAACAAAAATAAAATGTACTAAAAATACTGTTGGCCCTTGAGCAAACTGTGCTGCACATTACATTGCAGTTTTTTAAAGAAAGCTCTCTTTTGGGCCTCAGATTTAAGGTGGCAGACTGTGTAACCAGATGGTTGCTCGATTGAATCCCCTGTCAACATGCTTTTAAGCAATAATCTATTAGCAGAAATGGAATACAATATTCATAATATGCTTTTAATACGGTATAATCAGAGAGCCTTTTTATGTTATTAAGTTACCCGAAGGCCACCGTAGTTCTCCGACGCGCTGGTAGAACTACGGTAGCGTGACCAGCAGTAAAACCATGGTAACGCCAGCCGCCGCCTGACTTCTGTTGCTCCTAAAATAGTGTTGTTATCATAAGGATAGCCTCTGAATGAGGCGAACTGCTTTACCACAGTTTTGGAACGGGAGGAGTGAGCGGAGGGGAATTTATTTGATTGCAATTGACAACCAAACCACTAGATGCCGCCAAACACACATTGTCCCTTTAAAAAAAAAAAAAGAAGAGGATGACGGGATTGCTGACTTCAGTTTAGTTTAGTTTAGTAAAAAGGAAGATTTACAAATCAGCTTGTTTTCAGTTGGTCCACCACTTTGTTTTAGATTGACATATCTTTGTAAGTTTGGCAATCCCCTGACTTTTCCTCTCGCGCTCCCATGAGGTTGACTTTTGCGGTATTGAGTGAAATTTTCTTGATTCAACGGTTGGATCCTTACCATAAAATTTAGTGCAGAAATTGAATTTCCCTGACTTGTGACAGCTTTGGCGATCCCTTTATTTTCCATATAGCCCCACCATCAGGCAAACATTTGAATTCCTCCTATACTTTGGTAATACCTGCCAAACAAATGACATTTCGATCAGCCTCAGCCTAAACTGCTAAACTGAACTAAACTTGTGTATGTTAACAGGCTAAAGTAACTAAAACTAAAACTGTGAACATGGTAAAAGGGTAAAAAGGTAAACATGTCAGCACGTTAGCCTTGTGAGCATGTTAGCATGCTGATGTTAGCATTTAGCTAGTACAGCCTCACGGTAGACTCATGTTCAAGGATAACCCAAAAACGACCAGCATCTCCATTGTGGTCTTGATAAATAAACAGTAAGAATAGGATACATTTGCGGTGGTGGTATTATTTTAGCATTTTATTATCAGCAACGAATCCCATGAACATGGATTATCCTACAAAAAAGACGGTCTATAGTCACAGCTTGAATACTGTATTAAGGCCTGAAGAACTCCATGAAAGAGTCATATTGTTGCAATGGGCTTCAGGGGATTTGGTGTTTAAAAGGTATCCTTCACCTTAAACAACCCATTGCTGAGTGCAACATTAGACAGCCACAGATGCACTACGCAGCTGCGAGTGTTTCTGCAAAACAGCAAACATACTCAAGTCAACTTTGCCTCAAATGAGTAAAGGGAATTTGTTCAGTGTGTACTCTCATATTGTAAGCAAAACATGCCCTTCTGTCCTTCCTGCCCACTTGCTTAATGGGAACACTGTGCTGCGCCAATGTAACACCTTGGGAATGATTGGGAACGCTTGTGTGCGTATGTGTGTGTGTGTTGTGGCAGGTGGAGCGAGGCCGCTTGTGCCGCTCTCTTCCAGATGAATGGCTGGGTGATACATGCCGGAGCCGACAGGCGTCTGCCAGGGTCGGGAGGTAACTGTCGCAGGCCCCTCACCTGTGTGTGCACCGGGGGATCCTAGAACGAGCACGTCTAGACACGTTTCCTCACGCTGTTCCCTCAAGAGTAACTCTGGAGTCCAAGTGCCTCCTGGTGAGCAGAAGCGAGAAAAGTCCTTGAGTGAGATGAGTTATGGGGGATTTAGCACTGCCTTTGTCATCACAAAGAACTTGAGTACACACGCAATTTTACAGTCTAATTCAAATTTTAAACCCCAAGTTGCCAATGTACTACACTATTCATATAAATATTCAACATATTTCCATATAGCCCTCAGCTATATGCCCGCTCCCATGTTCTGTTCTGGATATAGATCCAGCGTGGCATCAGCGACTACTTGCCTCGGGAGAGTTATAGTGCTTATTCCAGCAGACGGAGTAGGGAGATCACATGAATATCAGATCCCAGTGGAGCTGTAGCTTTGGCTGCTGTTTAAAGCCCATTCAATGAAAGAAACATGACCCGCGTCTATCTGTTGTGTATGGGATGACAAGATGTTTCTGGGAAAACTGCGTGGGAAGTACGATTCAGGAAAGAGAGAATACGTGGGTAAAAAAACACATTTGCACAGAAGCTGTAGGATTTGTAAATGTTTTACGGCATATGATTTAATGACTACATTTAACACCTGAGTAAATTGTTGAACAGAGCAAAATGCATCAGCAGCTCCCTGGATCTGAGCTTGCTGACTATGGAGATTTGACTGATTTAGCTGCAGGCACAGGCTACCTTCAATGTCCAAAGCCATTAGTGATTCCTGTACTACTAAAGCGCCGCTCCAGGGTACCCATTGCCTTGCATTAATGTCTACCTTCCACCACAGCAAATCAAAGGCTTATTCTAATGCCACTGCCTATCTAAGTATACTCCCTAAATAACACAGGTGAGAGGGCTCCGGGGCTTTTGATTGCCAGAATGAAACGGAGATGCCACTTTTCTGGTACATTTGAAGGCAGAACAATTTATTATCAAGAACAAGAATATCAAACAAGAGAGAGCGAGAGGGAAAAAAGTTCCATGAATGTGTTTTCACTGCAATTTAGATCACTTAAACGCTTCCAGCACAGACAGAATGACTTATTAAGCTTAGAGATTCTTCCATTTAATCTTACGCCTCTAGTTACAGTTTTTCATGTTTTTTTTTTTGCCTTATCGTGTAAATATATAACTGCTCTGCTGAAACCAGAGATCACAGCAGTAGTTATTAAGAGGCTATTGAAAGGGCTTTTTAGATGTCAGTTCTGTAAAGTGCTTTATGCCCCCTCTCTGTCTGTCCTCATCCAAGACAAGGAAGGGGCTCCCCTTGTGTCCGATCTGGGTTCCTTATTGCCAGTCGAAGGTGCGCTTCACCAGCCTGAAGAAGGTTCGGTTGTGTTCCTGTAGGAAGGAGCGGAGCTGCTGGAGGACGGTGCTGTTGACAGCCGGGTGCGGACGCCCCTTAGACTCATGCAGACAGCGCTCTCGGCCATCGCTTCGGATACAGTAAAACCCCTTGGTCTGGTTGAAGTAGAAGTTGGAGGATACTATCCTTGGGGGCAAATTAAGGAAGCACTCCACCTTCTGAAGCTCTGGCAAGGGGTCTCGGATCAGAGCGTCCCCATCTACGATGTGTATCTGTTCCAGGGGGAAGTGGCGCAGCCAGTTGCGCATGTGGACGTCATACAGGCTCCTCTGAATTGCCTTGTACCGGATATTCAGGGCCCCATTGCGCACCAGCAGATTCTCGATGGCTTGCACCGGCTTGTGGTTCTCCAGCCGGTTGAAGTACACCTGGGTGTAGTCGGAGATGACACGCTCGGCCGGGTCTCGCAAGATCAGCAGCAGCTTTATGGACGAGTTCATGGCACAGATGCGTTCTGGTGCGAGGGGTGACGTGAAGTAGCCTGGCGTTTTCTCCACTGTGATCTGGTGCGGGTACGAGTACGGCATCAGGTCACGGTACCACTCGAAGCCCTTGGCGTAGTTCTCATCCCAGTCAAAGAAGTGCACCTCGGTGGCAGCAGCGGCAACCTCCGGATGAATGTCCAGCATCTCCAACAGTGCTCTTGTGCCGCCCTTGCGCACCCCAATAATGATGCTGTGTGGGGCTCTTTTACTAGTCCCTGGGGGCGGAGATGAGGGTACATCTCCAGAGACGTTGACTGGTAGTCCAGCATCAAGGTCCATGGGGTCCAGTGTTATGCCAAATCCTTCCTGGACGAGCTCAGGCGGGGCAGCGTTTGTCTGGAGAACCAGAAGAAAGGCGGATGCCAAGAAACAAGCCATGGTGATGGTACGAAGAGTGGACAGAAGACAGAAGCAAGTAAAGGAGACAATGGTTTAGCTGTGGACCAGATCCGTCTTCCTGAGCTCAGTGATAACAAGAGCAGTGAGAAGTGCAGTCTTTGTCTGCCAATGAATTTGAGCCGGAGGAGGAGGAGGAGAAATCATCGGCAGTCCACAGCACATCTGTAGGGATGAACAAAGACACAAGAAAGAAGAAAAGGCTTTCAGATTTCAGGCATATAATTCAGAATGAATGTCTCTATCATACTGAAATGGCACTTTCCTCATTCCCCTGAAAAAGCAATCCAGCCATAAATACAATCCATGTCTGTTATAAGTGTATCAATCTCAATTCATCTTTCTTTGAATCTCTTTTCTTCCCTCTTCCCATCTGCTTTCTCCTCTAACTCTATAAAGTCACTTTCAATTGGAAGTGTAATTTCTCCAGCTGAAAAACATTTAGCCAGACAGCTCGTTAGAAAATGTGTCTGAGATATGCAAGCATGGCTGTAGGCCAGGAGACAAGGCCGGTGCTCTGTCTTCCTTTATCGGGTCAAAATCCACACTCGAATCGATACCTAGCGGAGTTTTGAAATCAAGGCATTTGGAGACTTATAAAGACAAATTTATTGCAGGAAATCAGATGAGTTCTCACTGCTAGGTGACTTTGATTTCCTATACATGCCAAGAAAGATCAATACGAGGGGCAGTGAAATGCAGCAAACGCAGGGAGAAGGATTTAGATCATTAAATTAGATGTATAATGTTGCTGAAGATCCCTTCACCGCCATGGGAAAATTCAAACCTCTCTCGGCTTCTTAACGTTTCATCTTTTATCACGAGTTGAATATTGTAATATCTGCTGTTTTCTTGCCTCCAATATGTTCTTGTCAAACGGTTTGCCTTCATTTTAACCAAGTAATATCATATGTAAAAATGTTCTCCTGCTCTGCAGCAAGAAGCCACGAGCTGAAATAGCACAATATAATAATATAGTAGAGCTTTTTAATTTTTTTTATTATAAATGTCACAGAATCAATTAAAACAACAAAAGTCTTCAGATAACTTCACGAGGATAACACGCTGGGAGAGCTGTTGCTTACACTGTGCTAGTCAAAACAACAGGGCCAGGCTATGCAAACATCCAGCTTCCACAGCAAAGGCCACAGTAAGGTCATCTCAACATACGAAGATGTTCTCTGCCTGGGAACAAACACACACACAGACACACACACACACAGTATAGAGTGCTGTTCTGAATGCATAAGGCAGCACATATCACTCGTCACTTATGATGTTGAATAATTTCAATGCATTTTCACATCTGGTCTTCTTCTATGGAAGTCCCTTTAACACACTGTGATGGGATCTTAACACCGCAGAGTAGTGATCTTACCAACCAGTGAGATTGTGCATTCCTGCATGGCTTACTGTAGATGGCATTTGCTGTACTTACAGCTAATGGTGTAAAACGGAAAAAGGTAAGTTGTCAAGGAAATGTGGTATTCCATGGCTTTTATTGCAGCGGGGAGGCGTCACTTTTTTTTCTCTTTGCAGCATTTTCTGTAAAATGTTGCCGATCAGAAAAAAAAGTCTGTTCTGTTCTGGAAATATCATCTTGTGACATTTCCGTCTTACTTAATCTGCAGAGAGTTTGAACAGTAAAATACCACGGCAACAGTTAAAAAATAGCAGTTTATTTCCAAAATGGTCCACCATTGTAAAAGAAAGACATCATTTTTAGACAATGAGCTGGTTTGTGAGTCCCACTCTTTAGAAACTGATACATAAACATCTTTGTTTAGAAACTGTCAGGAAATGATATTTGAAGAGGATCATTGATTTGGGTGTCATTCGTAAAAATAACTGTACTCGAGTTAATTATGTCTCTCCATGCAGAAGTACAATTTAATCACAGAAGTCCCTCTTATTAAGCAAAGTCTAACTCATTTCTACGATGTCACCAGTGGCCTTTGTCTCACCTTTCAGAGTCTCTCAACCACATAAAGGCTTTGACACACGCCCCCGCTGCACTCTACCATCCCGTGGCTTGAGTGTGGGACTGGGCGTGTGAGCCGAGCGCAGGAGAGCTGACCTGCCTCACAGGGCTCGGGGTTGAGCAAGGAGGCACTTATGCGCTGTGACAGGCGCGCCTGCCTGTCAGCGTTTCCCTGGCAGAGAGCTGCCAAGTCCAATGCTAACAGCCAGGCAACCAGACAAGCTTTCTGTCTCATCCAATTCCTCCCCCCCCCCCCTGCCCAACTCCTCCCACAGCTCACCACCACCTGGAAGGAGCCATTGTTTCAAATTCCACTGGGCCTTATTGCTTTAAACAGCACTTGATGCATAACTTACCAGCTTTTCACTCAGGCGCACTGCAGCCACGCTACCTAGAGGACCACTTAACCAGGACTATTTCCTCCCAACACTGTGGAGGGGAAGGTTACACACTCCAGGAACTATGGCCTCACTGAGAGCCAGGAGAAAGATAGAGTGTGAGCACTGCTGCCTCACTGGGTACAAATCTTAGCTCTTTTTTTTTTTGCATTTGCAGCATTTGCTTCAGGGACTCTGGAGGTGCACAATCTTAATCCCCTACAGGTGTGAGCATGGAGGTGCAGCCAAACCAGACTTGGCAAGGGGAAATTTAGCTGCGTTAAAATGCAGGTGAAACTGGAAATACCATATATAAGGGCAGGGCGGTGAGCAAGTTGAGTTTTCCACCGTTTTATCAAAAACTGTCTGTTATTACCTCATACGCTGGCTCTGTATGGGTGCCATTACTAAGCTTATTAAGCAGATCAGGTATCAGTGTCAGTAAAGATGTTTTTTCCAATCACTTGCATCTGTTCCGTCAACCAACCTCTAGCCTCACGTCAGCCCAAATAAAAAGGATCCCAGTCACAGTGATGTATACAGATTTTACATTTCAGGAAAAGACAGCAGTGTTGGAGATTTTTATCAGCAAATACAGACCATCTAGGTATGGTAGCTGGTACCCTGAGGCCAATTGATCGATAACTTCACCCTTTACATGATCAATTAACACCTCCTGAACTAAAGTTGATTCCCTCTCTCTCTCTCTCAAAATGGCTTTGGTAAGTTTTAGTATTTTGCAGTTCAAGTTTAATCAGTTTGGGAATGAGAGGGGATCAATTTGAGACAGGAAGCAAAGAGGTCTTGCCCTTGTCGTCAATTAAATCAACGGCTGGTGAATTCAATTTAGATTGTGCTTTCGCTGAATGAGTTTTCATGTGCATCAGCTCTGTGTTATGCTTGTTATGTCTCCCTGCCTTGCACGCTGGGATCTGCTGCTTGACCTATGATGAAGAGTAGGTATGAAAATGGAACACCAGCACGGACAAAAGCACCATCGTTTACATCACAAAATCCGACTTTTGCCGCATTTCCGTGACACAGAGCCTCCGCAAACATGAGGGCCACACTTATCTGGGTTTCACGACTTGTCCTTCAGCAGAGCAAAAAGCGCTGCTTGCCGCCTGAGCAGACGGCACAGCCGACAGCTCCGCGCTGTTCATTACATCGCACCGGGCCAAGAGGAGGGCTTCACCAGGCTCCCACCAATCGACCCAAACCTGTCCGTCTACGAACCCCTCATTCATATTCAGCAGGGGCCCCCTGCCATTAACTGTGGCGGGCGGCAGGTATTGCACAGGGCGGCTTTGTTTTTCCTAATGGGGCGCTCATTAGAGACGTTATACAAAATCATTACTACTGCAAATAAAGCTTGATTACAAAGGTTGGCTTTTTGTGCAAACGAATGGGTTGATTTCAAGTGAGGAAGTTAAAAGTGTTGATCATTGTTATTTTTCATATCATTAATACACAAATGCAGCTACGATAGAAGTTGGTTTTCAGCCAGTCATTTGAAATAGAATTGAGTGCAGAGCAAACCTCCTTATCTCCTGTTCTTTCCTTTCTTCTTCGCATCTCGGCCTCTCGTATCAGTTTCACTAGCTCACAGTATTGTTAGATGATCCCTTGTAAGATACAGTGACCTCCCCCCCTCCCAAAAAAAACATTATCTCTTGGGACACAGAAGCGCACTCACTCTATTTTCTCTGCACTTTCCCCTTTGCTCCTTCTTCTCTTCCTCAGCTGTCGAAAAAAAAAAATACAGTACAATGTATTACCCACCCACACACATCCAACTGTTACTCTGAAGCTGCACTCCCACATGCAGGAGGGGTTTTAAATTATGGATGCATTTTGGTTCACAGTGGGATTCCTGACTCGGTTTATTAATTTTTGTTACAGCAGCGAAAGACTTCAGCTACTCGGATAAGATGGAGGTGATCTTTTCTTCCCCTCTTAACCTTCACCTCAGATTCAATGATACGGCTCATGCAAACGGACACTCTAATCACATGTTTTGTTTCTGGGCCATGCTCCGCAAACAAACCAGTAAAAATCTTGAATTTCAAACCGTGTTAAGTGTTCAAAACACTGAGGAAATCAGCACGCAAGGGGTTTTAAAGGGACACCTTGAGCACTGCTGAGCATTTAAATCCTCCCACAAAGCTTGATGTGAAGAAATAATGAGCAAGCTGTCCCAATGATTTTACATTACTGGTAAATAGCTATAGAACAGAGAATTGCCACTTTCAAACACCAGGTCAGGAAAATGCCATTCGAGAGTGCGTAATGCTCTCCCCTCCCTAGAAAACTGCAACAGAGGTGCCCTTGGTTGCCTGTTTAACCCCGCCAAGCATTCGTTGGACCACGATAAAAGATCGGCGGCTCCCAAGATCATGTGTCATCTTTCTCTGGATAAAAAAGGCTAGTGTATACCTATTGAAACTGCAAGCATGATGACTACAACTCCTGGCTTTTTTTAAAACCCATGTTAGTACCAAACCACCTGTACCTCCTAAAAAAGGATCATAGGGCTGAATCAACACTTCTCTAAAACAATTTCAACATCTAGAATTCACGGTTGTATACCGCAGCCAACCAGTCATGTTACAGTTTACGTCCATGTCTGTCCAAACTGTCATGTGTGAAATTGTCACCATAAGCATATGAATTGTTTACATTACAGGCTGATCTAATCCAGCATTCGTTGCAATACCTACGAAAAATAATGCGGCGCAATTCGTGGATATTCCATGAAATTTCTTCGTGTGTTATCGACGTAGTCTTGGACTAGGAGGCCGCAGCGTGTTCCCCGTGTGAAACGAGAAGTCAGTGTTGAGGTTTTTGTCACGTAACTTGCCTACTTCAGTGGCATGGAACGAGCGGAAATTGACACGTGTTGCAGGCTTTCGTAGAGGACAACTCACAAAAAATAACTTCATAGGATATGATACGAACCGTTGTATGAGGTTACGTTGTGACCTCTGACCTTTAAATACTAATCAGTTCAACCTTAGTTCCAAGTGCACACCTGTGCTATTTTTTTTTAAAGAAAATGGCTCAAGGCACTCCCGAGATATCACAACAATGGGATGGACGTGAGGTCACAGTGACGTTTGACCCCCCAAATCTAATCAGTCCATCCTTGTGTCCATGTGGACGTTTGTGCCAAATTTAAAGAAATTCCCTCCAGGGGTCCCTGAGATATTAAGTTTACAAGAATGGGATGGACAACCTAAAAACATAATGCCAAGCATAAAAACTGAAGAATACAATCTTCATGAAGGTTCATGAAGGACAGATGTATTGCAAGACTGTTGTCTAAGACTGCATTAACTGAGGTTAAGTCTCTGCAACGCCCCTGGAGCCTGTGGCACAGTAACACTCTCCTCTGGGGCCACCTGGTGGAGAAGTATCTCAAACTACTTTCATATCATTTTAGCACTTCCTGTATTCACAGCATCAATGTTAGCATCATCATCTATTTCCAATCAATGTGTCATCGTGATGTAAAAAGATTACTAAGTAAACTGACTGCATTTAAATAACATTCACGCTTTCACACACACACACACACACACATTCATACACTGATGGCAGAAGATCTAAACTGCTCATTTCTCGTTTGTGAAAAGTGTGAATTTCTGCGTTCCTGACTTTTCCACATCACCTCGTATTATCTGGAATAAGTAAACCAGCCATTTCAAAGAGATGGCTGGTTTGTGTCTGTGTAAAAAAAAAAGCACACTTTTGTTTAATGCATGTGTTATTGAAAACATATAAACATGTGAAATACTTCATAAATAATACCAAATCAATGCAGTAAAACAAGCAGAATATACACTAGCCTTTCATATTAGGTTCAATGTTATAATACAATGTTATAATACTACAATTGTCAGAACAATACGAACATTTAGGCTCCCTCATGTGACTCAAAGGTGTACTGCAGATATAAATATAAAAAAAAAATACATTGGAAGACATTATCCCGAGCCTTTCTTTGGGAATGACGAAATGAGTGGACCTGGTCTGTAAAGATTGAAAGGAGTGACAAAGTATGCCGTCTTGGTTCAGACTGCAGAGCCTCCGTGTTGTTGTACAATACTGTGTACGTTTTAAATATGTCCATTCTGACTCTCATAAGCCTCGTTATTAACTGGACGAACGATGGGAACCTGCATTAGTCTTTCAACCTTGAGAAGTCCATAATGCCAGAATTAGAACTAACAGGTGTAAACTAACAGTGATATAGACTATTCTATGTGGCACCTCAGCAGCATTTCACAAGAGGATGGAGACTTGATTTGAGAAGAAACTACCCTGCAGCTCGGTTGGTAAGCAATAGATGGCTATTTTGGGAGCGCATGAGTAACACAATGACCTAATCCACTCCCACTTGTCAACAGAGGCATTCATTACGGATTCCGTAATCTGTTATTTACTAGTGCACCCAGACGCATGTAGCCCACGCCACTAATTACAGTGTTTTATCTGTGATCTTCTATACGTGGAGTTAAACTTCCACAGCATAGCGCTCTTTTCAACTAGTTGTTTTCCCCTCCCCTGCAGCAGAGCGGTTCAGTGTGCAACACAGTCTCCAACAATTACCAATCCTTCTGCCCACTGCCATCTGTGCACAAGTAGAACATGAGCCATCCAACTTGTTGAAGGCCTCTGCCTGGCAGACAAATATATGTTTCTGCTTACAGTGTCATAATCTGCATAAAGACCTGTACCAACAGTGGTGACCTTTTTTTTTTTTTTTCCAGATGTGGACAGAATCATATCACCAATGGCGCTGGCCCTCCAGTTACCAAGCCCAAAAACAAAACCATTGTTCCACTGTCACCAGATGTGTTTGGCTCCGGGCTCCCTCCAGTCTAGCTTTGATATTCGTCAATGCCCTGAGATTTATTTCAAGCATCAGCTGACATTGGCTGGACTCCCAGGAGGCCTTTTCTCAGATAAAATAGTCTGACTCGCTCATCACCCTTGGATGAGTGGAGGCAGCCAATCCCAGGGCCGCTGACTCACTCGGGGAAGTGTTCGGCGGTGGGTCAGAAACAACAACGGGTCTATGAGAAAGGAATTCAATCAGAGAGCGGCGCCGCGTGATCCTCATTCAGCCCGTCACTTCTGATAAAGCACCTATGCTTTTCGCAGCGTCCAGATCTCCCCGCTGCAGCAGCCTCCTCATCACCGGCGGTGAGATAAAGCTAATTTCTGCTCCGCCAATTTAATGCTACTGTAATTCCTATCATGCCCTCCCCATCGAGCCTCTCCCGATGAGCCCGATCCCCTCCATGTAACGAAATTGCTCCGCGGTTCATCGCCTCCTCGAAACGCCAACTTAATCAAAACAAGCAGGCTAACTTCATCTGCACTTCTTGGGTGTAAGCCTTTGGAAAGCCGATGGAGCTCTCCAGTCTCGCAGGCATCCTGCGAAAACTGCAATATGCACATGCATTATGGATGAATTACTTTATCAAATAAAAAGCAGGGCATCTTGTAATGAACTGTGAGGATGCTCTTAATCTTTGATGAGGCCTATCTGATGAATAGTTTAATGGGAAAAAAACTACGGGAAGGCCTGCTGGGTGCTGACAAACACATCACAGCTCCGATGAGCAACGCGCAGGAAAATGCGTGATGATTCGAGAGTTTTACCATCTTGTAGTGTTGTTTATTAAACGGCATCAATCTTGGAGCTCATAAACAGCATTAAGTAATACATAGAGTGTAATCCCACTTTAGCCGGGTCTTGAATTATGCACTGTGTAAACTGTACTCCAGGGCGAAGCGTGTAATACATATTAACTAAGGTATACGTACACTAGCGGCGTATGGTGGGTTTTTTTCTTCCTTCCAGGAGGTCAACTAAGATATCTCATGTTTATTTCCCCCAAACTTCAGGTGGTGTGTGCAGTTTCACACAACTTGGAGCACAGCAGCAGCTCGCTGTATTGGAAGGCGCTCGCCACAGATCTGCCAGTGTTTTTCCTGCCATCGCAAATATGTATTCAGCGCGGCAGAACTCGAGCTTTAGTGTCTGGACCTTCTGTGATGTGCTGTTGGCTGCCAAGCGTTGAAGCGATTCAACAGCAGGCTGCGGCTCGCGAGCCGATAATAATGCACTCGACTTAAAGCTGTCTCCCAGAGGGGAGCGTGTTTGCTGTGTGTGCTCGCAATAGCAGGTCGAAAACATTGGAGAGGCTTTTTTTTTTACCGACAATCAGAGAAGTGAGATCTCGTTGGAGGAAGTCGGGGAGCAGATGTGAACTGACCCCCGGTGTTCAGGACTTGTTCATCAACGTTAGCTTCGTTTGTCGGTGCACCGGCGTGCGACTGACAAAGCGTGACGGTGAGAAAGGCAGAACAGAAATGGAACGACTGAAAAGCACACAAGGAAGGTCATTTAGCCCACAGCAGATGACCTTGACCTGGAAATTTCACAGTATCGAGCTACCTCATCTGCATAAGTAATTCAAGTTGTTGCGTCACGTGCCGGGCCATCGATTGCAACATGATCAGAGGGATCGGGCTGAGCAGGTCGAGGCGGCTTCAGTCATCCATCAGCCCACAAGTTTCAAAGTTCTACTAATGAACTGTGTGAAGTACGTCTGTCTGAAAACAATGAGCCCATGTATACAGACACAGAAATCATTCCATAAATATCACTGCCAAAGTTAGCATTTTTGTGCAATTTTTTTTTCTGCTAATTTTCCACTGCAGCTGGAGAGGGAAACACATGGAGAAGACATGGAGACACAGTAAAGACTGTAACTGACACTAGACAATTACAGTGGAAGCGCATTAGGAAGGGATCTTAATGTCCAATTACTGTAGTAAGTAAAACCTGTTTCAAAATCCAAATGGTTAAATTAAATTTAAAAGTATTTATATCTTGGGTATATATATATATATATCCACACATAGTTTAATTTCAATGAGCAGTTAAGTTTGTAAATCACCACGCTAATCACGACACATCATCGGGAGAAGACAGACGTGTTTTGCCAATGTTGGCGAGCTAACGTTCCCTAGATAAACTAAAAATTGAAGTGGGAGACAACCCTGCACCAGCAAAAGCTCCATAAGCGTGTGGTGAGGAAGTATGACCCTGAATACATTACATTTGGATTTATAACGGTAGGCAGTGATGGGTGAAATTTACAGCTGACAGTAGCATAACACACATTTACATCCCAGTTAATTTGTTCTCCTCGGAAATAAGTAAATGGACCATGATTTACTAAATGAACATCATGCTGTATTGAAGAAGACTTGAAACTAGCGATTGAGACCATAAACTCATGTTCACAATGTTTACTGAGGTAATAAATCAAGTGAGAAGTAGAGTCATTTTCTCATAGACTTCTATACAATCAGACTTCTTTTTGAAACCGGAGGAGTCGCCCCCTGATGGCCATGAGAAGGAATGCAGGTTCAAGGCACTTTCGTATTGGCTTCACTTATCGGAACTTGATGTTGCTACATGGTTGCTACTTACAATTATTTTCTTACGATTATTTTATGTAAAAAGTTGTGTACTGAGGACCCACGGTCATTAATATTAGTCACACAGAGACAGCAAATCTTCACAAACAGTTTCAATTCCGTTTAATTAAGCAGCTACAAATCATTGACCGATCATCAAAATTGTTTCCAACTAGTTCTGTCAATCGACTGATCAATTAAGCGACTATGTGTTTCAGCTCTGCAGACATATGTTTTCAACAAAAGCGTGCTCAGCGTCATTTGTTGAGACTCTGAGCACAGTTTGTGACTGGCACCTAGGAGGCAAATAAAATTCTTCTGCGCCCAACTTTGAGCAACATCCTTGTTATTTACTATTACAGGGTAAACTAGATCGTGAAGGAAGTGTTTATCTATAATAACAATCTCCAGCTCCATTTCTTCGTGCCTAGTCTCTGCCTCACTGGCAGGGAGAGCTTTAGAGGTGTCTGACCAGGCAGAGACAAGGAGAGAGGGGTGCAAATCAGAGCTCCACACGGCGTCTGTGCTCTCTGTCCTTAGATTGTTTACAGCATTTGCCTTTGCGCAGCTCCACACCATTGCCTACGTAGCACCGGGCAGCTAGTCGGCCTTACCTCGGCGCAACATTTCCACTCTGCCTTCAGAGGAAATGAAAGCTCCTGTGCCAGCTGGGCTTTGAATCTGCTTTTAAGCCCAGTCTCCACTACTGGCGAGGCTCTGTTTACACATTTTTCAAGGAAGGCTACCCACGAGTATTGGCAATCACTACTACTTTATACGTCCTCCTCTTGTTCTTTCTGGCAAACTAGCAGCGGTTGGAGTGCAATCCTGCCGTGCACTTCTTGTGTTCAGCCTGCATAGCGGAGGTGGGATTTAAATCACTGGAGCACGCACAAACTGAGATGGGGGTAAAATTAAACAACCACCAAAAAACCCGTCCCTCCTGGCTTTAACTGAATCGAATGCACATGAAAAAAAAGGAAAACAGAGTGGTTAGGTGAGACGCATGCGAATAATTCAGGCTCATTTAAATAGACCTGTCTGCGACTTTATGACAATATCCGTGCATGTGCAGTTCTGTGGACGTGACAGAATCAGGTTAAGAAGACAGAGGGAATAAAGCATCACGTCACTTCAGCAGGGTGACTTTCATAGCAGAGCAGAGCTTCGTCTCTGCTGGTGTAAACCCAAGAAGCTAATGATAGAGCTCTGGTGAGGCTAATGCAGTATTATTTTATACCCCCCCCCCAACAAAACAAAAAACAGCACAAGCACTCTGCATTTCATCCTTTAAAAGAATGCATGTTGAAGATAAATCAACTTCAAGCGCAAGACAAGTCTTATCAGAAGTACATAACAACTTGTATTATGAGGACTTCTCACTGTCAATTTCATCAGTGCCCTCATGTTGCGCCGTTCTTCATGAATAAGACATCCCCCCCCCCCCCCCTCCCCACCACTCCCCTTTGGCTTATTGCTCGTTCTGCTCCCTCCGTGGCCCTGTAAAACCAACCGAAGTGTTTATGGGAGATAAGAGGCAAAGGAGGTCGCAGGCCCAATAACTCCTTTTATCACCCCACGTTCTGCACCAAGGGGCCATTTTATGGGTTGGATTTGCTGAAGACGAATTCTTAATTAGAGAAGTTTGTGGACCCAGCATCAGAGGCCTAATGGGGGAATAAAAAGAATCATCAAAAGGGCATCTGCAGGATTGCTCGTTGGCCCGATTTTGTTGCCGCGTCTTGTGGCAAAGATGAGACAAAAACAGACTTGGTTTGTTCTCGCAGCAACATCAATGAAAGGGGGCCTTTTAAAAATGGGCTTGCGAGGCTTGTTTGGTTAGGTGTGAATGCTGTGTTTGTCTAGACGAGGCGGAGTCCTTTGGAAAATTAGTTCAGGTTATTGATTTTCTCAGCGGCTTATTAAAGGAGTGTACCTTGTCAGTGGAATTACTGCCTCAGCCATTAAGGTGAGCTGATTCTATTTCCCATTATTGTAAATTCCTGCCCAGGAGACTTAAATAGCTTAGGATAATAGGAAATGCAGTGTTTTGTCCTGAGATCATTTGAATAGTCAACAAATTTGTCTTTACTTTTATTGCTAATACTTTTATAACCAATAGAACCAATTTCTTCTGGTACCATGATCAATATAAACGAGGTGGAATGGAAGGGAGCTAGCTCAAATGCTATCAATCAACTTGGCAGACATGTTTCACCAGACGAGATAGTGACAGGCGTCCTGTGTCCCCACTCGCCTGCATATTAAGGGTGGACACAGCAGGGGAATATAGGGTGAAAAATCATTTTTTGTAGTTATCTGAAAATGTATGTTTTAATTTGCAAACGAAGAATGATCTTATCAAATATTTGCATACATTTCCAGAAGAGAAATCTGAATATCGGATAAAGCCAGGTTCAGAATTCTTGTTTCATTTTGTTCACATATTAGAGTAAAATGTTTTTACAGATGGAATTTTAGATATCTCTTTTTATCACTTACATACATCATAAAATACTGTCAACAGCCATACAAAAAAAGAATTACCATATTTTGATTCTATGAATGATATATGAACAAGTAAAAACCTTCAACATATAGAATGAAAATGGAAGATTTGGTGAATGTAAGTGCTACTGAAGTTGAGATTTCTGGCTGAGAGAACGAAGTGTATGGTACAATTCCACACATTTAGAAGATACTAGTGAATGGATCACCATGGAACTTCCCCAGTTGATTACTTACATTAAGACAATTATCTATAACAGGAAAGATAACTCTCGTAATAATGACATTTTATGTTTCAATATGCAAATATGGCTTTTGCTGAACTTAGGAGAAATCTACGCATGCAAATAGACAAAGTAGACTTTGCCTGTAGACTCTCACCTTAACTGAGAAACAAAAAGTGAAAATGGATAACTGGATAATTGGATAATTTCCCAGATAGTCCTTGATTGCATCATTTTGAAACTCCGTAATCATCTCAACTCCATAGCAACAATGAAGTGAGGGTAGATACGTCTGAGTTTCCTCCAGCAGGCTCCTCAAAGCTGAAGCTTTGGGACTGAACACACTTTACCGGACGAAAATATGTGGTTGAACCCCCCTCAACAGTGTTCTACTTAAAAACATAGCAAGAGGTAGAGGTTCTGATGTCGGCTCAAAGGATTCGACAACTAAATTCAGCAAAGAGAAGAACAACGGAGCATTAGTCGACAAGTGCGATGCCACCCTCCCCTTCCTCGCTAATCAACCCCTGCTGTAAAGCCTAGATTAACCATCTCTCACTTCATTTAGATGGAGGATTGTTTTGGGGTTTGCCTGATTATATCTGTCTGGAGCACACGCCACGTTTCTATTGGTATTTAACGAAGATTAGCTTTAAATTGATGATTAACCTTTGTAATCCTGCGTGCATATTGAAAATGGCTTGCTTGTCTTTACCACGGCGACACAAAAGAGGAGCCGCATTATCGTACGGGGGAAAATTGAGGCTCGGAAAGCAAATGAGGCTGCGTTATCTGCCTGGTGCTCGGCCAAATAATGAAGACGAATCGTCAGACTAGAGAGCCATCTCATAATGTATCCCAACAGATGAATTATTTTGCGCTTTTAGCGCGCATCTTTTAATAAAACTTCGCCGCGACCCTAACAAGCAAGTGCCGCCCTTATCTTGCAAAGAGGCAGAATGGACTTGTGGGAATGAGCGGTTGCCATTGTTTAGATGGCTGTATTAGAGAGTAATCGGACATTAAACGAGTAATTTCTCCGTATTTAACTCCAACTGGGGAGTTAATGGTTTAATTTGCTGGGCAATGAGTTTTCCCATGTGGAGTGCTCCTTGCATTAAATCACAAGCCGATGCCACTGCATCTGCTGCTCTGTAAAAATCATCGACGCACACACGTGTACGGCTGCACAAGCTTCTCTGAGCAGGATTCAGTTCAAAGTGCCTTTCTGGTGACTTCACCTGTGGAAAAAGAATTCTGAAAAACCTTCTAGAATTGCAGCGGTTTAGAGAGCAAAGTAGGATTTCTTGCATTTGACACAAACACAACAACACATCCCCAACTTGTCATCTGCTGCACACTGCAACTCAATGGTGGCGAAGACTAAGTGCATCTCATAGTACTGTATATAATATTACACTTCAATTTGAAATGAGTGGATGCTTTTATGATGGTTCAAAATGCCAGACTTGTCATAAAAGATCTATATTTGCTTGATATGATGATTATTTATGCAATATTCAATCTGTCAACTGTGGGAAAATAGTGACAAATGCCCATCACAACTGCTTAAAGCTCAATAATATTACATTTATTGCCATTACCAAGGGATTTCTGATCTTCTGCTATACTTTATGACCCTCTCGGGCCATCTGGGGACAGGTCTGCTTTCTGTCCACAGAGTCAGAACTAAACATGGTGAAGCAGTTTCTATGCTCCATATATCTGGAACAAACTGCAGGTTGGCTGCAACTCTCACTTCCTTTAATTCAAGAATGAAGACTGTTTTCCGCTGACTTTTATTAAATCACGTCTTACACTGTAGCTTTTATTCCTGTATGTTGTACCTGCCCTATTTTGTTTAAGCTTGTATGTGTTTTCTATTCTCTTGGATTTTTAATGACTGTGATTCATTGTATTTAAATGTACTTGTATGACGTGTTTCTTTTGCACTCAGTCTTTTGATGTTTTATGTAAATTGTTTTGAATTTCCTTGTTGCTGAAATGTGTTTTACAAATAAAGTTGCCTAGGCAGGGCAGAAAACATTCACATTCCAGAAGCTGGAACCAGTGAACTTTTGGCAATTTTGCTTGAAAATGACTCATACCATCTTATGCTGCTTTTGGACTCATAGAATGCTATTACAATTTTTGCTGAATCATTTTTCTGCCTATCAACCAATCAATTAATCAACTAATTGTTTCAGCTCTAAATGTAATATGAGCTTTTGTATATTATCTTTTGCTCTAACTTGTCAACTTGCCATCAAAGCTATAACCCAGAAAACGTGACCTCACTTTCAGTGCTAACCTGCTGTACTTTTGCATATACAGTACTGGTGAAATAAGGACGGTATATTATTCTTTAATGCATGACAGCTGCCATCAAATGCCATATCCTCTAATCTCTGCCGTGCTCCAGACCTCTGGAGCACATCACAGCCCACAGCTTGTAATCCTACTGCAGTTTATTAAGGGGATATGATGTAATGAGGAAGTCGTATGATGAAAAATCATTCTGAAGGTGAGTGAGTTTTATTGGGCCGAGATCTCCCCGAGACAGTTTTTTATCACACACTCACTCTTAGAGCTAACAAAAAGATCTTATCAAACATAAAGATAGGATGTAAAAACGACTCCCTGTGTGACACTCAAAATATGAGCAAATATGGAGCAAAGCCCCGGTAGCAAAAGTTTGTCCAACTAGGTACACTCAGGAGAGTGCAGATCTCTGCCTGGCGTGTCTGCAATGACCACTGCGGTAATGTTTGATCGGATGATTGCAACCCACAATTGGCTAACGCCCTGACTGCAATCAGGTGTGTTTTTGTGTGCAAACTGTTTTCACCCACTGTGTCTCTGACGGGACAACAGCGGCTGAGTGGCGGTGATGTACTCAGCTGTGTGATCACTTGCGTCCCCTACCGACCAGGGCCCGGTTATGAGTATTGAGTGAGGAGTCAGCAGTCAGCCAATGGCAGCAGATCAAACACACAATCAAAAATAACAATGCAGTTTGGTGCAGCAGTATGCGTGATTAGCCGTGGACAGACACCGACCTGCACATACACACGCACATACACAACCAATTTCATTATCTCCTGGAGGAGATCATGATTTATATGCATATTCACATAACATTGAACTATTGTTTTGCATGAATATTTAGCTGACACTCAAATGAAGATTAGTAAGAGGTTTAATTGAAAGTTAAACATGAATACCGTAGCACAGATTTGAACAAAATGCAAGTAAATCCTCCTCTTTTACTTCAACATACTGATAGAGAAAAAACTTTTAGCTTTTTAAATATAACTCATTTCCAAATCATTTCAGGCTGTGGATTATTTACTGGCATTTGCTTAAATCCCAATTAGGAGATAATGATGCTTTTTTTAGCAAGTTTGCCAAGATAATAATAAATAAATAAAAACTAAAAGCAAGTCATCATTATCCTCTTACACCCAAATTATCACTATTCGTAATTATCAGCTAGCCAAACAATAAAGACTCAATGCTAAAGATGCTACACACATTCTGTAGATTTGTGGAAACAACGAAATGATATAATTACAAGATAAGAGTGAGCAAACAAATTGGAATAAACAAATCTGAAACAAAACAAGGAGGAATCAAAAGGTAGCCAATCTGAATGTTTCCGATATCTAAGAGAGCTTTAAATGATGGTTTCATTAACAGATACAAGCTGATTATATCTTTATATCCCCAGATAATAATACTATACACTGCCACACACACACACTTCAGTTACAGACAAATATGGTACACAAATAAAAACTAACCCAAAAAAGCTCCTGTGCACTGTGATACAGGACCAAAAGGCAGCGCTGTAGTCTCAGTCAGAGGGGTGTTGAATCAACTCTATGTTCACTCTTAAAGCTGTCGTTAGTAGCTGGGCTAGAGTACATTGCATTTTATTTGGGCTGCAGGTAACGATTATATTTAAATGGTCTACTGACCATTTCACCAGATAATCACTTCATTGTTTAGTCTTTGTAATCTCAAATAAGAGTGACACAATGCACAATTTCTCAGAGGCCAAGTCATCAAAGTGCTCGTTTTTTTACAATCATGACGAAGAAAAGCACAAATCATCACATTTGAGAAGCAGGAAAGAGAAAATGGTTGCTTGTAAAATGGCTAATCCAATGAACACCTCTCTGACCCTGTACCACGTTTTAATATGGTATTAAGTATACAATTACAATTTATGAAAATACAGTACATTATCAATTCAAAAAAGTCACACTTTCCCAAAGCCAAAGATGAGGCCTTCAAATTGCTTGTTTTGTCCGTCAAAATACACAAATATTCAGTTTACCATTTACATTCGGCACAACTTTTACGAAGGTTGGGTGGTGTTTTATGGTGTCGTTTTAGTTCTGCGTTACACTGTATTATGTCTGTTCACTTGTGTAACTCTGGATATCTGCTGAATCACTTTATGAAAAGAAAAATAGATATTACAACAGGGAAAGAGGTCTCTGAGTTTCAGGAAATGACAGAGGGTGGAAAGATTCACCAAGTTTTATTCTCTCAGTAAGGGGACACCTGTGTGTTGGGAAGGGGTGATACGGTACGATATACTCTTTGTAATGGGGATACTATGTGACATGTGGTCACTAACAATGCTATCTATACAACGTTTAAGGATTAAATAATGAATGTGCTTGGTAGGAAGTGGGGAAGAGGCCATTAGCCCCCTAACTTTACGCTCCTGGCTGGATTAGATTATGGTTTTATTTTATTTAACACAATCCTTGTATAGCATAAAATCCTTTCTTTTCAGTGTTGTTTTAATATTGTCTATTACAACTTTTAACGTAGATACAGTTCAGTAACAATGCTTTGTGTCAGCTCTGTGCCTTTACGCCCCGAAAAAAAAGGAGAGAGGAGGAAATCTAAGACAGAGGAATATAATATTTCAAAGTTCAATTTCTAGTTTCAGATAAGCAGTATTCCCCTGAGATGGGGAAAAAAGAGAGGCCCTCTTCTGGGCGATCTCCCTCCCAGAAACCAAGATGAACAGTCTCATTCAGCACCATGGACAGCTCCCTGCACAGCCTCAAGAGATGGCTGCTAAACCCTTCGACAGCAAGCATGACTGAGGCATCATTAACGCTGGTCAGATAGCCATCTCCGGAGACCAATCTGTGCCTGGCACTTATCCCTGGGAGTGTGAGAGTCTTTCGTGAAATGCGTACTTACTGTAAACAGCATACCTATTTGTAAAAGACCTTGAAGAAAAGCTAATTTGTGTTGAGTGCTTAACGGGGCCTAACGGTCGTCATCTGAAGGACACCGAGGTCATAAATCAGTGCGCAGATGATCTGCACTGCTTTTGTTAGGCGTGTGACCTTCTTACAACAAACCTGAATACATGTCTCTAAAGATCAAATTTCATATTTAGACAAACCCAGATCTTCGCCCTTAGAACAAATGTCAAATGTTGCTTCCGGTAGCAGCAAGAGAGCGAGCCAGGAGGACCGGCCAATGCTTGACATTTTGTTCTCATGAGTATTCATCTGCTCCTTTAAATTTACTAGCAGTGATGTGTATAGAAGAAGAAAAGCAGACAATGGAGATATGGCTCCATGGAGCAAAGCTGAATTAACATTGCCCTACTTGTAGTTCTTTTCCAAAAAGACTGACAAACACTTGATCTTTTTTTAATGAGGGTCCAGCGGTCGATCTGACGTCTTTCGATATGCAGAACATTCATAAAGCGGCGCTTTCTTATCCATGATTATCTCAGAGCCTCCACGCCAATGGGAAAAGGTCTTGTTCCAGTGAACTAATTTCATTAAAATGTTACTTAAATATTCTGCTCTCGGGCCATCACACAGATGAGGAACACATTTCAATATTTCGCAAACAGAAACCAGTGAAAATCTGTTACTTTCCCTTCCTCAGCCTTGCAAAAAAAACAAAAAAGAAAACCACACGCACCCACACAAAATAAATTGATACATATGGCGGAGCAGAGGCATCCGAATCAAAACAAATCTCACACCACATGACGGGGTCACGATCCCTCCGAAGTGACGGATACCATTAATCTGACAAATATGACAAGACGTGGGTGTGATCTAAAAAACATATGGATGTATGACACACGGTAATGAGGGAATGGGGCAGACGTGCCGCCTGCTCATGTGAGCCAGGAGCAGAACAAAGGTAATGAATAAATAACTTAGCCCGTCGTCGAGTTCGAATGATGAATCTACTTCCTAACGCTCGGTGATGATGGCTGCGTCAGGCTTTCTTGAACCTCTTGATGAAAAAAGGGGCCCATGAAAATGTGTTCACTAGAAGGTCTCCCCGCCCTCCGCTGTCTCCACTTGCACCCACTCCTCCCACCCCCGTCCCTATTATTTCAGAAAGGCGGTAAATTAAGCGGGGGAAAAGCCTGTTGTGAAATTCTGTCATCTGATTCTGCCTGCCTTTAATAAGGCTTTCCCAAAGGCTGAGTTCAGACTCGTTTGATGATGAAGACGCAGCTCCCAAGTGCCTGGCATTGACAGCTCCGACGCTGCTTTTTAACACTGTGCTGTTGGTGCGCAAGGTGTGTATCAGCCCACTAAAATGTGGCACACAGCATATGGACCTCGGTGGCTCTTTGCACCGTGGATCGCTGCCTGCTCATGCATTATAGAATTTGGCACAAATATGCAAATGTGGGCATTAGCCTAGTTATGGCTCTGTACTGTAAGTTACAGTGACTTATCTATTATGTATGAACCAAGGATGGGAGTAAAAAGGTCCTGGCAGCCGGCAGCTTCACGGCCCCTCTCTCTGTCATTTTTTACATCATGAAAAAGCATGAATCGCAGGAGGGGAGGAGGGGAGGAGGGGAGGAGTGCTCCAAAACGCCAGCATCTCCGAAGACTTGGGAGAATTAGAGCTTGCTTCCATGGTCGATTGCCAAGCTACTTAAAATAACAATGGCTTCAACAGGATTTGGAGGCCCGGGAGATACGTAGGGGAATACGCATGAAGTTGTTGCTAATCCTCCAATTTCCCCCCACAAGGCTGATATGAAATTCTAGTCTGATCAGTAATCAGTCCACAGGGGAGGCTGACAGGAGATCCAGCCAACTCCACAGGCGTGCGCAGAGATCCGCCCGTGTATGACATTACCATCATAATGCCGGATGAGTGATTGTACCCGGGGTAACCTAATCACTGCGGTTTAAATATCCAAAATCAAGAAGCCAGCAGAGGCGAGAAAATCGTCGAGGTCAAACGGCTCGGCTTCGAACGCACATATTCTGCTCAGTCCGAGAGCGTGATGAACATGTCCCGTCGCTCTGAAGACTGACAGAGCGATCATCCGCTCGGATCAAAGTCAGTCATCACGCACATGACAGCTGACAGCTTCTATTTAAAGAGGTGCTCAGTAAATGATGATACCTGGTCCTGGTGAACCTGGTCGCGATGGGAACAAGAGCAAAACAGTCCTCCACACTGTCCCACAGTCAGCAGTCCTGCTCGGTTCTAACAGGAGAATATTTGCTAAAGTTGAACTGAAAGTTGAATTCTACTCACTTAGTGTTGGAAAGTATAAACTGTGATGATATTATTGCTGCTTTTGTGCAATTTACCATTTTTTCAAATCATTTTTTGGACATAGAGGTGTCTAAGCTTCAGAGCGCTGGGATACGCCGTCGGTGTTGTGGTGCGCTAAAAACTAGCCAAACTAGTCCGTTTTTCCTCTTTTTTAACAAGCACACACATACCGTATGAGTTAAGATACAACTTGTTGTGCAGCTGTTGCAACACAAATTGAGAAGCAGGGTTGGGCGAGTCGACAAATATTTTTGGCTTTTGACAAATGGCTGCTCACAAAATGCTCAGCAGGGGAGCAACGGCAGAGAGAGACAGCGCCCCCCCCCCACCAAGCTGTCTCGCTGTATTTGAAACGTTTGTCCTTTTACAACATTCAACATGTTGAGTTTGTATTCCACTCTCAAAGTGGAAGCTAGCACTTTTTTACATTATTTCAACACCTGCGGAGTCATTGTTAGCTCCCCTAGAGCTCAATGCCGTGTACATCTCACATTATGCAAAGCAGCATTAGCGGGTTTTTTCTGTCATAGACTAAATTTTGAAGATGACAAATGACCATACTTTCAACACTCTACAGTAATCTGTAGTTGGTTAAGTGCCTGTGTGGAATTACAGCGATATTACAAACTATTTTTAGTGCCCGCCCGCACACATATGGCACCAATGAGATGACAGCACTGAACAAAAACCAACGACCCTTGGAGAACATAAATGTACGAAACTAATTTCCATTTCTTCCATTCAGTAATTGCAATTTGGACCAAATAAGCATTTTAGTCAAAACAAACACCAAGGATATGTACTCTTCTGAACAAAACTTTAATTTAATTTCAGTCGTACTTTGCTAGAGAAAGGAAGGCCTTGAGATGAGAGCTCTTTTGTCTTCTAAGGGACAATCAACCAACCCACCACCAGGAGAAAAAGTAAATTTGACTACATTAGTTTGCATTTTAACAAACAGCCCTGCACGCCTCAGCTAATGGTTGCCATCCTTTAATTCAAAAACATAACCTCACCAAACATTCCCATTTGTTTCCTTTTGCTCGTGATTGGGGAAAAAAACTTGCAGAAGAGAAAATGCACTTTTGTCTTGTTGTTCTTCTCTTCCCCCCCCCCCCCCCCCCTCTTTGCTCAAGTGGAGCCAACTGGATAAACTCCATCAAAACAAAACATAATAACAGGAAATTGAACAAAAGAAAAAGGTTTGTCCCTCCGCCACCTCCTCCTCTGCCTCTTCCCATCCTTCCCACATTAAACTCTCCTGACATTACGCTGTAACGTCCACTGCCCCTGTTTATTTATCTGGTCATGAATCACTGAGACACCTTTGGGTTTTTTCCTCGTGGATTTAGAAATCACAACGTCTCCCTGGACCACCATCGTCTTTACAGTCGCATTCATAAAGACTTTCAGGAAAATCCCGTCCAGCCCGCTGCCTTCCGTCTGGCTTCAACCGTCGCTCACACGTTTGGTTCCAGGACAAGCTAAAGCAAACAAAGTATCTGTCCCCAGTTTAGCTTCCAATAAACAGTCGCCCAATTCATGTTGACTAGTCGGGTATGAAAATAATGAGGGCGACCCCTCTTCAACGTTGACCCTTTGTTTATCCATCTGTTTCACACTTCTTCTGACCAATTTAATGTCTCAGTTGCCTTTCAGTTATGATTATGTTTGCATCCATTGTGTTGCATGTGTTATTTCTCACTTTTAACCCATTCACAATTTGCCTAAGGATTTCTGCTTAAGCTGTGTTTATATGTTTAGCACAGATCTTTCATTTTCAAGACATTTGATATACATTTATTTATTTTTCTAAAGTGAATGTGGCCTGATGCTTACTGACCGCTGATGAATAAAGTACAGCATAACATACACGTATTGTACACAGCCTCTCAGCGCCAGCCATATGCACTCTCAGGGCCGCTGGGTGCTGCCCAGATGACTAAAGACTGCAAAAGAATGGATACTATTTTAAATACCGGCCAATTAAAGCCCACTTTGAAAGATGGGATGAGGCTGCTGCTGAGAAACGGCGTGTTTCATTTGAATTTCATCAGAGAGCTTCTCCCAGTCAAACACCCGAGGGCATACATCTTCAGTCGGATGTGGGTGGAGGGTTTGGGCAACTGGGTTCAGGGGGTTAGGTATAGATCCCTTAAGCTACACACATCAAAATCCAATATATGTGTATTCTAATACACACACCGGACACATAGCTGAGTAGGCTTTGTAAAAACACTTCATTATACTTCTGTATTTGCCTTAACTCTAAACCAACCACGAATCAAAGTGACCATCCGGTGTGTTTTGGAGTCGGTTTAACACTGAATATCGAGGGACGGACATTAGCTTTCCATTAGCCTTTGGTAACATTTGGTGACCGGCAATTACAAACATTGGCTAGGGACACATTTCTCGTAGATATTTCTTCAATGCCTTTGAGAAACGCTGCAGCTAGAAGCAGCAGCAGCTCACACAAGCCAACACCCACATGCTCATAATTAAAGGTGAATTGCACAGCCTGTGGCAATTTGCATGCTGTGACGTTGGTGCAAGGCTGCTGGAATTTCACCAGATAGGTCTGTCTGACAGCAGATACAGGGGGGGGGGGCATCACATCACCTACACATTTCAACAAGAGTACGGAAGTGGCAATTGATGCATTTGCCCTGTGACTTACTGTATTTATCTCCAATACATCTCCAGCATTAGAGGTAGAACTTACGTGTGTTTGAGCTTGCTTGTTATTTGAATCCAATTTAAAAGCACTAACTTGTTAGATTTCAGCCCGAACTTTTAATGCACGTGAAGTTGATTTGTTTTGCATGGCATACGATCTAGTGAAGATGCCTCTCTCGTGAGCCTATAAAATTAAATTAAATTCATCGGATGTAGCATTTTTAATTAGTTGAATCAATATTCTATTACGGAGGATTTAAATGTGATCTGCAGGGAAAAAGACAAGGCAACTCATTTCACACGAACAAATGAGCATGTTGCAAAATGTCAGAGATTCCGCTCGCTGCGAGTAGATGCTGGGTTTATTCGAGCTCAATAAATCTCCCGTGAATGCAAAAGCATAAAACACTCTTTTGTCAAGACGCATGGGGATTGTGTTGCGTGAAAGCGCGCGCGTGTGTGTGTGTGTGCGTGTGTGTGTTGGGTGCGTGTGTGTGAGCCGCCGTGTCGTTCTCGAGCGGTGTATTTCACACAAAGTGGAAGAAAGAAAAATGTGGTTACCTCGCACGGGGGTTTCGGGGAGGGTCTCGGCGCGCCTCTCGGGTTCGGGTTGATCTCAGGAGCAGCGGAGGAGAAGGAGCAGGATGATGGTGCTGATGCTGCCGAACCACGGAGCGCACTTTTGCGCACTGCCGGTCCACATAGAGGAAAAGCGTCCGTCTCTCCTCGCGGCCACTCTCATCACTGACTCATTTGAGAGCAGACACAATGAGTTGGGGTGGGGGTGGGACGGAGTCCTCGTTTATTCAAAGCGGGCAGCTCGACTCCGTCTCCGCGACTCGCGCAGACGAGCCTGTGCTGTGTGTAGAGAAACGCAGGGAGAGTTGTGCCCAAGCCGCTGCTTTGCGTAGCAGACAGGAGGGAGCGGGGAGGAGCCGTCTGCCGTCAGATGATCAGGACAAGGTGCGCATCCCCAGCCTGAGCAGAGCTGCACATCACTTTAACACAGTAATCCCTATCTGATCATCTACTTCCTACATGTATATTGTGTTTGGCCTGCAGGAATGTGGCCAGGTGATACGTTTTTATAGCATTATAATAAAAACACATATAGGAGCCATAGGAAAATTAAAGGGGCAATGAAGCGATTTTCCACACACGGTTCAGTTTACTCGTCACAAGGCGAGACAATGTTCTGACTCCTAACTTGTGTCAAATACAGCGGCTTGGTCAGTGAGCCAATGTATGTGGCCCCAGTTGTGAGTCGAGTAAAGGTGGAAGGCATGTTGTGTAGTTTAAAGAGTGATGAACTCTGCTGACACAGGACTTTCACCCAGGAGGCTGATGTTCATGTTCCATGTGAAGCTAAAATACGGCATTGTCTTATTTTAACATTTCATTAGGCCAGTTTGTCGCCTACGTACTGTGGTCTACTGAACTACATCAAAAACCCGAACCGCGACCTTTTCCTAAACCTAATTGAATAGTTATTAATGCATAAACCTAAGCAAGTTGTTTCCTGTGAACACATACGTTTATTTTGAAAAGACAGCGTATGCACGTAACGTGTGGTAATTTATGCGCGCAAACCTGACCAAGCTGCCGTGTTTGATTTGGGACTGAGAGAGTGTTGCAAACAACCCTGATGACGTCATCAGGGTTAACTCAGCTTGGGCATGAGCCTCCATAACAATCTATACCGTGCGGTTTGGGTTTTTTTTAATGAAAAGATCCAATTGAGTTGCATTGTGAGAATTTTTTTGGACCATGAAACAATCTATCCCAAACACTGCCCTTATCAGATCCATCCATCCATCCGAAGTGACAAAGTAAGCAGTTTGAACTCTCTCTCTTTTTTCATTCTTTACACATACATTTCTTTGTTGTGTGTATATTCAGTACACATTATTATAAAAATACATAAATGCCTTCCAGGATAGAACCCCTGAAAGTGTGCACAGCTATGCCCGTATTTAAAAGATATAATCAGGTCTTGCCCCTCTGTTTGACGACAGGCTTTTTACCGCTTCGAGTGTTTCCATTCTAGCAGCAATGAACAGCAATGAGCAGTGCTCTGTACAACTTGGTTGGGACCCGGAGACCGTAACGGTAATAGCCCATGATTTACATCGTTCAGCGAGCCCTCGACAAATGCCTCATCATAGGATGAGTGTGGTCACTGAGAATAACTTCGTATTGATTCGACCTCGAAGCATCTGCATTCATTACCATTATATTCCTCCACTCATTTATTCAGGTTTTTCCTTTAATGTGTCACCAGTCTGTACTTAGTGTACAGGTTTTGCACAGGAACGTGTGTGCTATCGTACAAATGTGTTGAACGGTGCATTATAAGACAGTAGGGAGGTATTCTTTGCCCGTTACAGATTCAGACTTATCCCCTCACAGGTGGGACATAATGTCTGAAAAAGACAAAGCTCTGTTACAAAGAAAGAGACAGCTATGCCTGGGAGCGACATACGAATCCAATGGACGTGTGTGTGTCTAACATCCCTGTTGACCATGCTCACCACTTCCTACAGGAGACTGTCTCAGGATCCAAGCTGTAGGAGCCGGATGGCTACAATGAGAGCCAAATAGAGGGCAAGAGAAGGCCGCATTCATATTTCAGCAGCCCGGTCCACCTTCAGAGAGCGGGGGAAAGACAGAGGTCACATTTGGCTACTTAAAAATGCACGATGATTGTAACACAGAAGATGACAGCCGCATGTAAAAATGAATGCTCAGAAATGGCGACATTGAAGAAGCCGAGTCAGCACCAGCGAAGCTGATGTGGGAATCTGAATCCTATAAAAAAAGAAGTTGAGCTTTAATTGAGCACAAATGAGCCCTTTTAAGTGATGGGATAACACTTTGGGGAGTGGAAACTAAAATCCTGCCCTTCTTGATAAAACTTAATGCTGTGCTATATAAAAATGTTAGGAAATGGGAAATCTAGGACCCCAAGGGTTTCTGACCCTATTTTGTGTAAGAGATGGAAAAGTGGCTGGCTGTGCTTTAAAGCGTGCAGATGTATTTGATAATTTATCAGGCGCCAGTTCTCCGTGCAGCAGTGATAACCTGCAGCCCACAGCCGGCAAGACACCTTGAGTCAAGAGGTCTGGAGCTCAATATCAACTTTTCATACTGACTCAATGGTGTTTTGATGGATAAAGGCAATATTTGAAAAATCACATCTTTAATACCGTTAACTTTTCAGGGGAGAATCCAACATTAAATCTGCAGTGCAAGCCATTATTCATTGAAAGGTATTTTATGACTTTCATGATCATTTCATAGCCTGCTTGTTCTCATCACTTTTAGTTCATTTGCAGATGGATTATTTGTGACACTGACCCTCACATGGGTTTAATCGCTTGCCGTAGCTCTAATCCAACAAACTCTTTTCATGTCATTTCAGTGTTCCCCGTTTGTCACCGCTGAGCGTTGTGTAATCTGCCTCCACGACACAATGTGCAACCAGAGAGCTGCACCGGCGCTGCTCAGACGTGTCCCGTCCTGCCCTGGAAAAGACTCCCGCTGATGAAATTTTCATCGAGCAGATGAAGCGGAGCGTGCTTTCATAATCCTCCGGTGAGTTGCATCAGCTTGTTCTGATATTGTTCTATCAAGACCCTCTAAGAGCAGACTTGATGTCTTGATGGCTGAGCGATCCCGTTCTGTTTGTGGACGATCCTTACCAAGGTGTGTTGCAGCTTTCCAATACATGCATAGCGACTGAGATGTGGATACATTTCTCTTCCCTCAGGGGCCTTTTATTGGCCCTTAAAGCCGGGGTAGGTCGTGCATTTTTGGGTGAAAATTTCATAGTAACCTTTTAGCATATTGTTCTAGTTTTACCCAAGCGTAGGCAACATAAAAAAAAGCCATAATTTGAAAATACGGCCCTCATTTTGCAGGATTACCTTCTCTGTCCTAACCTGTACGAGTAGTCAAACCGTGATTGTGATGGCGTTGTGTATCAGCAAATCTATGAGAACTACCATCATATTTCTTTGTAAACTTGCGGGCCAGTAAATCCCTTTGAGATGACATATTGCGATTCGGGGCTGTAGCGAGCTACAATATTATACATAATATATATATATATATATATATATATATATATATATATATATATATAATATAATATATACAAAGATGGAGAGAAAATGTGTCAGACTCTATTTCAGTCTCTCTTTTTGAGAAGTCTGTCTTCATTGTTTTGGGTTGCTTTGCAATGTTGATGCCAATGCTAAATTAGCACCTTTCCTCAAAGGATATGCATTTATAGAACAGCCAATAGGAATGCCTTCTCTCTAGAATGACCTGTGATTGGCTAGATTTTCTTAAGCCTAAAAATAGAGTCAAGAGGAGTTCCAGAAGTCTAGTTTTCTCTCAGACCACATTTGAATTACAATATGCTGACAGGTGATTATGGGTTTCTTTGCCCAATTGCACCTTCCCCAGCTTTAACTGTCAATACAACAGTGCTTTATGGTTGAAGTGACGAAAGAATGACCAACTTTGAAGAAATGTCCATCGGGGGCTCGGCTGCTGAACTGCTGCAGATATTTGAACAACAATGGTTCCTCTAAAAGAGTGTAATCGTGGGATGCATCTATAAGTGTTACTGCAGGGACTCGAGCTTCCCCATTGCTTCTTGATGTGCAGTGTTTATAAGTGAAATCCTTGCAGAAGTGTGGGTTTAAAATGAAATGCTGACTCAAACATGTAGAGATGCTGGAGACAGAGATGGTGATACATTCAGTAATATATCATAACTAATTCCTGTATTTCCTTTTGAGCACTTTTGAAAAGTTAGAACGTTGTTTACATTGCCTCCAACGTGCTCGGAGACTTTAATGTGGAAGTAAAAATAATGAAATGTTTCTATTGCTTTTGGCACTGTGTGTCTTGCCAAACTGTGGCATGCACTTCATGTTTATTTAAACATTTGGAAATCAGAGAAGGCTTTTGGTTAACGCTGGGCCAATATGATGTGTTCCATTACATTCCATGTCGATCACAGTCACAAAGGTTATATTTCCACTATATATTTCACACTCTTGGAAAATGGGAATGTTTTTTGATGCCATTTTTTATTTTTTTAAATATTGGATGAAGTCATATGAAGGTGTGTTTCACTGGTCAAATTCCTTGCCAATAATGTACGCTTCAGTGTTTTTTCAAGTCCGTGTATATTCGCTTAAAAACAGCCGATGTGCTTTAACTGTACAGATGTTTTGCTGTCCCCAGCTGGCAAAGTACACACCGGCTTTGTGTGGTTGTGTGTTTGTGTGACGGCATACACACTGTCTGGTCTCATGAGTGTTTAATAACTCACCGGAGACTCCAATTCTTTCCGTCATACTTCTCTGGTTTCTCTCCTTTTATTATCTTGTCTTTGTACGAGGTGGAGCCACTCAACCTCAGTTGCTCTGGTTGAAACATTTTCAAGTCATGCAGCGTTTCACCTTAATGCTGCATTAATCATTTCCATCACTTGGGAACAGCAGACATATCACCTTGTAAAGTTGATGGGATAAGCAGGAGGAAAAACAAAATCTACAGCGATGGTACATAAGCATTTGGAGTTGTGTTTCTGGTCACCTGACAAAAAATACCGTTCGCTCTCCTTTTACCTCTGCTATGGTCTCCACCAACCCCTTAGGCAATTAGAAGGGGAATATAGCGCATTTAGACAGTCAGATATTTTACTGTCACTTGTTTGGTGCTGGGACAGTACACTGGGATTAGCTTTCATTTTTGTCTGTTTGTCATCTTTGCAGTAAACCACTGCCTGCTATGGCTAAAAAACATTGTGGAGTGGAGTTGCAGGCAGGAAAAACAAAAGCAACGAGCTTAAAGATGCATCACTCCATAGAGCTAGTAGGAACTTTGGATTTGGGTAATCATTTTCAGTGGGTTGGTCAATATGAGCGACCCCTTTCACATTAGGACATGATGAAATAAGATTAGAGGAGATAAAATAATGTTAAGTGCTTTAATCCATAGTGCCTAGAGTGAATTTGGATCTGTTAGCACCCATTTCCATTTTACGTCATGTACAGACACTAAAATTTGTCTCGCTCAAAAGACTCCCAGCTCTGTTGTGACTTTACGAGAGACTCCTGGCTTGGTTCCTATTCAGATTTCCTGCGTTAAGAACGGAGAGAACATCTCTTTGAGTAGGAACCACCACGGGGGTGTGAGGTGACTCAATCACCATGGTGAAAGAGGCCGCCCCATCAGTTCCTTGCATGGCGATGAAAGACATTATTTTTCTGGAAGACAGGATGGAGAGCTGCGACCTCCCACTCTACTGCTCGTTGACCCACTACGGATGGTTCAAAATGCAGAGGGCTCTCATTATGCTGTGGGAACCCCCCCCCCCCCAAAAAAAATCACACAGGAGAGTCAAGTGGTGGCTTATGAGGTATGTTTAAGGCCTGCGCTGTACCGGAGCTGAAGAGGACTCTGTGAATCTGGCTTCTTGGATATAAGGTTTGAAGGGTTTCGTTCATCTAAAAGAATAGTTTGACATTTTTGGAAATGCACTTATTCACATTCTTGCTGAGAGTTAGATGAGAAAATCGATACCTTATATGAAGCTATAGCCAAGAGGTGGTCAGCTTAGCTTAGCATAAGTGAAACTCTTTTGTCCCTGTCTGAATTTAACCTACGAGGTGTAAGATGGTAATAAATTGGCTTAAGAGGTGCTGATAGGTGTCTTTTCTCACCTTTGGACGGAGTTTTCCCCGGTTTCCAGTCTTAATGCTAAGCTAGACTAAGCGGCTGCTGGATGAAGCTGGTATCAATCTTCTCATTTAACTCTTGGCAAGAAAGCAAATTATAATATATTTTTATTTTCTAGAAGTCGAAATATTCACTTGATAGTCAGCATTATACTAATTCAAATTACTGGGAATTTTTTTTATTGTCAAAAACAAGATACGCCTGCTTTAAAGGATTCCTTTTCATGTGTGAAAAATGTATTTCCAAGCTGTCATCTCCTCTCCGTGTCCAGCTCTGAGGCTGAATCTGAGGCTCAGCTGAACCAATTTGGAGCAGGTGATGTGGGCAAAGTTATAATTGTGCTTTTGTTCACATATTCACAGCTGACAATGTACCACCTGCCACTGTGTGAAGTGCGCTCTGATTATATGCCGCCCGTGCTTGCCATGTGGTTTTCACACAGCATTTGTGTTTCAGATTACGTCTACTTCCACAATAATTCAGACATGCTTTACCAATAAGCTCATCAGAGATGCGGAACATAATCTCCTCGAACGATGGCATATTTAGAGTCCTGAGAATAAGCACGCATTACATCACATTTGAATATATTAATACATTACCATACCGTCAGTTCAAGTTTACAGTGTGGGTGTGATTCATCGCACTGTAATGTGAAATGTGGCATGTTGGCTGGAGTTCCTCGCCCTGCTCTTGGCCCGGTGCCGGTTGGAGAGCAAACCGCGGAGCAGGTTTAGGACCTTACTCAGGTGAGGGTGAACTTCAACCTCACAATGGCCGGCTGGGCAATCAGATGACCACACATCCCTAATGTTGACTGGCTCATTCTCACTCTGCCTGCGATGCTTCTCCACACGAGCACATAAGTGATAGGCGGGGGGGGGTGTTTTTAGACACGCTATTTCGAAGTAGCTGAAGAGCACTGCTCCCCTGTTGAACTTTTATTTTTTCGACGATGAAATTGCAACCTTGATTGAGAGCCTGCTACATGACTGGAATTATATTGCACACGTCCCTGAACTCACCACTGTGACAAAAGCAGTGTTACGAAAAAGCTTTTTTTAAAAACATAAATCCTTAAACTGGATCAAGCGAATTGTAAAGACAAAGGTTTTATTTCTCTCTGGGGTTCTTTCCATGATGTTGTCAGACACTTATAATAACAAGCCTGAGCTTGTCAGTGGCAAAAACAAGCACTTTTAGTGGACGTACATTGACGGTGAGGAGTTCCCCCGAGCGAGTATACATTGCAGCCCATTTAGCGGCTGCTGTCTGCAGCGTTCTGCCTCGATACGGGACCAATTTCAAAAACTGTTGTCCCTATTAGTCACTTAGACACAAAAACATGGGAAAATAGAGTCAAGGTTGAAAAATACTGAAGTTACCGTTTAAGAATCTGTTCCTACATTCTTCGGGCTTCCAAAAAGAAAGACTAGATGGCAGCTTCGGTGTGACACAACTTCACCCCCCCCCCCCATCTAGCCTCACCACCCTGGGAATAAAAAGAGTCTCCATCAACAGGAAAAGGGCTGACAGGAGTGTGATGAAGGCCCACGGTGAGCAAATCTGACAGGGCTACACCGAACGTCTCCCGGCTGACTTATTAGCATCCTGAAAACTAGGTCAATCAAAGGAGGAGGGGAGAAGCGTGTTAGGAAAAAAACATGTCGGGAATAGAGCAACCAAAGTAAAATAGAACTAAAGAAAAACATATGTTTGTATTTTAGTATTACTTAGCACATGATGAAACTGAAAAAGATAGTGAAACATGTGCAGAGGCCTAATGTTGGGTGGAATTTAAGTGTAACAATTTGGTACAAAAACAAGTTGTAAGGGCATTTCAGAGCCATCTTTAAATAAGTAATCTCTGCTCATTAGCACTATATCTGCTCTGCTTTCTCCCGACTACGGTTCCTCACAAGCTAATTGACAATTAATTCATTAAAGAGCTTTCCAGAAGATCCATTCCCGACAGTGCCTGACAAATGTTTCTTCAGTTTCCATGTTGTTGTTGCCAAGCACTCAGTAGGTCAGGATACACCGGGCCTTGTTGCTCAGATCTGTTTTATCACGTGGTGACATTTGAATGGATATCACTGCAATCAGGGAAACAAATTAAATGAAATGACAAATAAGAGTGTAACAGAAGCAAAATAAGAATGAGTCAATTCTGAATTATGTGAGGAAGCTGGTTTGAAGTCTTTCAGATGCCCATGTGACCTTGCTGCATTAATGATGATGATGATGTTGATGATGATGATGATGATGATGATGTCAGCTCCTGCAGATTAGAAATGGCACAAATGGCAGCCAGGTGGATGCGGAGCCTAAGTATGAAATGGAAAGGGAATCAAAATGACATTGGTCTAACAAATATCCATAGCATGACGTACATGTATATGTGTGCGTTTCCATTGTTTACACAGCCCGTAACTATTCTATGCCGAGCATCTAAATATTTAATGGCATGTAAAGGCTTTTTTTTCTTCTGGATATGCTGCGTTTGCATATTTAAATGATTTTAAGGCTCTACAAGCAACTATGTTGATGGCCCACAGTGGATTCAATAAAGTTGTGATTATGGGGAAAGTATGGGCTTCTTGCAAATGGACTCCTTGTACATTTATCACTCATTTCACTGGGATTAAAATTCACTCTCTGGCCTGTAATTTAAAAAAACAACGCACAGCGCATAATGAAAATGCACACAGGTCTTTGATGGATTTGTGTAATAATATGTATTCAACATCCTAATTATTCTGGCTGCTGGAAGGACAGGATAGTGAAGGAAAGGCCTTTGTGTAGTACAGATGCAGATTTCCCTAGGCAAACTTTTTTATTTTTCTTCTTATCTTTTAGAGTCAAGTTGCTGTAATGATGGCGCTGAAAGTTCACTTCTATAATCATGACCAAACCTGGTAACTTTGTTCCACGTTCAGCTCTGCCCTCATCCTTGGAAATAAAAGCAGCAGAAAAGGAGGTAGGGTAGCACTTTTTTAGTTTTTCTTCTCTACATCTTTGTCTTTTTTCTGGCAGATCTTTGAAGATATTTGTATCCTCAGGCAAAGCAAAAGTACTGAGTGTGAGAGCTTTTCATTCGCTGTAAGATTTGGTTTTTGTTTTGTTTCTCTTCTTGAATATTTTTTATATGCAGCGTAGCATATTTTAGACACGCTGATGGCGGCTGAGCCTAAGGGAGTTCCAGCTTGTCTGTGTAGAGAGAGCACATGTTAGGGGCTCAAGGTTCATGGAGAGATCACAATAACACTGCATGAACAACAGAGAGAAGCTAAAGATAAAGTTTAAAAGGATAAATTGAGATTTAAAAACATAATGAAGGGTCTACAGTCGCCGTAGAAGAAATCTCACTATATATGTGAAAACTTTGACCTTAGTGCTAGATACATTAGACATTAATGAACTGTCTTAACATAAAACAAAAACATTGTTAATCTCATGGTGGTGGTGGAGGAAAAGTCAGAGGATCACCAAAGTCACTAGGATTCATCCTCTGACCGTGTATGTTTGTACAGAATTCCTTCATGACAATCCATACAAACTACCGACCAATACAACTTAACCGCATTCTCAATTCAATTCAAGGGAAACGTATTTTTTTTGTCGGTGTTTATTTCAACAACAACAACAACAACAACAACCCCAACAACTCCTAACGAGGACCTCAACCCCACTACAAGATAGGTAACTATGCCCCTCACCTGACAACACAATTACCTAAACTATCACAATTACATTAAAATGGATTCCTAACATCCCCAATGTCAATCATGGCTATGATCTCTATTGTGGTTACACATCACAATAGAGATCATATAAGGCCCAAACAGGCAATTCAATTTCGCTACCACCCCACTACTAATTACCACATGGTACCTCCTGGAACTATAAAATGGGGCTCATGTACCCTGGGGACTCTTTCAGGCCGAACACCCTGGAGAGGAGGCACAGCAGAGGTAAGTGATTTGACAGCGCTATTAAACAACACTTTATATTCAATCCTTTTGGTAAAGATAACCAAACCAATAACATTTTTGCATCTCCAGGCCTGACCTTCAACAACTATACCTGAGAACATCAGAACCACAACAGTACAAAAAAACATTCAACACTTAGAGTGTGTGTGTGTGTGCGCGTGTGTGTGTGTGTGTGTGTGTGTGTGTGTGTGTGTGTGTGTGTGTGTGTTTTGTCTTGAAACAGTCCGCAAATGCTTGTAATGGAGAGGGTCTTCATTACACACATTGTCAAATTTGTGGTTTTCATAACCAGAACCATTAGTGTTGTGTCGATATGGTGTCATATGAAGATAAAATTATGAAATAATTTGCTTACTGTTCAAAGGGTTGAATAGTACCGATTAGTCTGCAGTATATACGTAGATCCAGTGAGCCTCATGTGGAAGCGAGTTGGCAGCACATCATAGGTCATTGTCAACCGGCTTCTCATCGCTGTCAGTTGTGAACTGTTGAGTGAGTCATTTTGGGCCAGAAGGGACTGACACCCCATAAGTTTATTGTTCAGATGGATGGCTTACTGTGTCAGCTTAGTGGGTCTGAAACACTTTGTCACATTTTTGGGTTTGATTTTGGAATTTATCACTGACAATGAATTTATCATAATGACAACTTATAAACAGCAGGAAAACTGAACCAAATGACTCATAATTATCTTGTTGGCAGAGTTTTGGTTACATGTCATCTCAGCGGGGGGGGGGGGGATTCAAAACAAAGTTCAACTCTTGCTTAGCACGACAGATGATCTACTCTGTCATAATTGACCTCATCCTGTGTTGGTACCACTTAGGACAGCAATCCATTTCTTCATGCATACAAAACCTCCCAATCTAGACCCATCTCAGTGGTTTGATCAGCTATTTTCTCGCCCTACAAAACGTGGCACCACACTGCTTTCTTGAAAGAGCATTGAGACGTTCTGCATGAAAGAGCCTGAATACAAAATTCTAAACATACTTGGTATGAATGCTATCTTAATCAAGGGTGAGTGTTGGGTTGAAAAGCCCTGGGGTGTTGGTGTAGAGGGCTTGATTCTTGGATGACTTCTGGAGGTGCTATGTCATTTATTGGAACACATGTGTTGAACATGTCTGCTTGATAACCCCAGAGGTATACACAGTCTTCCAGCCCCTCTTCTACCAGCTGGCTGAGGGGCTCGACTGTGGAGACACGAGTGACTACAGACACAACGAGCAAAAAGAGACTCAAAGAACTACAAAGGGGCACAACTAGAGAGATGCAAAAAAGACAAAATGTAGCCACGTTTGTAATTTTCTTTCAGTCTGGGTGCTCCTATGTAGGAGGGCTGGGATGTCTGTGCCCGGGGGCCCATTTTCTTATAATCCATCCATGCAAATGATTTTTCTGAGCAAGTATCACCGGATAAAGCAATATTTGCTTTACATTCTAATAGATTTGCATACTGTAATTGAAGCATAAACTCCAAGGTTGGCAGTCACCGTTTTCAGTGTATCTTAGTATTTTTTTCATATTTGTATTCAAACATGAAGTCACCTGCTCATGATGTAAGACGATACCAGCAGCCAAGGTCTGACACACCATGTCTGTACACTGTGCACGAAAGGATAATACATAAAACTCTTTTATTGGGAACTCCTATGGAGCCATATAGCTCCACCTGTATCGTTAATTCACAGTTATGTGACATCTGTAGGGCCTAATGGATCCGCAAGTGCCACAACATTGTCACCGATTACACAATGTTGCTGGATTGACTGCAAAGAGGAAAACATGCACAGAGCAGGTTTTTGCATTGTCAAACTAACGCCATGAAAATAACTCAGCAATGCAATTCATTTGACTCAATTTATTCATGAAGTTGTCCCTATTTTCTTTACTTGTTTACAAATGCATCTATAGGTTTGGTAAATCCAATTTAAAGGTTGACTCGACTTGTGCCGTTGATTTGGGCCTGCTGAGAAACTGATTGTCGCGTAGAGCTCATTTCCCATGAAACCAACTCCCACAGATTATAATCCACTTGATTAGAAAGTAGTTGTTTCCTCAACTACAAAACAAAACAAAGCAATCTGAAGTGCAGCCCTGTTGTATAACTACAAGTGCTGTTGACTCAACTAAATCAACCATGCGCTCCTTACTAAAATCAGACTCAAACAGCTTCATCAGTCTGTTTTGCTGCTCATTCATCCATGTAGTCTTTATTCTTGAGCTCATGCAATTCTATACAAAACATAACATGCAGCAATTTGTTCACTTCAATCCATATTAAAAAAATATCCATACTATACTGAAGTTAGCATAGAAATCTTGATGAAACAAAATCAATGAAAAGTTCATGTATGTATATAACTTCCCTGAGCTTATGAACCCAATAACGGATGGGTTTATCTAAGAGCAGCAGAAATAAAGTTACAGAAAAATAATTAGTGCCGGCTTAAGCCTTCATTCATTTGGAGCCATAAAGATTCTTTGATTAAAACACTGTGTGGGTTGTCACTCATCGAGCGGAAGAGGACTTGGGCAATTAAATAATTTTGTTCATGTTAGATAGACACTGTCGACATAATGGTGGATGTGTCAAACACAGTAAAGGAGGCAGAGGTAAAACTACTTAAACAACAGACAGGACCCTGCTTATGCCAGCTATTATTATTATTATTTAAAAAATATGAAAATGTTTATTAAAACAAAAAAGCAAGAAATTTACAAAAAAACAGATCAAGTTCCCCATTCAATCCATCTGGTGTTTTGGTGGCCCTGATCAAAAATCCATTTGGCTTCTGCCTGAAGCAGAACCTGGTTGTGATCAAACCCTCATCAAAGTCTTTGGACCATCATCTTGGTGTGAGCTACACTTTAAAGTACTTAAAACTGGGATAAAGGACTGTTTGAGCACTGAGCATACAGTACTTGTCCTGACACTGAATGACAATTTCTTTGATTGATGCAATTTGATGTTTTTGTTGTTTGTATTTATGTCTGTTATATTTGGTGTTTATGTGCTGTCACCTTGGCTCAGGTCCCCCTTGCAGAAGAGATTCAAAAATCTAAATGTGATTAAGCTGGCTAGGTTAAAAAAAAAATAATTAAGAATGCATCGTTGCCTGTGAATTCCTTGTGCGTGTGGAGGCAATTTGAATCCTGCAAGGGGAATGGCGGACTCTGCCACCAACAACGAAAGACATGTTATCACAGAATATAAATATATTGCTGAAATACAAAAAGTGTCAAACCTGGGGTTTGGTTTCATGAAATTAAGGAATATACAAATCTTTTGTTCGACAGAAAAAAGCTTATGTCCCTTTAAAAAAAAATTCCAAAAGAAACCAGTACAAAATCTGCAGTTTTGGACTGCAGATTTTCCAAGGTGCTTTTAAAACAAAATACCAATCCAAACAACACGAACAAACAATGTGGCGCTCCTCATGCAAACATCCAGTCATATTCAAATTAACAGGTGCCAATAGCTCCTCAGGCTGTATGCGGGGGGTTTCAAAGTACACCTGCGTGGAGCAGCTAGATTGTGAACTTTCCGTGACACCAACGTGTGAATGCACCTCGGCATCCATCCCTGAATAATGTGTGGGCTGCCAGCTGAAGCGGGCTAAATGGTCTCCGAGCCCTTCAGAGATGCACTCTGCTCCGCAATCTCAACTGGTCCACATTTCATGCATCTGGGGCCGCCATGATGAATGAACTGCATAACAGATTTCACAAACATGTACGTGCTTAATAAATGATATGCCACTATGGATGTTTTCTGAACCATACGAGGAATGACGTGCTCTGCAACCTGAAATAGTAGCACTTGTGAATATTCCAGATATCATGGCGACATTATGATTTCCTCATGCTGCCGTGGGGAGGAAGACATAAGAGCGGGGTTTCTAAAAGGGGGGGGGGGCTCAGCTCAGAGAAATGCGCTCTCCAGAAAACTCTCATATGAGATATTTAGAGGCAAGGATTGGTTGTCCCAGGCTAAATAAGCATTGTGCGAATTTAAATGTATTGATAGTATATATTTTACACGTAGGTAGGGGAATTTACGTTTGAGGCCAACACAGAAGTGCCAAAATCTGTAGCTCTCCAAATGGCCACTTGACCCCAATGTGGAAATGCCCAACGTTACAATAGAAATCAACATGTTTACAGCTTGGTACAAAAAACAGTTTTGCTCTCTATATGTCTGCATTTCCCCTCAGCTCTAAAGAGCGTTTTAGAGTCTTTCAGCTCATTGTTTCGGTTTTATGACCCGCACCGTTACCGTTTTGATTCACTCTCACCGCTCTCATTAACCTTGTTCCCAGCCACAGCAGACATAGCTAATGTTTCCATTAATGACAACTGTTGGCGGGTTGAATGTTTGTACAACTAGCCCGTGATGTCAAGTCTTAATGTTATGCAGGAGTTTCACGAGTTCCCCCTCGCAGCATACTAGATCCCTCCCTGATCACAGACTTCCACCAGGCTCATCGGGACCAACCCAGTGGGACGTCAAGAGCCGTCCCTAGAAGGGGAGGTTCTGTCACGAATTCCACTTAATATTAGATTGTTTTCATCCTGCCTGCCTGTTAATTTAACTCTACTATCATTTCAGGTCCTGCCATTCACACCCTATCTTCACTCATTTCCCGTCAACTGGTCTTCCACGCCAATCTCACCTGCAGCCCATTCCCTCGTTAATCCCTCACTATTTAAGTCCCCTCACTTGCACTTGTTCCCTGCCAGATTGTCTTGTGTGTTATTGCCAAGCTCTCCAGCGTTATCGAAGTATTGTTCCTGATCTGCCGGTTGTGACCCTGCCTGCTTGTCGTTTCGACCTTGGATTTTGCATGCCCCTTTTGGGATTTGTTCGCCTTCTTGACTGACCTCCCGGTTTTGACCCTGCCTGTACCCAAGTAAAGAAATCTATAGTTGTATTCTGTCTCTGAGTCATGCTTTTGGGTTCCCGTACTCATAATCACTTACACTATCGGTGCTGCCACGGAGACTACGTCCATATACAGTCTCTGATGATGCATGTGTACAACACCCATCCAACCCCCACCCCCGAAAGACACTGATGCAGAGGTCTATTAATTATATAAAACTGTGCTCTAGCCCCTGGCAAAGAAATATCCTTTTGTCCCTCCTACCTGCATCAATAATTATCTTATCATATAAGTTGCTGAATTGTCCTTGGAAGTCTCCAGATATTTTGTCACATAAGCACAATTTCTAAAAAATAGTAGACTGATGCACAGTGCATGAAAAGCTAGAGAAGTACATTGGAAACATGATAAGACACAGGGGGTGGTTTTATACAGAAATCAAAGAAAAGTGTTGGCAAGCAAGGTTGTTGAAGTCAGGATGGTGGATTGGTGGATTTCCTGGATCCTAGTTCAAAGTTAAGGATCTCTAGAGTTTTATCTCTGTCCATTTCTCATTTAGATAGTTTTCCCTCATCTCACCCAGTCAAGAGTTGCCTTCACCTCCAACCAAATATGTGTTTTTAGCGGCTATATTCTTCACTGTGTATACTTTTTATGTTGCTTGTCCGCTGTGGCTGGGAGCAAGGTTGATGAGAGCGGTGAGAGTGAATCAAAACAGTAAAGGTGTGGGTCATAAAACCGAAACAATGAGCTGAAAGACTGTAAAACGCTCTTTAGAGCTGAGGGGAACTGCAGACTCGGGTGATATATTTTATCAAGCGACACCTTTCACATTACATCGCACATGATACATGGATCATTTGATCTACTTATAATATAAAAATATTGACTTGTGTAGCTTGAAGCATAGCACAAGCTTAACACTAATGCATCCCATTTGTGGTATTTCTATCCACATAGACTGGTCTGTGGTGCTGGAATATAATCATCACATAATTTGTGATGATTATATTTCACATATTGAAATGTGCATTTCAGAGTTTGTGTTCAGCACCAGTGCCACCTAGACACATTCCAGTCCATGTAATGTGCTTGGTAAATAAAGTGATTTATTGATGTTATTGCAATATTCCCTTGAGGCAATAACACAGCAATACTTCATTATTGTTATTATTATTAATATACTTATTGTTAGGGAACTGTGGGCAAAATAAATAAAAGGAAAATTACTGATGCGTTAGAAGAGTGGTTATCAAAAGATTTAGGTGCCCGGCAGGATATAACTCCTTGGTAGAGTATAATCACAGGCAGTTTCATCTCCACTGTGTATACATCACAAAGACGTAAAATGCTGGTGCATTTACGCTTTGTGAATTGTGACACATTCATTGCGAGAGCCTTCTCCGCTGAGATTACTGATGCTTGCTTAACCAAGTAGGAACAATGGGGATATCAATTAGAAGAGAAGGCTCACCCACCTGTCTGGGAGCCCGATCAGCCTGGGCCATCTGTAGACTTTAGCAGTCTCACACATAGATCTTCCAATGAGCCAAAGCTTAGGGGGAAATGTTGGATTCACACCCCATTTAGCCCAATATTAACATAAATCATTTCGGGATAAACACTTCTACCAGCCAGAACTGCACTGGAGCCCAGCAGTCTATGGTTTCCCCCCACTTTACTACTTCCATATGGTTTTCCATTTTTCCTCTTTAATGATGCTATTTGTAATTATGAGGAACCGTTTCACTGCTCTTCGGAGTTTATTGCTCCAATTCCACCGAATCTCGTGTCACTTAAGGTAACTATTCCAGCTCTTCCTTCGTACACACGGTTGTAACTAAGGCTTGAACACCAGTTTAATTGCCCCGAAACATTGGGATCAACATTCACTCCGAATGCATTTGGCAAAAGTGAAAAGAGATGTTGCTCATCTTTTATTGAGCAAACAGGCATCTCATGCTGACAACATATAGTATACTGTGTCAGAGGCCCCAATTCACCCAACCTAACACAGTGTAAGGCAGCGTAGGAACGTTACAGATAAACAAGACAAGACCCACTGCGTATATGGTACATGCACTGTGTACTATTACAGTACATGTGTATTAATAGGCCAGCATGCTCTGCAGACTCTACATTTACTGTATTATTAGTCTTATACTTGAAACTATACTATCCTATAAAATGTAGACATTAATGTCCTTTGCAATGCCACGTACACAATAATACATTTGAGTTATCTGACTGAAACCCTGAATTATTCATGTCACGGAAGGTCTAAATGACAACAGTCTCTAAAAGCATATATGCATGTATCGGCTTTCCACAGGAGCAGGAATAGCCAAGGAGGAATCATGATTTTGCAAAGTACGGTTTAAAAACAATATAAAGTTATTGTCAGGGTTCATCAATGATGATAAATAATAAAAAGTCTATAGATTATGAAGGTTTAGAGTCTTCAATATTTGATAAGACTCAGTAACCTAGCATTTCCTTGATACCATTGGTCTGAGATTTGCATGGTTTCTTTGATTAATCGTTAAATATTTCTGAGGGCAAATTCTTTTCTGTTCTTTTTCGCTGTGATTTCTGATGGCAAAGCTAAACTGTTATTTTAAATTGCGGTTTTTAAATGAAGACAAATGTCACATTCCCTCTGTCAAAGTGGATCAAAGAAAGTATGTGCTGATAACACCATTTCAATAATTCACGGTTTGATTTGAAGTGTTCTTACTGAGAAGTTGAATGGTAAATGTATGTTTGGTAGAACAGATTAGCTGCCAAGTAATGGGTACCCTTTTATTTCAGTTAAGGCTATAAGTTGTTATTAAATGTATGGAAATATCTGCTGATAACCTCATTTCATTCATAGATCTCTATAAACAAAGTTATAATGTGGAGCCATTATTCGGCAGAGGTATATTTTATTACCTGCCAAGAATTGCAAGCTCCTTCCTCAGACCAGGTGAGTGTTAAATGTATGAAACTAACACTGTTCCAAGATCAATGGTATATATATATATATATATATATATATATGAAATTCACACTGTTCCCTGAAAACAGCCCAAAAAAAGCAGCTGCTTACATTGTTTGATCCTAACGTGTATGTAAAGGAACTTAATAGGTGGATGCATTATGTGGAAATATTGATATTTTTCTTGCCAGGATTTGCATCCCCCGGTTATTTCAGCCAAGATTAATATTACATATAGATGTTAATAAATAAATCTAAATTAATTTCATTCATCGTTGATGTGAATAGGTGCCATTTAAAGAGGTTAAAGACACAAAAAGAGGAGGGAAGAGTAAATCATGCCTCCATGTTTGTTGACTCAGCAGAGATAACATTAAATGAGAAAAGTCTGCAGTCTAAAGATCTACAGAGAATACATATTTGAAAGCAATACAGAATGACTTAGAGCCTTACTGCATTATGTTCCATTATATTTTTAAATGTCACCTGGCGCCTGAATGTAGTGTCTTCCTTAACAAAAAGACTTTTCCACCATAAATTGTTGCAGAAAAATCACCAGAGTGCAGGAAATAAACAGTTTGACGCTAAACATTTTCCAGACCCCCTGCATTAATATGCGTCCTTACCAATGTTGAAACTAAACCTACCCCCTTGGTAAAATACAACCTTAAAATAGATTTATTACATTCAAAGTGAATAAATAAATACAGCAGAAAGCGTTATATTGGATGCCTATATAGGTCAATAAAGCAAAAGCCACTACTTCCACATAAATAATCCTCATCATAATATGACTACAAGTGAAATGGATTTATTGTTCTGAACCGAAATGACTTCATTCCACTGTAAAAACAACACATTTAGAGAAAATATCGTCCGTCTTTAACGCGAGGCGGCGTTATCAACAATAAGCAAGATGTCTGGAGTCAGAATTACCGCCCTCATTGAAACACAAGTTTTTCAATTTCCCGAGCTATTCAATCTTGCGGGCCGCAGACTGTTATTGTAAAACCTACCACAGCTCATTGTGTTCATCGCGGGCATATTTCCTCATATGAGCACCTGGCCCTCCGTAGAGCTCTGTGCATCCGCCAGTCCTGCTCCTATAAACAAAAGGGTTCAATGCATTCAGCTTCTCATAAACACTTTTCTTATTGCTCTGCCCCGAGAAAATCAAATCCTGCCACTAATATATTCATATCTCCACGTCTCTCAGTGGCCTGGCATGGAAAACAGAGGAGAATGGAGGACGAGGAAAAGCTGTTTTTTTATTTTCCTTTTGAAGGCCGCCCATTAAAAATAAATGGCCCTCTGATTCGGTGGAAAGAAGGCTGGGATCGGGATTGTCTCCCAGATGGAGACGGGCAGAGTGAGGCCTTAACGGGTTCGACTCAAACATCTTCTCCTCTCCCCTCTCTGTCTATTTTAGGTGTTACTGGAAAAGAGCATATGTGCTCGGCAAACCTTCTCTGGTTATAAAAAAATGTAGTTACTTAGTGACGACCGCTCAGATTAAAATCTCTAAAATCTACATGTGTGCATCGTCAGTGACAAGCCAGTAGATCAGAGAGTGAGAATCTCCACAACATTGTGCTTTGATTAATTGTGCTTTAGTTTCCACTCCTCCCCAGACACGGCTTCATCTCCGGTGCAGGGGGAGAAATGCTGAAAACAGTCAAAGGAATAATCACACACTAAAACCTGGAGAATGTCAACACTGGGTAGAAATAGTGCAATATTTAAGTTTTCTGGGAGCAGGAAGGCTTGAAAAATAACTGACTAAACTGAAATATTTTAATCCGCAAGTTTCTTTTCCTCTGCTCTGGTTGACTTTTGGCAGGTGCAGCATGAACAAAGACCTACATGGGGAGCACAACACTGTGAATGATTTGGTGTGCAAGTATTTTCTTCAGCAAGTCCTCCACTCAAAAGATGTCTTGAGTGACGCCCTTACACTGTCAACACTTGTCTGCCTTCCAAAGCCATTACAAATCCCTGTTGTATGATGTTATGTTAGACAATATGGTTGAGGTTTGGTTAGGTTTAGAAACCTGAAATATTCTATAAATCAGGCTATGAAGGCTGTACGAACAACCGCTTCAGAAAAACCTTGAGAATCGATAAGAATAAAACTGGTCAATGTAAGTGCTACTGAAGTGGAGATTTCTTGCTTAGAGTCTGAAAAATCTCAAAAATGACCAGCGCATAAAAAGACTGTCTTTGCCTGATGTGTCTCACCTTCAGTCTCTGCAGCTCAAACTACTTGTGAAGAGTAAATATATTGGTACCTATTCTCGCTCTATCACCATTTATATTAGCCATTCATAAGATTATCTTAGTTCAGATCAGTACCTTAACGTTCATTTCTTTGCAGATGATACAATGTTTCATGCCTCCACTCCAACCCAGGCTCTTGGACATTGTCAGTTTGCCTTTGCTGTTTTCCAGGTACCATTCATCAGCAGTAGACTTGCCGAAGTGATGCAGCAGAGGAGACAGCTAGCGGCGAGCCACCTGAGACGGCAATCGCCTGTCGCACAAAGCGGCCACAACCTTAATCATGGATAACTTCAAGACATAATTTAAGTTGAACGGGTGAGTGACATGAAAATTTGCCCTCTGTACAGTTCTCTTGAACGGGGAAACCAAATCCGTTTGTTGAACCAGGCTGCAAAACATTTCTGTTGGCCACATTAACATGGGGGTCAATGGGGATTGACTCGCTTTTGGAGCCAGCCTCAAGTGACCATTTGGGGAACTGCAGTTATTGGCGCATTTTGAAGTGGACGGGGAAAGGTTGGAAAAACAGGTTGTAACATATACTTCTCTGCACCAATCAATATCCTGCAACATTTTAATCAAAATCCGATAATACTTGCTCATGTTGCCAGGTCAAATGTGCTCAAACTACACTCACACCGTCCTGATGATGCAGATAACCTGAGCTTTTGATTGGTAATATCTTTAACCTTGATTGCTGATGATTTTGTCATTAATATTCAATGTTATCTATTATTTCCTTCTTGTGTGGACAGTCTCAGCATGGTGATCTCCACCACAGGCATTCAAACCTATGGTTTCTATGATGCAGAGTGAAAGTAAAAGCACTGAACGTACATCCCTCTACGATTCCTCTCGGAAACAGCCTCTATTATTATGAATGCATAAAGTGCTCTATATACCATGAACATGCACGCTCCTAAATGTTGATGCACACAGGCATAGACACACCGTATAATAACAATGACATGCTGCTATAAGGCATTATTTGTAGCTGTGAATAATTCATATATTTTGAAGATTTAATTATGTGTGCATCATGGTGGATGGAGTAGGTCTCAAGCCCCCTGCCTGCATCAGGACTGCAGCAGAATGCCTAACAAGACTGGTGGGCTGAGGATACCGCTGTTTTGATGTGTGTGTGTGTGTGTGTGTGTGTGTGTGTGTGTTTGTGCGAGGGAGTGGTCCAAAAGATCACAGGGCGAAGGGCTGCAAGCAAAATGCATCTTTAATTCTGAAGTTGTTTATCTTTCCTCCTGTTAGAAGTGCAAAAGTCTGTATAATGTCGGAAACCTCAGCGATAATTACACCCCATTGCAGTTGCAAAGGAAATGGCTCTCTAAATCCCGAAAACAATCTTTAATGCCCTCAGAGAAAAGCGTTTACATCAAAGCAATAATTCCACGCTGAGACTAATTTCCTACAGGTTAAACTGGTGTTTGTCCCTGACAAGCTCAGGAAAGAGAGTGCAAGGGCAAATCATGCAGAGAAGCAAACCACATCCCAGAGCTTGATATATTGTTATATTTGTCTTCATCTATCTATCTAAAGCTCTCTTCTCGGGGAACTTACACTCTTTGCATCAGCAGAAATGCTTTAAATGTGCTTGTTCGCTGTCTGTACAGGCAGCAGCAAGCAGGGATTGCAAGGATAGAAGGCACTGTGCCTGTAACTGGATTTACTCTAAATTTGCATGAGCCTTTTCTACACTGCATTAGGCAGAAAGTGGAGGAGACCTAATAATGTAAGCCCCCTTCTTTAACGACAGTGATGAGCTAAGTTCAGCCATTACCCTTGAGAAATCTTCTTTGTTACCTTTAGGGAGAGTCTGCTGAGCAGGCATGCCCTTCTTCACTTCAACTTTTTGAACAGTCAAACTTTGAATCATGTTTTTTTATGTTATTTTAAGATCACTTCCTGGCATTTTGGTCCCAAGGCCGGAACTGAACCCGAGACTTTGCAGTTATGTCATGCGCTGTAACCATTGGACTTAAGGCACTTACGTTATTCTTTCTTAGATGTTGTGAAGCAATTCCTCAACGAGTATACGTAATCTTAAAAAAAACTCGATTTCAACCACATGTATTCAATTGATATTCCGTGTTTCAGGCCAGACGATTAAATGTGTGTCGTCAGTGGCTATCAGATGTCATCGCATTTAAGAATACAAGAAGACTAAGTAGGCGCCAACATCTAGTCGACACAGTCATTTTGACAGGAGTAAAGGAGGCAGTCAGGTGACGTACTGTAGTATATAGAGTGAAGAAGTCCATGTAGTTTAAACAAATAGGACTTTCACTCAGGAGACTGTTGTTTGTGTCCTGTGTTGAAAGTTAGCTCGCGTAACATAACGTACATACATAAGACTTATTTTATTCCAAACCATGATCTTTTCCAAAAGCTTACAATGTGGGTTTTCTTTAAATCACACGGTTAACCGTGTGTTTAAAACTGCAACCGCTTGACTTTCATAAAGTGTGGGTAGATGTGGGGTTTGCCCTGTCTGAGGCATTAAGGCCTTTGCACACTGGGAGCCTCACAATCAAACAATGCCAATGTGAAATGCTCGGCTGCCAATATTTTGCACCAAAACTATTCACACCAGCAGCGCTGTGAATTTGCGACAGTTGCAACGCTTTTTCAATAAAAAGGTTCAAATAGATTTGCACAGACAGAGGACCAACTACCGAGATCCTGTTGACCGAGAGCAGCGTCTGGCAGGCTGCCGGAGGTAAAGTGTTGTATAGCCTGAGATGCTGTACACTATCTGATTAACTTTCCTTTCACGGAAATGCTCTGAATGAATTGGAGTTATACACAATGTATATGTCTAGGGCTTTTATTGTGAAGAACGAAATTAGTGGCGCTCGGCTGCCTTTGTCAAGGTTGAAAAGGAGTGATAAAGTTTGCTGTCTTCAGACTAAAGAGCCTCTGTGTTGCTGTACAATATAAGGTTACGTATTGAATATGTTTATTCTGCACCACGCGATGCCTTTATTAGTAAGAAGGCCTCAAAGCAATTGACCTTGCTCCAAAAGAAATCCGTGTAATATTCTCGTTCAGTGTGAAAGTGCTCTCTCTCGACTTGCTACATAACCACGTGTAAAGGCCTTTGGAATGGTAGTGATGATAACTGATAACATTTTAAATGAAAAATAACCCCATGAAGTTTCTTTTCAAAACTGCTTATTTATGGTGACATATTTTGCACTCTGCTTTGTTCATGCTTATTGCAAAAAACAAGTCATCCAGCAAGTTGCCAAGTGTGCATGCTAGATCCACTTATCACCATATTAACAGCATGTCAAGGTTGGATGCGTAGCTGCAACTGTAAGGCCTCTTTGTCTCAGTACATGTGAAGAAAACAGCAACACATGAGCGCACACAGACACACAAGTGCACACATACTAAACAACTTCTTCTTGGGCACTTTTTTTCCCGCGAAGAGCAAGATGGATTTGGCAAGAACTTACAATAAACAAAACTCGATCGCTCCTGGCACAGAGGGTGCCAACATGGAACGATGGATGGATGGAGGGCTGCTCATGCGTCAGAAACTCACCCTTTCAACTTAATTGGCTCAAAAGAATTCCAGGAAAAAATGATTGACAGCTGCTCTTGACAATTGTTCACAGGAGTAGATAGTGGCGGCAGCGTGTAATAGCTGAGAGACAGCATTATTTACCAGGAGTCACATATTTGTGCCGATATGATTTGTGTTCTTTCTGGTCACAGCCGCTCTGTCTTCATCAGTCAACATGTCAATGGAGGGGGATGAGAATAGGACCCGAAATATCTGTTTGATAAATGGAATCGGTTGTTTTAATAGACTTTGCTCATCGTGAAATCGACAGATTAAGAAGCTAATCCCAGCCGTTGATTGAATGTAATGGAAACTAATGAGATCCAGAGATGCGCTTATCTTTATTCACTGTGTGTAATCTTAACTTAATGCTTAATAATAATTGCGTCATTACATGCCATCTGTTATTGCTAATGGAAATCAAGAGGGACTTCAAAATTCTTTGCCGAAATCATTCACACTATAACTAACCACCATGTAATTCCCCCCAAAAGCCCTCACTTGATGCAGCTCTTTTCAGATAGGATTAGTTTAGCAGGTAGAGAGGTGAGGGTGATGTAATCATTGCCAGAGCGTGTCGGTAATATCCATCCCTTCTGAATCTGCCATGGCAGTCATTTTTATGGACGTCTGTCCCCCTTCTACCCTCTTTATGATATCCAGTGAAAATAGTCCAGCTCTGACACCTCTGTGATTATTGCCAAATATTGGGTAATTTCTTTTGGGAGAGCGCTTCCTCTGTATAGTGGCGGACCATCTGCTCCAATTGCAATTGATGGCAGGGCTCAGGCCAAAGAGAGAGCTGGCCCAAAGTCTCAACTTTGGTTTGGCTGGGACTTTTCCTCTACTTGTCCTCCTCTGCAAAGTGGACATTTGATGTCCTCTGTTGGCAGTCGACGTTGTGCCTAAGTCTAGAATAATTGCACACAGCTGATAAAACCACGTGTTTTGTGCACATACGCGACAAAGCACATGAAAAGGGGAATCTCATATTTGTCAGGCCTCTTATTTATTTAGAGTCACTTTGGGGATTTTAATGACTGCAGACAGCCATTTGATCAAGATGAATTCAAAGCTTTGTAGATGTTTGAATCTATTTAGTCTCACAATGCTTGCCGCACAATGTACTGAATGTTCAGTCTTGTTTTTATAACGTACTGTTACTTGCCATCTCCTCGCTAAAATTCCAGCTTCCATGGAGAGACCCAGACAAGACCTAACAAATTGCTGCGGACAGCTTCATGCCTGTCAGACTTGAGTAGCCGAAGATGTAATTATTCCACTTACATAGCATACCGGCGCTGTTGTAATTGAAGCCATAATAGACGATAACTGTCGGAGAGGCCTTCCTATCACACATTAAGATCAGATAAATACAGTGAGAGACAGGCAGCGCTGAGGAGGTTGGTGTTGTTCATCAGTGTCTCTTCTGGGAGGTCGGTGTAAGCAGCAGCGAAATTATAGTCATTCTCCTTATTCCAGACAGAATGATGGAGTTCTTTTATGGAGCAGGTTTATCAAAATGCAATAAATGCATGCGTATTTATTTAATGCCCCCATCCTGTACGTCCAAAGTAATAGTTTTTATGTTCTATTTGTTGTTGTGTATGGTTTTGTTGGGTGCACCGATATTGACTTTGTCTTCTGCAGATTGTTAAATTGCTTTACAGCACAATAAGAAATGGGAAAAGACTGTTTTATTGGTCTTTCAGTACAAACAAAGCTAAAAATCTCATAGTGGCAGGAGGGAAACATCTTTCTCATTGATCCTCCGGAGAGACAAGGGACTAAAGGGAGACGGCAACATCTTCTTTGGGACAGGAAGCAATGGCGATCTTGCAAAGGCGACACGAAAAAAGACTGGCAAGAGACCACATGAGCCGTGGTCTTCATTATGCCTCAAGGTGTCTCACATGATTTGCAGTTGTGATACATGCTGGACTCATTTTGTGTTGGTTTTGGCAGTCCCAAAAACAAAAGCGGTACCGTTTCCGAGGACCAGAATCCCTTTAGAAAACCTCTTATGTTACTGCTGCAGGGTCTGACAGTGTGCCCAGCTCAGTCCTGGTTCTCCCGTGTTTTCCCTTCCCTTCAGCCGGCTCAACAATACAGCCTGGTCCTCCAGCAGCATGGTGTCGGTGTTGGCTCCCTAGCCAAACGTATTCAGAAAATATCCATCCAATTAAAAAGGATGACATTTTGGAGCTTTGGACCGTTTTGGATTGTGTCCATGTTGTCACACCAGTTTTGTGCCACTTCTTGTAGAGCTATAGATTAAAGAAAATACAATGCTTGAGTGGAGCAGCGTCTGGAGCACTAACCGCCTACTGAGCTAAAACTACAGGACTGTAATACATATTATAGATATTAGGGAGGAAATACGGTTATTCCACCCTGTGTTTTATCATAACATCCAGTTATGATCGGGCCTTTATGTTATTAAACTGTAGACAGTTCTCCCAGGTAATATAAGGGCATATTTATCCAGAGCAGTGTGCACACCAGGAGGAGCAGAGGCGCGGGGGGTACTCGGGATAAATATTTGACTTTCAGTGTTTACACTGTTTATTGAAGATTATGAGTTTGAGATAGCAAACACTCCGATGTGACGAGGCCCTGTCATAAGCACGACCGTGAAAACACACTTCTGCATTCCCGAATGGTCAAATTCACTCTGTAACACTGTATTTTCAAAGATTTTGTGTGCAGGGGTGTGCGAGGCAGTAATGTTGGAGTGGTCTAATGAACATGCATACGAGGAGCAGACATTCGTCATTCATTAGCACAGACTCTACGCAATCTTTGAGGAATCAGACCACGGTGGCTCATTGGATGTAATTTGATTTTCACACTGTTTAACATATATCTATGCATCTTCTAACCTCACAAACTGGCATAATTCATCTGTGTCACTTGTCTTCACAGGTTACTGACCTAAATATCACAACTGGTTATATTGCCATCTATAAAAGATCTTACAGCCTAACAGGTACACTAAGAGATGAGTGCTAACTTCAGATATTAAGGTAAGAAAGTCATTTCATCACCTTTGTTCAGTTTTTAAGAATATTCGCTCTATGACTCATATTTGACTTATGTGAAATCCTGTTGTTTTTTTTAGGTGAAAGTTGTTTTCCTCAGCAGAGACAAGGGCTGGGAGACGGGGTTAAACGTGCGCTTACCTGGAAGAAGAAACAAGTAAATATAATCTTTTTTTTTGCATCATGCACCACTGAGCAACATTCATAGGAGAGAACGTGGCCCCGCCTCCATCGCTGAATCCAGTTCTCATTATACATCTATGCATTGACGCCAACGTATCCTCATACAACGGTTCGTATGGTATCTTACAAAAAACGTATTTATTGTGCATTTTCCCACGAAAGTCCAGCAACACACGTCCATTTCTGCTCGTTACATGCATACCGATTTTGTCAAAATTAACTTCCATCTTCAGAGGACAAAACGTAAGATAAGTTTAGGCAACAAAACTACTTAGGTTTAAGAAAAGATTGTGATTTTGTCACAGGGTGTGGTGGAGGACTCAAATGCAGACATAGCCAGAGTGAAACAGGTTTTAATGAGTCAAGAACATGACAGGAATCTTACAGGAACACAGCAGGGAATCCAAAGACGAGAGACGAAGGGGGAAATCCGGCAGGGCAGGCAGACTGGGAAACCGGGAACAGGACAAGCCAAACGGGCGGGTTGACATGGCAATGATCTGGCAAAGAGTGTCTGAGAGGCAGGGATCTATGTAGTGGCTTGATCAGAGGCAGGCGAGTGAACAGGTGAGGGGAGTTGTGCTGATGAGGAGGGAGTGCTTGATTAGTGATCAGAGGCAGGTGAAGGGGCTGGGCTGAAGATGAGGGAGGCTAACAGGTGCACTGAATGAGCTAATAAGGTGAGTGACAGAAGAGAAGGGGCAGAGCTGTGACAGATTTGGGTAAAAAGAACTACGGAAATGGGGTCACTTCAGAACGGAAGAAAAAAAAAAATCAACGTTGACTGTCAAACGCGACACAAAGAGCGGTGTTTTGGATGAAAGATCGTTTTTTTTTTGTTTGTTTTTTTCGGCCCTCCCACCCTGTGTGTGTGTTTTTGCGGTCTACTACCTGGTTCATGATTACATACAATGATTTTGTGGGATATCTATCAGCACATTCATTTTTGTAGTCATGCTACGAAAGCTGTATGAGAACATCCTGTTCAAGCAGCTATTTCTACTCCCTCCATATTGGCAGGCACGACGCAATGTAAAAACTCCAGTCACAAGCTGCCTAAGGGGCCCAACGAGGTCAGGAGGCGCATGCTTGTGTGATTATTTGACAACTCTATATAAAAACAATTTAACTGGGTAAAATGCAAAAAAATTAAAATCCATGTTGGTTTTTAAAAAGCTGACTTTTCAAAATGAAACGGATTACTGAGGCATTTCAATTGTATCTGCATTTTGTGAACTTGCCCTCACTGCCCATTAACTTCTGACCCTAGTCATAGGTCATTAAACAGTATTTATTTTAGAAGATTTAAAAACTCAACTACCGAGCAGGATGACATTTTAAAGGGTCGGATAACCATATCCAAAAACATAGAGATAAATAAGGTTCGGGTCTGGCAAGGCAGAACTGAACAGCACTTACCGAAACCAGGGAGTGAAGAGAAAAAAGCAGGACTTAAACGCAAACTAATCTGACGAGCGGATGACATGTGGAGAAGCTCACATGTCAGTTAAGAGGGAAGGAGGTGATTAGGCAGGAGAACGGGCAAGGAGCCAATTGACCGGTTAAAAACACTGGGAGCAGGGAAAGGAGCCGATTGGCTGGGAGGGACTAACAATGCTGATTCAATGCAGGTGTGTGGAGGGGCAGGACTCTGGGAGCAGGGAGGGACTAACGAGGATGATTCGGTGCAGGTGTGTGGAGCGGCAAAGGAGCAAATCAATTACTACCGCTTTAATATTTTCAATGTTATCTGATGTAAAGAACGATTATATGTGATGCTTCCTAAATTCTCTTGTAGTTAACTGCTTTAGATTTAGCAGTGCTGTTTGGACCGCCGATCTGGTTCTACTATTAAGTCTCATACAAAGTGACTATAGCTTTTACTTATAGTACAAACTCTTAGAAAAATGACACTGTTATGATTGTTATACTGATGTACAGGACAACTTAAGATCAGGAGAATCCTGTTTGGAATTACATTTTATGTAATTTAAACTGGGAAAAAAGCAGGGGATTAAAATAAATGTAATTGCTAAATATTATTTATTTGTATCAGACTATTATTTCAGCATTCAATGTATTGTGCATCATACAGTTTTCTCCTGTGGCCTTGCTATCCACACTTTGCCATCCACAGTTTTTGTTGAGAAATATTTAAAAGGTACAAACAGTAAAAAACAATCCACGGCAGTAGTAATGTGTCATGCTTATGGTGTATGTCTAAAAGCATCAAATATAAGTATCAGATGGGAATAAAAGAATCAAGTTGCCAAGAACATAAATACAAAAGCACCAGCACCTCAAACAGTACTTGTGCAAAACTTGATTAAATGTACTATGTTGCTCTCCACCTCTGAGCAAATGCTCCCAGAAGAACTGTGCACATCTGATAGAGGAGCAAACTGCTTTTCTCTGCAGGATGCAGTCATAAAAAAAGACCATTTCCCATTGGCTGTGGGTATTGACTGTGTAGGCCTGCCTTCACACATGATCTATAGCAATGTATAATGTCTGCTCTCCGCCGCTCAGTAATGAGCCCCAAGCACAGCCAAATTCTCATTTTGTTTGGCTTTGAAAGAATCACAAGGTTGTTAATTACAAAGGTTGCATTGATTAATATCCCTTCTGGCACCTCAATGGATGACTAATGGAACATGCTCTGCTCAAAGAATCGATCGAGGTTCATGGAAGCGATGTGAAAGAAATATCTGGCTGTTATCAGAGAAATTAATTAGAGGACACTCACAAGGGGGTAACAAGCTCCTGGATTTTCCAGACATCTTATATTGATTGAGTAGAAATGGAAATAACGAGAGATGTAAAGATAAATAACCAAAAATCATGCATCAACAGTTGCTATATTCTGCCAAAACTGAAGTAGAAGTACACAACTAAAGCTTGATGTATGTAAATCTACTGTATGCAGCACCTTGCTTCCAGCCCACGTCCTGCTTGTGGAAGGATTTATTATGACTCATTGGATATGTTGCCAGAGGTGATCATTTGGCTAGTGCGTGCTGTACCTTCAGATACAACCTCTGCCACACATGCCAAGTGTGGCATATATTGTTCAGCTGTATCCAAACAAAGAATTGCACTTTTGTTTTTAGCTGGGTAGAAAAGATACATTCTATTTTTGGCTTCCGTGTGGCATCCCTCTTGAGTTGATCATCTAATCCCCACCTCCTCCCCCTCAATACGCCACTCCTGCCTGTCTCTGTGACTGAGGCCGACACCGGTGGAGGGCCAGATGGCGCGCGTTACACTTGTTTTGCTGTCATGCGACTGTTATTTATATGCTGCAGAGGCAGCAGCAGCGTGCCCCCTAGACGATAGCTTTTGTTTCCACGGAGCTTGAGGAGGAGAGGGGCGAAGATTGAGCGGGAGACAAAAACAAATGTCCCTATTAGTTTATCACCTCAGCCTCTGTGGAAGAACGCTCTCCCCCTGTCTTGTGTGTGCAAGCGCGGCCCGCGTGGGTGTGTGTGCCCCCCCGCTGCCGGGGAACAGAAAACAGCGGTCTGATATCTCAATATCAGTGGTATTAGCGCGAGAAAGAGGCCATGGATCATTTTAATGCCGCATCATGTACAGGAAGCCCCGAGTACCGGATCGATGATACATGTCCCCCAGCCACCCGTGACACCAACCAGATAACACACACATATCGCACAACCGGGCCCTGCGTTCCTGCCTTTTTTATTCTGCCGAACACACCCCTCCCCTACCCGCTCAATAAACTGTGAGAAAAAGCAATATCTCTCTTGAAGGCAGAGGAATATGATTAAAGCTTTCGCGCTGCCGTTATCATCCCATGAGCCGTTAACAGCGAGCAAAAATGAAGCAAAGTGAATTACCTCCAGCTGTCACCGTGTAGCCTGCAGACCCAAAGTCAAGGGCCTGTAATGTTCAAAGCGTTGTTGAAGCTTATAATGAGAGGTAGAAGACAAGAAAAGCACATTGTGCCTTTGAAGGAGAAACCATGTTACTGTGGCGAAAAAGTTTCTGCCATTGTTTTGATCGTTTCCACTGAGAAGTTGCAGAGGAAATACTATAAAGCCTTTTATTGTGACAGTATAGACAATATATATGGGAAAGCATATTGACATTGAATAATGGCCATGACCGCCTCCACCAGTACTAAAAAAGGTGTATACTGCACACATCGTAATTTCTCAAATTATTTAGTGTTTTCATTAAATAATTGTATCCAATCACCTTCATTTTGCCTTTTCTTGATCACTGTTGAGTCGCTGTCAATAACACTTCCTGAGCAGATATTTCAAACTGAAAGTCTTCCAGCGGCTTGGAAGGCATAACCTTTCCCATTCCTTATAAGCTTTTAAAGGGGGAAACAGACCTAACAAGGTAGTCCAGACGTCCCTCTCTCAAGCAACATTTTCCTAGGGGATCCTGAGGTGTTGCCAAGCCAGTTGCAATGTATAATCTTGCACTGTTCTGGGTCTACTTTTGGGTCTCCTACCAGTCGGACATGCCTGGAAAACCTCCAAAGGTTCTCGCCCGGGAGGCTTTCTGATCAAATGGCCAAACCACCTTGACCAGCTCCTTTCAACACAAAGGAGCAGTGGCTTTATTCTGAGCTCCTGACTCCACCTCTAAGCCCAGCCACCATATGGAGGAATGTTATTTCGGCCACTTGTATCACATTCTTTTTGTCACTACCCAAAGCTTAGCATAGGCGAGGGTTGGAACGTAGAATGACTGATAAATCAAAAGCTTCGCCTTCCCGCTCAGGTCCTTCTTCACCACAACAGCCCAGTCCAACCACAAAGTCGATCATTGATCTTTGGTCTTAGGTTTTCTGCTATCCTGGATTAAGCCCAATAGGTCAACACCGCAAGACGTTCGTCGACGAGTTACTGTCCAAAGTCTGGCTCCTGGAGGATGCTGCAGCTCCCTCTTGGTCGATTCACGTGGGTCTGTGATTCGTTCTTGGTGTGGCAACTCCCCTGAGACCAATTTGATTGGGAGACCCTTGCACATTGATGTTCTACATAAATCCAATTACCTTGCCATTGCTAGTAGGGTGGTCATTTAGGGTGGTTAACTCAAATGATCAAAATATCTATTTTTTTCCTCACTTACCTGTTTGTTAGTGTTGGTAGTATTTGTCCAGGTCGTGGAAGTACATTCTTAAATTTCTGCTATCGTTCATATACAATGGAGGTGAATGGAATTTCATTTGTGGTGATCACATTATTCAAAATCACCTTTGATTAATTTAATGGCAATTTCTTGCTGAAGTGTCCCAAAGACTACACACAGAGGAATATCTCAAAACCTGGGCAATTAAAACCAATGGTATTGCCTGATGGTCTTTCTTTTCTTTGGTTGGACCATTTAATGTCTATTATCTCTTCTAGTGCTGTTTTGCCAGGACAGGTATTACAACACATTGATTTTCATTCCCTTTGACTGACTGTCATCATCCCGGGTGTCGGGTTAACAATAAGACTGTGAGATCTGTGAGTAAAGGATAGTGTAAATCATTTTTCTGTCATAGCACTGAGATATCTGTCTGCCATGCCACCTGTGGTGTGTTGAGTTGTTAAATTCCATGTGGATGAAAAAAGACATCAATGCAAGGGGAAACATATAGTCATTTCCTCTGTCAGACCCATCCTTTATCAGTTCTCTTGCTATTTCCGAAGTGCGATTTTATGTGGTGGGGTAGAAACATCGCAGAGAGAAAGACGGGTTCTAAACACTGTCATTAGAAAATGTTCACTCTGTCCTCCTGGAAAGCCGAGGATTTTCCAATCCTTCAAAGATAACACTACGACTCACCCTCAAATGAAACATCAGCATCTCTGGCTGCTGCTATGCTAATCAGTAGCAACAGCAAATGGATGAGAGGCGACCCAGACAAGAAGAGAGAGAAAACGAGATAGAAGGAATGAGAGGAGCAAAGTGTGAGTAGGAGACTGATTGCAGCCGGCTGTCTGATCCCTGTCAGTCTCCCCATTTGATTGCAGCTCTGTCGGCGTGCCTTAGACTGTCAACGGACAACATAATGGTTTACTCTGTGATCAGTGCCGAAATGTAGGTGTCTTGTCAAACCTCAGGAAGCATTAGGATGTAAAGTAGTGCGTAGGCAGAAACCAATACAACGGCTGTCACAGTGAGCTCACACAGTGAATGGAAAGGCAGCGTGTTGATAAATTAGGACAGGGACTCATTTTGTGCCAGACTGACAATTAAAGATGCCTTGGGATTCACCCAGTGATAACATCCATCTCCTCTTTTACACCCATTAAACAGGAGCAATCATCTAGATTGACACAATGAGTGCTTACGGGAGAAAAAACAAAGATTATATGACATCATTACTTGACTTTTCACTCACTAATCTTCAATAATCTAGTTTTCTCAAAGGAAAGAGTGTCCCAAATCCATAGTGCATTGTAATTCTCAACAGGATTTGAGTGGTGGTGTGTTTAAGACAGTAACCGAGTATACTCAGAGCTTGCTTCCTGATATAAAGTTCAGGTCATAAGGGATGGATGGTTAGAGTTGGGAGAGATTCCCAAGACTTGAAAGCAAGACGGTTGTTTGATTAGAGAGTTGGTCGTGTGAGGTTTGAAATACATGTGCACTGACATTATGGAACTGAAGCCATTACATTTGTGGTAATTACATTAAACTGTAATGTGGCATCCCCAGTTGAGATTGTGACTTGAAAGTTGATGTGAACGCTATTTATAAGTTGGAAAATTGTAATAACGATGAAGATGTGAACATGAACCCACCACTAGTAATATTAGGAACCCGTTCGTTAAAAAATGTCTACACAATATTTCTAAGTTCCCACATTGTTACCCCATTACTCCTTAGCTTCACATCTGGTTCCCTTGTACACGTATGCATCGTACTGTTCAAATAATTAGACTGTGGATTGGAAGGAATTACGCTGCACATAATGTAAAGCATTACCAAATAGTATCTTACCAACAAACAATTCTATTAAACATGAGGGGATTAGCAGCCATACAAACTACTTTTAAACAGATTATGGAGAAGAAAAGTCTCAGTCCACATCTCCTCTCTCCCGCTATGAAGTCTTTCAAATGATTTTCCAATTTAAACTACAAAACAGACAAACCACAGGCCACTTGAAGGTGTGTATCCATGGGGATCAAATGAGCAGTTGTAAAACGGTTTATAAACAAATTTAATTTCCTATAAACTCTTCATAATAAAACGCCTCTGTTATCTTTGCTGTGTGCTCTTCCTCCCTGCAGTATTAGTAGATTTTATTGATGAATAGCAAATAACAAAGCTTCGCTAATTCCGTGATACAAACTAACTTATGAAGACTCCTATCAGCTGAAAGTGAACATGAAACAGTCCAATGAAGCAGCTATCTGAGAGAACAAACAGGGACACAGGAGAGAAACTAAACTTCAAACCACAGAGGGTCAGTTGGAAGCTACAAAACGTACTGAGAACATTTTTAAAAACGTCTTCCTCTCTGGTCTCCTGCACAGACGGTGCGCTATAGTCGGTAATGAAAAGGCATGGTTTGACTTGGCACAGCCAAAAGGGCCGAAAGAAAAGCCTTTTAAGACTGATATTTATATATTAACAAGGGAGTAAAAGACTTTGTGTAAAGTGAAAGGTGTTGCTCGTGGTGACGAACCAAGTCAATGGGTTTTTGGTTAGATGCCTGAAATAAGGTCTGTGGTAAAGAGATTTTAATGTTTTGATCTTTTTTTTAAGCTTTTACCTGCCTTAAAAAAACCTGGTTGCTAACATGTGGCTAAATTACTACAAAAGGCCATCACGCCGAACACAAGTCCGCCTTTAGCTCCGTGGTGGTGACATGAAATCATGCAATCGTGGTGTAGTTTGTTTATAGCCTAAATCTTAAAAGTGGTGTTCATTTGTGAAGATTATCTCGCTGAACAAAACGTTTAAGTATCATAAACGGTTGTTTGCCACAGAACATCTTTTCTGCAATAATCCATAATAATCTATCCCATTGGCTTTTTGTCGAGGGAACCGGCGCGATGCTAACATCCAGGTTGGCCTACATACGTCATCCCTGCAGCGCTCTTTAGTTTTGGTTTTACGGCCATCGACGTTGCTGTTTTGGTTCAGAGACAAAGCTCGATTGACACAAAAGATAACAGTTTATACTGCTTTAAGGCTGAGGAAAAGCCCTAATCGTGTTTAAAAGAAACCAGTTTACTGTTTTTAGACAGCTGCAGGTCTCCTATGTGAAGATGATCTCTTGGATACTACACCACAATCTGAGTTTTTCTAACGATCAATATGCAATTTTGAGCTTATGTAAAGTCGAAATGATGCAATTATAACAGTGGAAATGAAACAGAGTTTTACATGAATATGAAAATGTTGTTTCCATTTTGCCCTCGAAAGTGTTCCAGCAGATTTCACAGCTATACTCTCACTGCATGGAGCAAAATGTAAAACCAACTGCCACCCCCTTTAACAAACAAGAGGTGTAAGATGTAACACAAAGTGTCATGTAACACACCAGACGAAGCTTATTCAAAAGGGCTAAAGGTAACACTTGACTGGACCATTGTCCACCGGCAGTATGAGACTGACTGCAGCCGAGCGATTCACCTTTTCATTTTTTGCTCAGTCTATGTGTATGGCATGTGGCTCAGCCCCGGAGGGTGGCCAGACGTAGACGTAGGTGTATATTCAGCATGAAATTAGGTGAAGCCGAAAAATACATGTGCGTCGAGGGGGGGGCTGGGCAGGGTTAAATGGTTGGCCTCCCCATTCAAGGAACCACAGCATGAACAGTGCTGCCTCATTAGCGGCCTGATATGGAAGCAGGTCCAACCAGGGAGAGACTGCGACTCGGCACCGAGAGAGAGAAGTCCCAGAAATAGCAAAAAGATGAACAGACTGACCGCAGGAAACACACACACACACACACACACACACACACACACACACACACACACACACACAATAGCACAGAAGCAAGCAGACAAAGAAGGAGGTATAGAGAAGCTCACACTCAGATGATCACTAAAGTCAAAGACATACACAAACAAATACCTGAGACGAAAACACACAGATGCAGAGGCAGATACCTCACCACTGTCACACACATTGTCAGGGTCTACTGTATCTTTACCCCTTCTTGCATCTTTTACATTGTTGCTCAACAGCCTTTTCCAAATGTAATGGTTAATTCATGTCTTGATGTAAAAACCCAGTTTACAGCTTAGCGAATGGGCTTTCTCATGGAACAGGACAGATGTGTGTTTGTGCTCCAATTTGTGTGGATGCATCTATATTTTAAATGCCCACAAGATGATACAGCATGAATACCGTATACTCAGTGCGAGTGTTACTGAGTGGTCATGATTGCATTGGGTATGCAATAAAACCAAGCAAACATTTGGACAGTTTGTTCATTGCTTACAGGGGTACGGCATTCATCAGATACTGCTCTTTATTACGTTGGGGGACTCTGGGTCCTACATTTCTCATGGCCCATGTGTAATGTAGCCTATAAGCATCATAATACGACTCTCCTTAATTGGTTAAAGCCAAAATCTTTCTAAATCCTGCCCCAATATCTATATCTCCTGTGGACTGAAACTATCACAAAAAGCTCATTTCATCGTTGTATCATTTAATATACACGATCTCTAGATATTCTGCTTCGATTGGCATTTTTGTTAACATCCTCCACTATTTTTAGAATAATTTGTATTTTAACGATGCATGTCACGTTCAAATCTCAAGAACCTTTTGCAGAAAAAAATGAATTACCGTCCAACTGCTTTTTTGCTTGTTTATGGAGACAGCATGCAGTTGAGAGAGAGGTCACATTTGAACACAGAGAGAACAAAGGTCAGGTGAAAGTGAATACAAACGGTTATAAATACAAGACAGCCGAAAAGGACGCTTTATGATTATAGCGTTTTTGTTTGGGAAACATGACAGGAATTATCATTTAATCAAAGATTTGATGCTCCCTTTATTCACAGTTGATGACATGGATGCAAACTTGCAGATACTGTGCACCAAAGAATGGACAAAAACAAAGAGTCCATTTACATAAAGAGACAAAATGACACTTGGACAGACTTGCAGACGCGCGCAACCGGACACACACATTAGCACAGACTTGCGATCACACTTGCCGTAAGGACAAACAGTTTGTTTGCTACAAAGCATAAAGCACCGGGAGGAGTGGAGTTGCGGTGACATGTTGCAGCAGATGGCTCATCTCTTCATCCTTATCCTCTTCCTCCTCGTCCCTCTGCCACCTGTGGAGGAGGACGCGCTCTCTCCGAAAACTGTCCGCCCTCCCCGAAATCAAGGACGCAGGTCATTTATCATGAAGGGAGCAGGTCACCTCAAACTAAAGTTTGTTGCGCGAGTGCACCATTGTTCTTGTGGGCTCCGCACCTCACTCTGTAGTCGTCAGACTGAGTGAGCCTGAAAGTCACGATGACACCGATGGGAGTTTGGCTTTGCGGGCAAATTATCGCCAAGATCCATTTTAAACAGCTTTACTCATGACACAGATCTTTATTCAATTTAATTTCCCTTTTCTTCAGACATATTGAAAGGGCTTTGTTTTGCAGAAACTCTCAGCAGAATTGAACCTTTTTTTTTGTATTTTGTCAATATAGACTTTTTCTTCTGTATTCGCTATGTGAGAAATCTCAGCCTCAAAAGTCATCTGAACCAAAATAAATCTGTGTGTAAAACTGGTGACAAAGATGAAAACGTTTTACTTTTTTGAAAAAAAAAGTCTTGATTTCCATTTAATGCCGGCATCCCAGAGCACCGTGCCTTCTATTCACTCTCTGTTCTTTTGTTGTAGAGTCGGCCGAAGCCACGCATCGGCTTCACTTCTCTCCGGCTGAGTTGACGTTGTGACAGGCCTTGAGAGGCAAGGATACACAGTGTCCTTATTCTGTCACCTCCCGCCATTGGCTTTGACTGGCCCCCAACACATGCATTCAAGCCCCCTACAGCACAGCCAATAAATCACTGTCTTCTGATACAATACCAGAGAAAGTTTGCTCAAGGAGCTTGGCGCAGACATTATTGGCGTTTGGTCCCGATCTATTTCGGTCCTCTCATTTCCAGCCGCTGGATGTCTGACATGAAAGGATAGATATGCTAGCTGATTATGAAAACTGTGAGGAACACTGTAATGTTTCTCGCTGCATTAATGGTTATAGTAATAATAATAATGAAACTGATCGGGATTTGTGTGTCGGCTCCTTTTTGGCATTTTATTCACAGATGCTTGCTCTCACTTCTGAGGGGTGTCTCCGAACAATTATTCACATGAGGCACTTAGTCATTCATTGTTCGTGGTGACCTTTCGTCACGTGACTTTGAGAGGAAAGTGACACTTCATATTCTATCTTCAGAACGTCACTGGGGAGACATTATGGCTGATGCATGTTCCCCCGGGTACACGTGTCCTCCTCAAAGAGCCACCCATTAATCTTTGAGCACTCCCTATCAATGCAAACCGTTCCCATATCATCGGCTCCCTCAATCAGCCTCATAATATCTGCAGTGACAAATTGACAGAGCTGCAGGATGACCTTACGTCATTTCACATCGCAATGTATCCACGGATGAATTATGAGACAACGGGCCCCAGTAGTTTCTTTGTGTGCCTTTTTGCTAATTTATTTGTCTCTTTTGTGGTTGTTTTGTGTCCGTCTGTAGCTGTTTTGTGTATCGTTATAGTTGTTTTATACCTCTTTCTGGTTGATTCGCATATCTCTGTCAAATAGTTTTGTTCACCTTGTGGTTGTTTAGTTTCTCTATTTGGTTGATTTGCATCCCTTTGTAGTTGTTTTGCATCCCTTTGTAGTTGTTTTGTGTATATATTTGTGGCTGATTTGCGTCACTTTGTAGGTATTTTGCATCTCCTTGTGGTAAATTTGCCTCTCACTGAAGTTGTTTTGCTTCCCTTTTTGGTCGTGTCTCTTAGTGGTCGATTTTCTCTTCTGTGGTCGTTTGGCTTCTCTTTGTTGTAGTTTTGTGTGATCATTTTGTGTGACTTGTGTAATTAAGCAGTATTCTTTGTCATTTTTTCGTTTCTTTGTCGTCGTTTTGCATATATTTGTAGTCGATCTACGTTTTTGTGTCTCTTCTCAGTTGTTTTGCGCCTCTTTGTTGTCATTTCTTGTCTTTGTGGTTGTTTTCTTTCATTGGTTTTTTACAGGTTTTGGTTGACTTTCCAACAAGAAATGTTGGAACAACAATTGATAATCAATTTAAACTGAGTCTCTGGTCCAGTGCGCCCTTGCCCACTTGGGCCCCCTGAGCCGGTGCCAGTAAGTAATCCATCCATGACTGTATCCCACTGCACATGCTTGTTAAAAGGTCAGGAGGGAGGCTGTGATGTTGCAAGAAACAGAATGAATGAGACCTGGCTGGCATACACCATCGAGGTGTCAATATAAAGCTCCTGTGCCATGACGGATCTGGCTGAGTTAAAAGAATGGTTGTCAGACTGCAATGATTGAAGGCTTCCGGCGCTCGAACGTCACTGAGAGAAAACCAGGGACTGGAAATGTTTGCATAGGTAGAAATGAAAACTGATTGGATGGCAAAATAAAAAACATTTTGTCAGCAAATCAAGCACTTTTATTCAAATTCCTGCAAGCAATTTTTCATATATTCACACATCTGTCATCTCAGTCAGACCTCAGACATCAAACATGCAAAAAAAAGGGTTTGCCAGACTGCGAGGAGCCAAAGGCGATTATTTGCATAGAAAAAGGCCACGTGTGATTGGCTGAAAGTAATACATAAACAAATGAGTTGGATGTGAGGCTTCAGAGTTGGACCTCCGCAGAAAACAATTTCTCCGAGCGAGATTGAAATTTGGACGGTAATGAGTTAATAGAATTTGTCAAGTAATTTCTCCCCCAAATATTTAGCCAGCGTAGAGCAACAACAAGTACCGCAGTGTCCGAGAACTGGCCGGCACTCTGTTTTTGTTTGTTTTACGCATCTTACAATAAAAGTCAATGGGCTGTTTTACTGAGAGAGAATAATAATAGAGAGGCAAAGTAGACGCTTTGTTGCAAGGGGGAAGGCTTGCTTCTAGCTTTGGGAGAGACATTCCTTGTCAGACGAATGTTGTGCACAGCGGTGTTTGGGTGTACTTGCTCTCTCTCTCTCTTTCATATGCACACAGAGCATGACTCAGCGAAACATTTACTTTTTCAATATGTATTTGGTTATATAACCTTTTTGTACATATTTAACGTTTTATTGTATTAATATAAATCTGAGACTAAAAGGAATATTTACCATTTTTATATAACTGTTTTTCAAATGTTATGTAAATGTTAAAATAAGCAGTAAACAGTGTGCTACTAACTGTCGGCTGACAGTAATTTTCCAAACCTCACTTGAGACTGTCCTCTCCTTCAGCCTGCTCAAAACTCCTGAGGATATGCTTCAACATCCACTAATATGCATAATACTAATACATGTACTCAAGTACTGTGCTCAAGTACATTTCTTAGGTACTTGTGCTTTTTTTTGCTACTTTACTTTATACTTCAACCACACATCTCAAAGGGAGGTGATTTTCAGTCAACTCTTAACTAAATGTAACTTTGTACATTGCAACTTTATACACAAAACATATACGCTCATAAGATATTTTGTATTGTTCTAGATTAAATTAGCCAACAGTAGTTGTTTAAAGCAGTTAAAATTAGCTCTACCTTACATAACAATGAACAATCCAATAATATGTAATTTTTCAGTTATGAGTACTTTTACTTTGAATACTTTGAAAATTTGTATTTCAATACTTCTGTTGTACTTAAGTTACATTTAGAAAGCAGGACTTGTGTGACTCAAGTAAACACTGAAATTAAAAGCCTGTGATGAGACAGAAAATGTCTGAAGTTCATGCACGTGCTTTGCGAATTAATTTCTGTATTACAATCAGCAATTACCTCGAGTTCACTGAGGTTAAGTGTTGAAACACTCCAGTATAATCGGTTGTTTTGTGAGGCATCCGCAGCTATGTGCTACAGTTCAGTCAGATAGAGTAACTAAGAGAAAAGCCACTCTCACTTAATAACTTGTGATACCACGCAAAGGTATTGCTCCGTAGGGAAAGGAATGGAGGGCTTTGGAGCAGCTATGCTTTTCAGCTTTACAAACAGTTTAACACTCTCTGAGACCAAAACAACAACGTGTGAATTCTTAAATTGAGTGCTACAACCTTTTAATCTCTTTACACTGATGAATATTTAATGTGGTCGTCGAAATAAGATCCCACTCGTACTTGAAGAAAAAAAAAAAAAAAAAAGGAAAACGAGAGCAGGACAAATGTAAATTTATTGAGGTCAGCTTGATTTATTAATTTTTTTTCACTCTGGAGAGATTTCCTATTTTCTAGTAAGAATTCTTCCCCGTTTTAATGTGAGAACATTAGATAACCCAGGAGACCGGGGTGCCGGAGCTCGCTCCATCTGGTTAACTCTGAGCCTTTTTGCCGTTTTGTGTTGGAGAGAAAGAAAGAGACCCAGAGGGAGAGCGAAGAAAGGGTGGCGGTAGGAGGCCCGGGTCGAATCCTCAAAGTGCCGGACTGTTCTACTTAAAAGATCTTTAAATAGGGTGATTCACTAGAATGCCCAGCTCTCATCTGTCTCCGCTCTTGTTGAGGCACCATGGGATAAACCGGGGACTGAGCATCATGGGAAAGTGGGTTAGGGTATGGACAGCGGGGCGGACTTACCCAAATTGTCCACAGGGATCAATAAAGTTTCTTCATCAGTGAATCATTGTCCTACAGAGCAACCATACGGAAAAAAAACAAGGACACAAATCTTAATAATTGACCGTCATGCATAAAACATGAGCCAAAGTCAAGCCAATAAGATAATGGATGTTTTACGCGCCGGAGCCCGGAGTTGCTTTGAATGCCGAGACCCATTCATGTGGTTAGTGGACTCATTTACCTTCCGTCTGAATTCTTCAGGATTTTCCCGGTGCGGCTGATTGCCTCTAATTTCGTCCGAGCATCTGGGGAAGGGGATTCATTGTGGAACAAGAGCGGCGGTTGAGGGTCTCTGTGTATTGCCGCGCCGCCAGCTAAATGATCTCCGGTGGACGTCGGCTTAAATGGGAGCTAAATGGTGACGCCGAACGCTCCTCTATCTGAAGCTCATTACCTGCCTCTCCATTCCCCAGAGAGCTGGCTCAGCTTTGCGTCGAGCCCTCTCCTGCCAGGAGGAGGGTGATTACAACATTTTGCTCGACAAAAGCTACCCCCCCAAGCGCTTTCCTCGCAGTTTCCTGCCTCCCCCCCTGTGTTTCTTTCAGGCTGCCTCTCTCCTGCACCTCGGGCGATTCGCACTCCGTCTGATTCGTCTTTGTGTCCTGCCAATGATTACAACACTTACAGACAGGCAATCCGTGAATGGTACGGCGGAGTGTTTGCTCGCTAACAGACAACAGTGAATAAGCAGAATTATGAATCATCACACCAAGTCCAGACAACAACAAGCACAAAGGCAGTAACAACAACACCAAACTGTTATGGGAATCGAGAGCTGTTTTGAAAGTGAATCACGGGAGAGCTGCAGAATGGCAAGCAGATGGGATCAACACTGATGCACGCGCAGGGTTGTCATCCAGCCTCGGAGGAGCAGAGGCCTACGCATTCCTCTGCCAGGGCTCGATGTACTCGAGACCCAGATGGGCAAAGATATCCTTTTCAGTCGTGGCTGCCAGGAACTCTTTCTAGAGATTGAGAGAGGGAGAGAGGGAGTGAGAGAGGGAGAGAGAGATAGGCAAACAAACAGAAAGAGGATGACAGTATGCAGGAATGTGCAGGAATTTTGTCTCTGCAAAACCGGTGCAAATCTGCAAATTCTCAAATTTGAGCTTCGCTATTCCTGAAGGTGTTCACGTTTTTGCAGCCTTAGCAGTGCTTGTTCTCCTATCTCCGCTGCAAGCTGTCAATATCAATTGAGACTGCGGCTGTGCCGATTTATATTTGAACGCCCACCTCCCTTCCGACCCATAAACGCTCCAACCTTGCTCTAAGTGATTGCACTTCTCAGCAGACCAGTATTTTACCTGACAAACCACGACAGGGGCCGTCTACCGGCGGCCATGTGATGGGTTGTGTCTCCATAGGAGCGGTGACGAGGCCTGACTCACCTTGAGAGCGAGACAGCCTGGAGAGGACGAGAGAGAGAGAGGGAGAGAGAGAGAGAGAGAGGACTGTGATTCTGACACATCCTGCCTCCAAGTGTTAAACTGGACCTGACGCGGCTGCGAAGAGATGGCAGGAAAAAAAACGCGAGCGTGCCGGCTCCCGCTGCCAGCCGAGAGGCAGACAGAATTGAGTGCAACTAGTCGGCAGCCAGGAGAGGGGAAAACCGCCACCTAACATGCCGCCTTGTTATTTAAAATGCAAATGACAGGTTAGCCAGGCGGCGGAGAGGTTCGGGGGCACGGTGCATTAGGCTTTGTTCATATCACAGGTCTTCTTAACCGCTGCATTTGGGAGTAAAAGTTAAGGTGAGCGCACTCGAAAGGTCCATAGAAATCCCCCAATGAAACAGGGAAACACGTTAATGTTGAGTGAGGTTTACAATGGACCGTCTGGGTGATAGTGTTACCGTTCATCTTTTGTTTTTCGATTCCAAATATGTTTGTCTAATTTGTTTCCAAGCACATTATGCAATAAAAAATAATAAATATTTAAAAAAATGGTGCATAAAATGCGTGCATAAGAAGAGATATATAATATATATATTATATATTATATATA
>NW_022280033.1:17031131-17047472 GCF_004355925.1 Anarrhichthys ocellatus | reverse complement strand
GGAGGAGTGAAAGAAAAAACAGGAACCAACGGAGATAAGGCTGATGTGCTTTGGCGCAAATCCACATTTCCAACAACACAGGACTTACAGGAGATCCAACTGAAGGAGAGACACGGGGAACCGATGAGATTCTCCACATTACCAATTTAGCCTGTCCTGGATCAGGGCGAAAGCCCTCTCTCCGCTTCCACTGTCCACTTTCCTCAATTCCTACAATCCTTACGAGCCCTTGGGGAGAAGCTGCTTTATTTACTTAGCACAACACAGTGAGAGAAAAATCCCCAAGCCTTATGTACTTCTGAGTTCTGCCCCTTCAGGCACACCACACGGGGAAACTATATTCCAAATGGCTTTTTTTTGGTGTATCAAAAGGAGCTTAGAGTTTACGAACAGAGCGGCGGTTAATTAGACGGAGAGGTTATCTGTCGGAGACACGGAGGTTCTCAGTGACTGGCACGCCAGGATGGAAGCCGCGCGTGTTACTGCGAGCCAGTGTCCTTGACTTAATAACCCGCTAATCAGCGACATGTTTCTCTGTCCGCCGCGTAATGACATCCCTTCGCCGACGTGAACACATATCAGTTCCTGCAGAAAACATCTGCCCCTTCTCTGCTGCCTGTCATCCTCTCTCTTTCTGCCACCCAGCCCACCGCTTGATGGATGGGGCTGATGGACATGGCTGCCTGCCCGGCTCTGGCCCGACTCAACTGACACATCAAAGAGAGAGGTGGAGGAGGAGGAGGAGGAGGCAGGGAGACGGACAGAAAAACCTGCACCGCTGTTCAGCGCCTTCCTGCCAGTGAGCGCTTGAAGGACAGAAACACGGAGGAAAGCTCAATAACAACCCAAAGCGAGACCGCTCAAATTATACTAGAAACAGGCAAAAATCAGCTCGTCTTTTGTTATCAGCTTTTATTCCAAGTTGTTTTTAGCACCATTTTTAGAACCACCACTCACGGCTACTTCTGTTTGAAATGATGTGATTGAATATCACCAATCTCATCAAATTCGTAAGGAAAACTTGCTCTATGCATGTTAAAATGTAGTTTTTTGCACCCGTTAACCAAAGACAATGTCTGGAGGACCAGGTCTGGAGGACCAGGTCTGGACATTGTCAGGAGTCGCCATTTAACAAATGTAGCACACAACAGGAGATTGTTTGTATTAGTCTCGTCCTCACCTACTGGAAATACTTTTGTTTGGTGAAATAGAAGGGCGGCGCTTTAGTAGAGCGTGCGGGAGGGAGGTTTGACCTGGATTACAACGCGGTCTGGTAGCCAGTTCGAAATTTGGTCATAAACAGCCGAGTCTCTTGCCGTTCCTTGAATTTGTCTAATAAGTTGGTGAGGAATTTTCGTTGGCGTCTTTGTGTAAATCACCCCTCCTCTTCACCCTCGGATGTTTGCGTTCTTCCAGTTTTGTGTCATCAACATGGCCACTCGCGCGCTGTGAAATCTCCAGACAATGATCAGCTCTATTGACACAATCGGACATTACACAGACTTTGCGCTAGGGAGCTGGGAGGAAATCAACGGGATGGTTTATGTAAAACTTCAATCGATTTTGTTTCTGAAAGTTCGGCATAGCGGACAGCTAAAAAATAATAATACGATACCCATGAGCCTCAGCCACTGTTGCCATGCAGAAAAATCTGCTTCCTGTCACATCAGGCAGGAAGCAGAGAAAAAGTCTTATTTTTTAAATTGGGAACAATACGGTATTCAAATGTGGCTGAATTCATCCTTAATCTGAAAGTAACCTGATCTAAACCGCTGAGTTTTAAGATTAGTGAAGCACCTTGGGAGTCATAGTTGAATTATCTCATTACATATTTATGTGAACACAAATCACATGTTTGACTTTTTAATCGACAAACAAGATATTGCCTACAGTTCCACAGTTGCTAATCTTTTAATGCTACAAACGGGGAACTTTCACGACATGAATAACGTCATATAAACAATGCAAATGCATTAAGATGGTATCAGGCAGAGAGAGAGAGAGAGATATCTTTAGAAACAGAAAGAAGAACAGAAGGCTGCAAAGAGAACCAAGCTAAAGGTCATGAGGAGAAGTATGCAAACACAACCTGAAATCCATGCAAATTCCCTTTTAGCGACTCTCTGGCAGTAAAATGTGTGTGAACAAAAGCCTCAGTAAATGTGCGGGCTTCTCCCTTTCTGCTCTGCCACAGAAGCAATGACTGCGTATCAAGAACTCGAGTATTGAGGTCAGACTGAAAGGCAGATGTGCATAAAGCTTTCAAAATCAGTTTCAACATGTTGTATTTTCACCGGCACTTCATGTTTGAGGACATCCACCTTTATATAAAGAGTCCAAGGTACACTTCCATCAGATGAAGCCACACTCAAAGGCTGACAGAAGTGTGATGGTTTTTGTTTTTTTCTCACCGGAATATCAGTAAATCAAATCAGCCAATGTTCTCAGTCTCCTTTATTTCTTTATCATTATTTGGACCTTCTTCTTCTCACTGACAAGTTAAAAAATAGATTACTTTATTGCCAAGAGATCAAGAGGAAAAATCCTTTGATTGCCTTTAAGTTCATTTGTCTTTATTGCAGCACACAGGAAAAGGCTGACGGGAGCAGAAAAAAAAAAAAAAGTGGGAAGGCGATTATGCCCCTGTGTCTTCCTCCTGCACCGATCCGCCGCACACCCACACCTCCCCTGTGATCCGGTCTACGAGAGCTCGGATCACAGGACAGCCGGAGCAACCAGAGAGGGCACAGACACCTCACTAATCACACCAGCAATTAGTGCAAGCGTCATAAAGCACTGCCGCCTATAAAACAGCTATTGAGTTTAGTGTTATCGTCATTACCTATCCGTCCCCGGCTTGCTAATCAGCCCATGCTTTGGGCAGAGAGGCAGACGTGGGGGGGGGGGGGCACATAATGAATTCCTACTCGGAAAACAACGGGGTCCTCGCTCGGCGTCCCCGGCGTTATGGCTCTCTGCTCCCGTGGAGGAGTAAACATTTGCAAATCAAAGTTATTTAGTTGATTAGGCTGCCCAAAGGTAATGGGCAGACATGGCAGAGAGTCTGAGAGAAGTGTAATAAAAGCTTGGTGGTGGTTTTTTTTTTTTTCCAGCATCCTTGTGATGTTGCTAAAGCAGAACTTCTGAATGCATGTTTTCATTTGCACATCATTGTCATTGAATAAAGGGAGTTGAATGAAGCAATGACTGTCCATGACAGAGTCCTTCAGTGGGTTGCCATGCGAATTATTACCCCATGTGTGTCAGTACCCCATGACATCACTGTTGGGTGTGGTTGCAGGTGCTACAGAGACGATGTGTGTTGGACCCATTGTCACATGGGTTACACGAGTATGTTCTGTGTATACAATATGTTAACCATGTACTTTCTACACATCCATAACTGCAGTGAAGATGAAAGCTACATACATCTTATTTACTGAAGATAAATTCAAAAGTAGATCCACTGTTATTAGTTTTCTCTGAACTCCACAATGCAGATGTAACGACAATGTATTCATTTTAAGACATTACTTTAGGACAGGTACTAAAAAGTCCCTTTTTGAGGGATGTTTTGGCAGTCCCTGCGGACAAAAGTGGTACTGTTTCCGAGAACCAGAGTCCCTTTAAAAAACCTCTTATTTTACTGCAGCAGGGTCTAACAAGCTTCCCCGCTCAGTCCTGGTTCTGGTTCTCCCGTGCCTCCCTTCCCTACAGTGGGCCAGCAATACGGCCTGGGCCTCCAGCAGCGTGGTTTCCGGTGAAATCATTTCGCCTTATTTTGTAGAGGAACGGACCCAATGACAGGCATTAAGAATAAATATATAGAAGTAGTCAACATTTTCCCGGATGGTCTTGTTTGCTGATGTAGGTCATATAGAGGTATCAGCAAGAACCACTTAAAAGTTCCTTCCTAACTTTAATTACTATTCCTCCTGACACACAGCATGTCGGCTTGGACAATTGTCCTTGCAAGATGTTTGTTTGTTGTCCTCATCCTTTTAATTTTCATTTATTAGCCCATCATCTTCCCTGAAGTTCGGAGGCGTCCTGTGACCTCGTGAAGTGTGAGAACGGCTGTCTGCCACCGTCGTACGAAGTCCCCTCTAATCTGTGGAGCCCGTAATTGTAGCTTGACTCTTCCTCATATGGACCCAAACAGAACGCTCTACTAATGATAACAATAAATTAACTTTCTCGGCTCCACTGAACTCCATAAATAATTAATTGGTTTGTTGAGGAGGGGCTGGTTTTGCGTGACCAATTTGCTTCCTCGTCCTGACAGTGTGATCGGATGCTGCTGCCTCAGCACTCCTTTTCATTCTGCTTAATTAAAACGCAACATTTGCAAAATATGAGCTTAGTTTGGGAATCATAACGACGCTTATTTGTACCGACATGAGCCAGGATCTTCGGAGTCATTTGATCGTTCACACCACTGGAGAGTGGGATTGGGCGGGAGTATGCTATACCTGAAGGTTAGAAATGCAGCTTGTGACCAGAAAACAATTCCAAAAGTAAGTTGTTTTTCCCGAGTTTTGGAGACACATTTAACGGTAAAGTAAGCTGCCATTACTTATATTTTTTGCTCTTATTCTATAGGCTGTCAAAACGAATTTCAAACTACTCTTTTGAGACTGAAAAACAATTTTTATCTTTCGGAAGGGAAGATTGCTGACTCTGATCATCATCAAAATGATGTGCCTGTCTGTGAATGAATGAATTCTGTGACTTCAGTATTGGCAAGTGGTGAGAGAACACATGAACCAGCCAGCGGATTTGTTCTATAAGGGCACTCAGGTTTTCTATTTGGCATTGGTGGGCTTGATGCAGGTGGCTTTATTTTCTTGATAGCAGTCATTTTGTATTTTGGTAACTCACTGTGATGGTGAATGACCCTTTGGGAAGCCGAAGGTGCAATATAGTGTGTGTCAGTAATAATCAAGCGGCGCTGGGTAATTTTGGTGTCTGGGCCCTGGACTGTGTGCTTCCAGAGAGACTCTGTCAGAGTTTCGTGGCAAAAGGAAGCAGCCCTTCTCTGTGTTTTTTTGCACGGATGCACATATCAAGAGATCCTAAAACCTATAAATAAATGGCGTTTTTTATTCGAAGTGCTTTCCTGGCTGTGCTTCTAAATATTATCATCCAACACAGAACTGCTAATATGCATCCTAAGTTAAAGGTTGGCAGATATTGTCCTTCTTCCCTATCATTGAAAAGTTTCCTACATTGGGAAATGGTTCGCTTTGGAGCCAGGATCATGTTGGCAAATGTGCCGTCTCTTCCCCCGCCAATTTACCTGAAGGTACCTTCTATTTGCTTTTCGTTAGATGCTTTTGTGGCAGAGACACCTTTGTGGTGGATGTTTTTCTCTCTATCGCTAAAGTGTCAGAGTGCGGTCGCTCAAAGCAGACGGCTTTTAAAAAAGGAAGAAAAGAAGTGATCTGATTTTGTCATGAGTCATGTCAAGGCCCACACTGGCTAAATAATGTATTCCTCCTAATCGCACCGTGGTTCCAGCACAGGGTCTCTGGGGGTCACATGGAGACAAAAAAAAAAAATCTGTTACCATATCCTGTATGCCTGCACCATTACAAAAATAGCTGCGGCCTCTTGTCGTTGCTTTGCCCTCTCATATTCCGTCCAAACAAACCGGAGTTGTTGGTTCTGCAAACAGAAAACGAGTCACCTCTGTGCTAGAGGGCTGTGATCAACAGACAGTGTTCAGAATAGCTTATTTACAACCTTTCATGAACTGGGAACAGGCTGAATCATCAACGTATGACATTGACTGAAAGCAGGGTTCCTAAACAGATTTATATACAAAACATTTACATTCGCTTGTGGTTATCAATCGTAGTGACAAATTTAATATTTTAGTTTAGTCCAGATTTGTATTCACTGGTGCTTCTCTTTATCCATAGGTATAGCGCATTGGAAAAAGGCCCTGTTGGCATCTCCTGGTAGCCTTTTAGCGGCACATAGAATCAAATTATTTTTTCTCAGTCAATAGCATTCTAACTGGGACACAAAGGAGGCAAAACATCCTTATATTTTTAGTTTTTAATGGATGAAACCTTGACACCGTAGGAACAGTGGTCACATCACCTTTGAATCCCGCCACAACTTAACAACCGTACTTGTGCATTCTTCATAGGTGTGCTCCAGCAGTTCAGCAAATAGTCTTTATCACAAGGATTGGTAAACAAGCCCACCAGTTAGTCTTCATCCATGATGCCTCTTAGCCAAATGGCAGTTTGCAAAAAAATTGTATAATCTAATGATCTGTTCTGATTTTTAGGCAAAATTACTTTCGCAAAGACTGAATGATCGACTGAACAGTAATTCGATCACTACAGACCTAAGCAGCCTGTCATTGAATTTTCAATACGGTTTCAATATGATCCTGATTTAGCAAGGGCCCTAAGATGCTGAGGACATTGTTGGGCAGCCGAGTATGAGGCGGTCGGGATGAGAGTCAGTACCTCCACATCTGAGACCATAGGTCTCTGCCGGAAAAGGGTGGATTGCACCCTCCGGCTTGGGAGTGAGTCAATGCCCCAAGCAAGGGAGATCATTGATCTTCGATAAAGAATAAGTGATATGGTTTGATTGTTGCAGTAGTGTTGTGCTGTACCATTGCTGTGAAGAGGGAGCTGGGATGGGAAGGCAAAGCTCTTGAATTACCAGTCCATCTGGGTTCTGACCCTCACCTATCTTCATGAGCTTTTGAGTAGTGACCCAAAGAATGAAATCGTGGATGCTAGCAGCCAAAATTGGCCTCCTTTCGTAGGCTGGCTGGCTCAGCTTTAGAGATAGGAGGATTATCTTTCTCTTTTGGCTTGGGAACGCCTCAGGGTGCCCAGGGAGGACCTTGAAAGGATTGATGGGAGAGTGACGTCTGGAAAACCCTTCTAAGCCTAAACCTAAAGGTAGTTTTGTTGCCTGAAGCACATCAGGCTTGCGCTGACCCAATGATTGAACCTATTGCTGGACAGTAGTAGAAAAATGCACCAAAAATTTTGTAAGATACGATACGAACCGTTGTGTGAGGATACATTGATTTTAGTAAGCCATCAACCAAGTAAGCATCTGATCTGACAAAAGTACTTAGTCCCCAGTGAGGGGAGTCACTGATTTGTTCTGTGACAGTGAGGATTAAGTACAGTCAGTTCAGTTTAAAGAGACTGTGTGAAAGACTTGTTCGTACATGAACTGAACACCTCTTGCAACATGAGCTATCTCCTTTTCCTACTGTTCTACAGTGAGACCAGCCATGCCTTTTAGAGGACATGGCAGCAAAGAGACCACAAGAAAGGCCCGAACCACCCCAATGATTGTTCAGTCGAGTGTTCCTGTAAATAAATCATGGCGCAAACTGAAACAGGAGCCCCGGAAGGACGGGTGCCTGTACCACCCCAAGGGCTGTGTCAATTAATGTTACATGGCAAGCGGACACGGCCCAACACCGGGCCTTTTCCTGAAACCTTCTGCCGTTCACTTTCATCAATAATGGAGCGGAATCTGTCACCCAAGTGAGCCGACACCCCCGGTTCAGTCCAACCCCTATGCAGCCCCCACCTCCAACATCTCCGTCTCTCTCATTATATTGCCTTCTTTGTCCTCTCCTTCTCAGTTCACAGAGTCAACTCATTTATTCTCTTTACACTGCAATTACAGAAAAACAGATTGCAGGATTTGTGAGTCTTTTATTTAATTTCTCTCTTTTTTTTGTGATGCAAAAACGCAGGCTCAATCTATAAATACTTATTATCCTCTATCTTCAGCCATTAGGCACTGGTAACAGGCACTGTGTGGGCGGATGGGAGGCTGTAGAAGTTGAGGCAGAGGTGCAGAGGGTGAGGTGGCAATGGTGAAACGGGTGACAGGGGGGGGGGCAAAAGCGGGGGTGGGGAAATTCAAATACAGTGAGTGAATAGATAATATTCATGCAATTATCCTGAATGTCTTTCTCTTCTTTTAGAAATGTTCCCTCACCTTGCTGTGTTCATCACTCTTCTTTCCCCTCCCCTTAATTCCCTTTAATTTCAATCTATTTTTCAACAGCTCCCCATTCCCTCCTCTATCATTACCCCCCTTCTGTCAGGCAATAGCTGTCAATATGATTTATCATTGATGCTAACTGATGCAGTTGTCCCACTGTGAAGGCTGATTAGATGACCATCCTGCTGATACAGCCTCGTCGGGGATAATGGAATGGCGACAAAACCTTCCCGTCTCTTCCCGTGTCTTCATGTGTCAGTCTATCTATCTATCTATCTATCTATCTCTCTCCCTCCCCCTGTTTCATTGCCATGACTGTTTGCGTTCCCTTAGCACATTCTCACATCAAGCAACACATGCCTGCCTGCTAAAGCTGCACTTGGCAACACTGTCATGGAAAAATATACTTGTCCTGTCGACATAAATCGCACATTTGCAGCTAAAAAAAAAAAAAAACGACCCTTTCCCTGTGATGTTTTAGATTTGCCCGATTTACCCCAGAAAAACTGTGCTGTCAGGCATGAACAGAATCTTTTTCGACTACAGAAAGTGATGAATTGAAACATAAGACTGAAGCACAAACTATCTGCCAAACAGGAATGAGAAGCACTCCTTCTACAGAAATTGGAAGTCAGCACTGTTTTTTGCCTGCTTCATCCCTTTGCATCCATCCCGCTCTCTCCAAACGGCGTATGAATGACACAGCCATCTGAAAGTCATTTTGCGAGTAATAACGCTTTTCTTGCTTTTTACTGGTCATGTGTACACTGTGTAGTCTGTACTGACTGCAATGTAAACACATTAGCATGAATATGCTACGCTCTCAACAATTGATGTACTATAAAATGGGAGAGAGAGCACTTATGGTGGTTTTTTAAAGTTATGTGAGTGATGTTTGTGACATTAAGGACGTTTGTGACTTTGGTGACGTGTTTCCTGTTTAGTGGTCCAATACGCATTTTACTTAGTTTAGGTACTTATTTTAAGCCAAACCATGATGTTTTTCCCAAACCAAACTAAGTGGATTTGTTGCCAAAACTTGACAACATCCATCACTGTAGTTCTATAGCCAAAATATTACCATGATCGTTTCACGGTAACAATGTGGGGTAAATTACGCATTAAACCTAAAATACTAAATACTGACACACTGAAATGACGGAAATGTGCTATTTATACACCTCCCCATGCGATCTGGTTGGAAGCATTACATGCTGCCAGTTTACTGATGGCCTTTTTATATGAAACAGTTTCAGTGAAGACTTTTTACAGTAACATGTTGTTTTTTGTGTTCACAAATAACATTTTTACAACATCCATTGGCCCAATGGGGGACCGAATTTGTTCTTGGTAGCCGGCTCGAGGGATCTTTATATTAATTTGTCCAAGAGGGCTATTTGTTTCCATAGCCAGGACACAGAAACACACACAGATATACATATCAGATATAAACAGTGCACAAAACCTTCATGTACTCACAACAGTGTCAGCATGGCAGATTATTGCAGAAAGAACACAACTTCTGCTGATTGGTTTCAGGGGAGACCAGTGTCATTTGATATTGTGGTTCTGTGGTTCATGTCTGATAGACTGGGTGTGGGAAGGCAGATGAATTTGGAGGCAGTGGAGATGGTTAACATGGTGGAGAAGCTAAATGGAAATGGTTGGTCCACTGCTTTGGTCAATAATTAAATATCTCAACAACTATTGGAATTGTTACCATGACATTTTGCACATACATTCCTGGTTATCAGACAATGAATCCTACTGACTTTTCCTCCACAACTATCATGAGGCTGACATTTTGGGTTATGTGTGAAATCTCTGGACAATATTTGGACGGTCTACCATGGAAATTCGTACACGTATCTAGGGTGCCTGGAGAATGAATCTTCCAAGACTTTGGTGATCCCCTAACTTTTCATTAACCACCAACAGTTTCTTCCCTCTCCGCTGTGTGTGTGTGTGGCTCACCTTCCGGCTCCCGGATCTACACGCACCTGCCATCAATCAGCTCATCAGCCCTTCCAGTTCACTCACCTGCCTCTCATCTGTTCATCAGCCTTGCGGTGTTTCGGCCCTGGCTCTTTACACATCCAGTGCCAGATCATTGTTTCTGCCACAGTGGTAGCTAATCTCCGTCTCTCTCTTCCAGACTGTTTATGCAACAAAATGGAGTCACTCATGTCCATAATTGGACACTCCTCTTGCCTCTCTGCCAGTCTTGGACAACGATTGGCCTGAAGCCACATGACCATATACTCAACCAATCTATGTTGGTGCCTACAAAGCTAGGATATTCCCATCTGCCCTAGTTGTACTTCGTCTTTAGTGCTAATTAGCCAATGTTAGCATGCTAACACGCTAATCTAAGATGGTGAACATGGTAAATGTTATGTGTGCTAACCGCTAGCGGTCAGTTTAAAGCATCACTGTGCCTCACAGAGATTCGAGCATGGCTCGTAGCCTTGTTTCTACAGTATCTGCTGTCTGCATGTTGTGTATTTGGTGTTGAACAGCATTACTGATGGAAGATAAAAGATATGGAACCTTCTTAATCACAACTTCAAGTAAACGCGAAATGTAAACAAAATACATGTGAAATTCAAATTGAAAACATAAATCAAAAAAGACCAGTAAATCAGCCAGTAAACCATTTATTAACTGGCTCTGTAACACTCGGCTATACCTCTATCACTATGCAACATTATTGCAGCAGCCCTCCCACTTCACACTCCCCGATCATTCCAATTAAAGTCCCTTAATTATGTCTCTGACCTCTATGTGGAACGACCCAATCACAAGGCAACTGTGTCCTGAAATGAATGTCCATATTTGCATTGTTCACCTGTCATGGGGGCGTCATTACTTGGGTGGTTGGAGCGAACAGGACTCTTGTTCACGGGAAGGGAGGACAAAAGAAGGGTTCTCGCACATTTGTTCTCATGAATATCTTGATGTTTTAACGACCTTTCCATCACATGGACCAACACGTAGACAGCTGATTTGAATTTTCCAACTACAACTCTTGCTTCAGATTTGATGAACCAAAATGTGACATTTAAGCTGTCTACTATAATAGATTCTGAGGCTTTGTATCCATCCTTTTGCCACTGTTTTTGTGAAAACAACAGTGGAGCACAAATCACGACTTGGGACTGGTTAGAACTAGACGTTGCTGCACACACCTTCACATTACACTCAACGAATGTTGTCACAGTATAATCCATCATACCCACATGCTGATTTACCTGTCTGCAATCATTCCACTCGGCTTCCGTCTTACAGTCAGAGCTTTTCAAGACCAACTCGGGGACATAGCAGGGAAAATGTCCAAACTGGCGTGATCAAAGCAAATCCCTGAAGTGAAAAATTCCTTGAACCCCGTTTTGACTGGCAGAAGAAGAAGAAAAAGAAAACAGAAATGTGTGCAGGCTTTTATGGCGAACCAGCACACCCGTCTTCGTAATACTGAGTGGCAGCTCCCTCGGAGGAGAACAGGGTTCTTAATCAGAATAAATGCGAGAAGACACTCGGACCTGTTGCGCGGTTATGGCATTAACATGGACGGAGAATCGACAGAGGCCCTCCAGTCGTGTAGAGGAGATCCTGATTATAGCGCCTGCACACAGACTGGAAGCAAATACATCACTGAGAGATAACAACCAAGCCAAAGTGCAGCAATAAATGATCAAACCAGGAGGTTTCCAACATGTGTGGGGTTGTATGAGCAGGAATGAAAGCGAGAGTAAAAGAGCTCTCTTTGCCTTCAAACGCAACATTTATATTGTCCCCCACGGAACTGCTGTCTTGGCAAGAATACAAAGACCTCATTTACACCTGGTAATACAATCTGGATCTGGATATGCTTTCCAGGTAATTAAAGATCTGATGGTATTTGCTGTGTTCTGTATTCCGTCTGAATTGATTAGATGCTATTTTGGGTGTGAACTGCGCAAGGCATGTGAAAAAATGAGGAGGACATTTAAGATACATTCTTTTCCAAGGAACTTATAGTTTATCAAGCAGGATGTTAGTCTTTTGCAAGCTCAGCCATAATACTGGCAGAAAAGGATATTTTTCCAGGGAGGACCTCCATGTGTGATCGTGCCATGGTCGTTACAGTGAACAAAGCAACCAGTCCTTTCTCCGGTCTATTCTCCCACATTGTCCAGATAAGGTTTTTGTGAACAGAAGAAAGAAAACCTGTGTTCAGTGGCACTTTTGACTACCTTTGGCGCTGACATTTACTGCCACACATCACGGCAGCGACTCAGACAGGAACCAGGAGTGTCCCACTGTTTAAACCCGATCAAGTTCATCCCAAGGTGTGCAATGGGATTGACATCGGGGGGATTGTGGTGGCCGGGGTCAAATTGGTTGCTGTATCACATAACTGCGTAGCGATGTTATCGTGCTTCTTATGACCTGAGCCAGCCGACATCTATTGTGGTCATCTTCAAAGGGCAGCTACCCACATAACCAACATTTTGAAAAAGAAAACATCTTGGAAAAGCCAAGCAGCTCTACAGTGTTGCGATAGTGTGACTGACCTTTCCGGCACACGTGATTGAGTCTTTATCTACTAGATCTGGCGCTAAACCCAGTCACAGTAATCCTTTCTTTAGTAGAGTGTGGGAATTACACGCGTTGTTGCATGTATCTGTTTATTGTACAACAGCACACAGTAGTTGCAAATAGTAAAGGATGCAGGGTTGGGTTTCTCTTTTTGGCATCTAAAACAGGACAAAGTGTCTACAGTCATAAGAGTCAATAGAGAATGCTAATATGCAGGTGTTTAGCAGATATCATGTCTACCATGTTCACCATCTTTGTTTTGCCTTTTAGCATACTAGCATTTGCTAATTAGTGCTTGACAAACAAATTGACCTGAGTTCCACCAAAGAATTCAGAGGCACAAATGTAAACCTCATGGTGGTGCGAGACGAAAAGTCAGGGCATCATCTGGATCAGACTCATACAGCGTCCGTTGCTATTCCTACAAAAAATGTATGCGCTGTAATGATGAACCAGGAAGTATAAAGTCTGCAAAACCCCATACAGGGCTGGAGGGCAAAACAACAACCGGTCTTTCACACAGGTGATCGCTGTTCGTGCCTCGTGCGAAACGGGAAGTCAACGTGGATTTGTTTGTTACGTAACTTTCGTAGTTATTTAAACCCAAATCACAATCTTTTCCTAAACCTAACCAAGGAGTTACCTGTGAAGACGGAAGTTTCTCTTGAAAATGCATGTTAAGAGTGGAAATTGACACGTGTTGCTGGACTTATTAAGGCACGAAAAAATGAGGAGTAACTTTTTTACGTAAGATTTCATATGAACCGTTTATGGAGAAACGTCTGGATACGTGAAAAACAATCCAGTTATCCCCATTTCATAGCGTCTTTCCCCGGCAGGCTTTTCTCGCCATCTTGGATTGTGGCCATTTGGAACCGATACAAACACTTTTGTGTTAAGGCATGTTTGAACCACATTTTATTTCAAGCATACCCCATCATGGCATCATGAAGTAGCAAACAATAAAACTGAGCAGAGAAGTCACAGCTGACACCAGCTTTTACAATTGTTTTAACAGTAGAAACCCAAAGCTCCTGGTTTCCACACCTGCACTGCCATTCTGCCATCCACATTCTCTCACTTCACTTTCCTTCCACAAATTATGACTGCAGAGATTTTCTTGCTGGCCTAGCTCCACGCTGGATTTGGGTTTGTCACAGCAGATTGCGAGAATGCACATGTTTGCAACATTCAAGACGGTCCAATTTTCCAAATCCTGTTTCCCAAATCCGAACGAATCTTGTAATCTGTAATTTCCCGTCCTTATCTCACGACTAGGTGGGAGCTTCTCTTGGAACGCGAGACAAGGTTTTAAGTGACAAATCTGGAGCGGACGGCCTGTAAATATGAGATATGTTGAGATTCCTTAAATCCTGGAGTCTGATCCCAGCTTAAGAAGCAACTCCTCATCCAGCTCTGCTCAGCGGCAAGACATCTTCATGCAGTATGTTATGAACTGCCCAATTTTCTTCTTGGAAAGCGCTGACACATCGCTGTCCAACGTTTCTGTGAGTTTCTCAGGAAATGATAATCGCACCAGTTCATGAAATATGGCCAGGAATAGGGGACATAGTGTGTGTGTGTGTGTTATCACCCGAGGTGACATTTCTACCTGTAGTGATGACATTGATACCCACGGTGATGACATTTCTATCTGCGGTGGTAATGTTTGCAGCCCACAGTGATAACTGTTCAACCCACGGCGAGGATGTTTCCAGCCATGATGATGACATTTCTACATTTGTTTTTGGCAAAAGACATGATGGCGTTTCTCCAATCAGTAATGCCGATTTAACTTGCAGCGATGCACAAAGATTTTCCACAAAAATCCCACTCGACTTCGTGAGAGACTCCTGACCCAACGGTGCCGGGACAGAGGGCTCTGTTCTACCGGGCGAGCGAGCGACGGGGTGCTGCATGAGTAAAGATTGAAGAAGAAGTGGGGGCTTTACACCGACACAACCCGCCATGAGAGAGAGAAAAACCTGAGTGAAGGACGAGAACCGACAGACGCTAGTGAAGAGAAGGTTCTCCTTTGACACTTTCTCTCACTCTCTCTCTCTTTTCCTCTGTGTGTGTGTGTGTGTGTGTGTGTGTGTGTGTGTGTGTGTGTGTGTGTATGAGCGCGCATGTGTGTGAGAGAAATGGCTTACGGGGAGCCAGCCTTTTGGTGACGCAATATCTGTATCGTATATGTGTGCTTCGCTATGGGCTTATAATGATTATACGACTTGTATTTGGTGCTGCAACATTCATAAAACTGCAGCCATGAGTGATGGTTGATGCACTATTTTACGCAGATTAAGTAAGTAAGGATAATACATTCATATACTGTAGCGTTTGTAACAGAAAAGTCACAAAGGTTTCCAAGGGCATTATGCAACATACAAGAAAACTCAGAAGACCAATTAAGTTAAAGCATGGCTGGTTTCTGCAGGTAGAACCAGGCAATAATTGAGTCTTGGGGTACATCCCAAGTCAGTTGGCTTTAACAGCTGGAGACTTTTTCATGGAGTTTGTGTCTACACACGTGTATTATATTAATATTAATAAAGACAAGCAGTTATCATCACTGCCAGAGTAGAGGTGTCTCCTCTATGTAGCCCGTTACCTGTTTAACCAAAGGCATTATGTATTTATACTGTGTTCTGTGTCCTGTTTATAAGCACAGGATCGATTTCTGCTGGAAGATTGCATTTGTCTTATTTATTCATTTTTTTGTGTCTGTATGTATTGAAATTCTGATTCTGACTGAAGTCATTATTAAATATCCCAGATTATTATCATGGTGTCTTTTGAACACTGGAAATTATCTATTAGGCTAAATGTTTGGGGGAAACTCGAAATTATGTAGCTCATCAAACCAGATGCTCGGGAACGGAAAAGACGATAAATTATGTAAAAAGTGGTTCTTGCTGACAGAAAGACTTTAATTATATCCATATCAAAATTTAATGGGAGAAAAAACAGATCATCAAAAGACAAATCTCTCTAAAAAAAATGAAGAATGCTGTTTGTGGTCCTTTTGTTATGTTCAGACCTTCCATTGACATATAATTTAACCAGATGGTGAGTCAGAAAACAAATAGAATCTAAAGAGGGGGCATGTCTGCTGTTAAAAGACTTCCGTGAAGGCTGCTCTCGTGTATATACGCTCATGGCTCCTCAGAGATCCCTCGCTCGCTCCTCCATCCTCAGAGCAGAAATAAGAGCGACGAGCGAGGAAATGACAATAAGAAGTACCCTTGATGTGGCCCGGTGGAGGGCCTTGTAAACTCTTGTAAAGTCCTTGGTACTACTACTAAAATGAGTATGCTTGCGTCTTAAATTGAGTACATACATTATGTAACAAAAGTAAGGTAAATAAGTCGACGTTGACTTGGTTCCACACAGGACACAAACAGTTGTGTAAGGTAAACCGTTCATTATGAGCTTTAAAACTGTGACCCCTCAAACAACTTGGATGCGCAACACTGCTGGCTGGCAGAGATACGATCGCCTCTGAAGGTGTCTCAACACAGTCCATTCACAACACTCGTTTTCTTACAGACGGACATTAGTTACAAGTTGTAAATGAGCTTGAGACTGAAGCTTTACTTCCCACATGCATTTGTCCTTTATGTCAAACCTTTATACTTCCTACTGCACTGCACTGAGTGCATTTATGAGGATAAACATTAAAAACAAAAAAGAGCATTAATCCAATACTGAATGCATGCTCAAACCACTAACATACTGCACAAAGGCTGTAACAAAATA
>NW_022280033.1:17021131-17028631 GCF_004355925.1 Anarrhichthys ocellatus | reverse complement strand
AAGCTATTCATCAAATTTGTCATGACCTGAAAATGCTCTTAAAATGAAGAGGAACCCTGAGGTCTCTTACGTCGGCAAACAGTAGATCAGATGACGGCAGAACAGAAACACCATCTGTTTAAGACTGATATATAAAATAATAACGTCAAGTCACGATGAAGCAATATGTATAATTCAGAAAAGAGTAGATTTGTGTTTGATTTGAACACTTGACATGATGTTTCACCACTTTCTCTTTTGCATATATCAGGAGTACAACCAACAGGAAGAAAGATTTTGTTTTCCAATCACCTTTTTATGATCTTCATTCAGTCTGCTTCAGTTTTTCAGTCTTTCAGCCAATTGACAAATATTTCATCCATATTTATACATTGTAAATATAGAATGTTTTACATCTCTTATTCAATTTCTATGTCAGTGGAAATATTAAGGTTTTCACACTAATCACAAGAATTGTTTTGCTAATTTAATACAATTGTTTAAAGAACAATGCGGGAGGTGTATCCTATATATAAATCCATGTGTCTGATTGTCTATTCAGAGCATACACGAGATCAATCGTGTAAAACGTTGCTGTAAGTTGCGGTACGTCACTTGATAAGTCTGTCTTTATTGCTCACATTTTTTGACTCATAAGTTGCCTTTATAGAGCAGTCTTAAGTTCAATTCTTATAAGTTTGATAATACAGGTCCTGGTTTCTTTGATATATGTATATATTATACCACAAATGTTTAATTGCAATAACAAAATGGGAAAACAATCAAGTGTAGAGTAGATTTGAGAATTCTAAGATGTCAAAAAATGTTTTTTTTTATCTTCATAATTAATATTACCTGCAAAATGCTTTGTATAATATTTAGTTACTTGAATACACATCAGAGTGTGGTGTAGAGCCGGAGGAGTGTCAGGGGAGAATATGAATGGTCCTCTCATATCAGTAACTGTGCTTCAGCACTAAAGCCAGGACATCTACGCTCACTGCCTTTTGACCAGAACCTCATTAATCACACTCCTACAGATGACATAGAGTAATTACCCTCTAAGAGAGACACACATATATACACACCCTCTCACACCCGCAGTACGTAGCACACAATTTATTCACACGCGGGAGCAAACGACAACAAACCGCATTTGCACGGAGTTGTTTTTAACAAGTTGTGCTTTGGTTTGCAGCCTGGGAACCAGCGGAGCCGCACCGATGAGAACTCAAACTCTGCGCACAGAAATACGCACAAAGACTGGACTTCAAGGGTAGATCCTGCCACACATGGAGGGTTTTTTTCTTTTCTTTCTAGGTGTTGGGCAGGTCATGGATCCCTCCTGCCCAGGGAGGGAGTCAGTCTGTCTGGGCATGATGAAATCCTCCACCTGTCCTCATTCATCAAGCCTGCTACACGTATTAATTATCACGAACCTTCAGAACCTTACAGCAGAGGACACACACTCGCACACAAACCCGCCTCCCTCGCTCACCCCCCACAGCTGCCACCTCAGACCTACAGTTAAAATTCAACTGTGGAGGCCACACACTGATGCTGGCTGTAAGTGCCTGTGGCACTACAAGTCAGCGGAGTGTTTCCAGAGGACGCCTGGATGTCAGTTATTGCTCGCAGGGTGTCCCGACCCCAAGCTGACAGTGGAGGTGCAGCCATATCGATCACGCCGGGGTGTGAATGATTTCCTGGTTTGGCAGTGGCCGATCGCGAGCACAAACCGACCGACTCAGTGGCTTCTTCGTTTGAAAAAAACACCCTCTTCCACAGCAGGAGCTCTTTCTCGGAAATCCACATCTGAATTTGGGTACTGGACCACAAGACGTCATGGGTCGTCGCTATCTGACACTATGAGACTGGAGGTCATTTTTAACATGTCTCGGTAGGAAAAGCACAGGTGTGAATAATAAAATCAGTCACGGCTGAATTCCATTTAGCTGCTCCAGTTTCAGGGTCCTGGTGTTACAGACACCTGAATAGAACAGAGCCAGCGTTAATGTTATCAGTAACATGTGCTTTTCCTACTATGACCAGTCAAAAATGTCTGCTGCTACAGCATTCATGCATTCATTCATACAGTGACCATACAGTTTAAGTTCACTCTCACCGCTCTGTGTTTCTTTTGGCAAAAATCTGGTGGACAAAGTAAGTGGCCGGCTGGTGAACTTAGTGGAGCATATAGATGCTAGAGTACCTCAGGAGCTGGTTGAGACCAAAAACGGAGCAAAAAGAGAGACAATATTGGATTTGCATTCATGAGGTGGCCAGAAACACGACTGAAAATAGTTTCAAAATATTAATAACCAAAAGGCCAAGAAGACATCTTCACATTGCTTTGTCTGACCAACAATTCACAACCTGCAGACTTCACATCTCTGAGACAACGTTTGATAAATGACTGAACAATTTATCGACAGTCAAAACTGCAAGAGATTTATCTTTTTGTCAGTCGTCCAATGAATTAATAAACTAATTGTTTCAGCACTAAGTGGAAATCGTTCTTTCAAATACCAATGCAGAAATTATAAAAATGATACACAATAATATCGATTGTTGCTATTTCTGGTGTTTTCACTCTCTGTCCCGGTCTGTGTGCAACAATCGAATAACAGAAAACTACAAAAGAACAAAATGTGACAAGTGCCTCTCTGACAAACTGCCCGATCACAATGGTTCTTCAGAAACAGTGAAAACAGAAAATGGATTTTCAGTTTGTGATTTAGTTCCTTTTTGGGCCTCCTTATTACCTTGACTGTCTGGTTATAAAGGGGCCGAAGTATTGGTAACTGCCGGTTTAGAGGAGTTGGCTACAGGAGGAAAAGCGGAGGAGAAAACATCGAAGGCCATACAAGCTTAGCTTAGCATCTCAATGTGACGGTTCTCTTTCAGGGGTCTGAGAGCTGTGCTCCTCGGCCCATACTCTTCTCAGCGCAGGCTGTAGTGTGTTCATTATGTTATGCGAGGCTTTACAAGCGCGAGGAACTCCAGCTGTCAACACCCGTCTCCTGACACCCATAAAGCCCCGCGTTGTGGGGTCATTCCCTGTAATTGGTTTGGATAATGTTCCCACTATGGACCAGAACTGCACTTTCAGCTGTTTCGCTGCTGTTCCTCCGGTGTCACCTGTGTTTCGAATAACATCGTTTACACCTGCGCAAGCAGTCTGTATGACAGAGAGTGCTTCACACTGCAAACATGTTTGGTGCGCGTGAGCCCCGAGTCATCGTGTCTCCGTGTGACGGTTGTCCAGCTCCCTCCCACGGCGAGACGAGGACTCCCCATGAGCCTGTTCTTAATTGGGAGATCATTAGCTCGAGTATTAGCCCTCTAATCTTTTTTTAAGCATTTTATAATAAGACGGAGACCAGCTTGTATCCAGTGAGAGCTTTCTGAAGCCGACAAGATTTAAGTCCTCTAAATGACCGTCTTTTGGTCTTTAGCGGGGATGTCTCCCTTTTATAATCAGACGCCAGTCCTCATCGCTCCCCTGTCTCTCTGAGACGAGCGGCGCCCAATCTCTCCGACACCACCGGCCAATTAGACGGGTCGCAGAGAAGATGGAAGCTCCATTACCGCGCCATCGACGAACCAATTACCGTCGGTGAGCGTCGGACGAAAAAGAAAAGAAGACAAAAAAAACAGGGAGGGACACCCCTCCTCTCCTGCCCACGGAGAACAGAGGGATCGTTGAGTGCAGGCCGTGGCGGCAGGACAGTTGATTGGTCTTCATTACGTTAATTGCGACTGTGATGTGCAGCCGATGTGTGGGATTCTGTCCGGATGTACGTTAAGCTTTCTGCTGACCTTGAAACGGGCCTGTGGAAGCAATGGCCCTGGTTAAGTGAGCGAGAGAGAGTGTGTGTGTGTGTGTGTGTGTGTGCTTGGCCTGTTTCCCTGCACTTCTACAATCTCTGCCAGGCTAATAGCTCACTTTCAAGAATCATCTGTTCTTCTTCAAAGTGCTCGACGCGCCTTCTTACCGCATCAGACTCCAGCAAACGCGCGCAAGGTTTTTTCCGTAGGAATGTGTGTGCGTGTTTTTTGCGCGTGATTTTCCTCCCTGTCCGCTCCAGCGCACGGATGGATGGCTGCACTGTCAGCAGGCCTGGCTCTGCCCTTGCATTTGAATAAACACCATCTGAGTCGGCTGGTTGTGTATAAAATCTGTCAGGAAGCTGGCGACTCTGACCTGTGTCCCCCCCGAGGGGACTGGCTGACGGGACACCGCTCTGACAGGGTGTCTCTCCTGTCGATCCGCCGCGCCGATACGCCCCCCTTCCCGCGCTCGTAGCTCAAGACAGCACGCCGCTCTGCCTTGGAAATGAGCCGGGGCTAACTTGCAAGGATGCATGGAAAAGTGGCGAGGGCGGTGGTAAAACGCGAGCCTCGGAGACGCCCGCCTCAAAGATTGATGGTTCCCTGGAATTTTTGTTGTCGTCTTGTCAGTGCTATATAACGTTTCCCCCGCTAAATAATAGAGTTCTGCAGCTGAAGATGTCTTTTTTCCCAAGTTTACTCTCACACACTGGTGCTTTCAGGAGTGTGTCTCGCTATCTGATCGCTGTAAATCAGAGAGTCGTGCGGATGAACAAAGCTGAGGCCGTACGTCTCCAGCTGATGTACGACAAACACACACATACAAATAACTGGGATTTAATACAAAAACTGAAAGTGGCTTCGCTGATCAACGCAATCTCAGACAAACGTTCCAGCATTTGCTTGATTGAAACTCCCCGACTTGTTGCTCTCTGCACGGAAAAACAAACGGCTGCCGTCTTTTACTTCCCACCTGTCGTCCAAACTGGTTGGTCAGTTCCGCGCGACGTTAATTGACAAAACAGAAATAAACCCACGCAGTGGCTTGATTGAGCGGCCGATTCAATCAAACTTGCATTCTTGTGCGTTCTCTGTCTACAGCTCGCTACACCAGCTCGTTAGCTACATCCTAATTATATTAACAATCACACCCCCTGACTCGCGGCTCTCTTCGCGTAGAATGCAAAATTAGCTGCTGTCCGTCGCCGCTGCTTCACTAGCTCGTCACACCTGTTGTAAAAATAGATTTTGTCGCATGTGGCGAATGTCTTCTGTGTGTGGCTAAAATTATCTCAGGTGCCATGACTGAAGGTTTCACTTTGTGATATTTTGCCAATTATGACAGCCCCTCTTAACACGTTACCGACCCTGCGTGAGACTTTTAACTACTGGATGACAACACACCTACACGCAAGGTGTTCCTAAACAAAACCTAATTGGCCCTTGCATTGCAGGCAAGCAAAGACTTAATTAGTTATTAAATTACATGAGTTGTGGCGTAAAAAAAAACGCCTTTACATCACTGCGTAAGGTAAGATGTGGTTTATTTAATTTGGAAATGTGTAAATGAACCTTGCAACTACCTTTACGCAAACATGCATCGTGCTTTATATACTGTATATAAAAAACATTAAAGTGGCTTTTGTTCACATGACTTGCTATGGTGTACTCGTGTGTACTGCTGCGATGGAGCATTGCACTGCAATCCATCCCGCCAAACCCTGCACGCCTCCCACTGAGCGCTGTGCTATAATTAAAAAAATGTTGTCCTCGCTCCGGTATCAAGTTTCTGCTTTCGCTCAGAGCGGGAGAACATTTTGCATCAAATTATTCAACGTAATTTGTGTACGTTTCCTCATGCTGTGCTATTGTCAACACGCCGGCCCTGATCTTTCCCCCCAAAAAAACCTTGGAGGACCAAAGATTTGGCTGTAATTTACTATCCAGATTGATAAGCGCACACTCAGAGGGGAGACCAAGAATAAACTCAATGATCAGATCACTCCATCCCGCTTCTTTCCAAGACCAATGGAAGAGGAGGTTGTGGTTTTTGAGTTTCACTGGCAGTACCTCACAGTACAAAGCGTTTTGCTTGTGCCCTCCCTTGGATTGGATTAAATACCTCTCTCTGAATTGCCGCCTACAGTGCATCTCTAAAATTGTTCAGCAATTCAAATAGGTCCGGTGTCGTGTCCATCGGCTGCTTCTTTTTTCCACAGACGACAGCCGGCTGTGCGAGTTGGAACATATCCCATTCATAATGAGAAAGGAGTATTTCGATTATTCGCCATAATGTGGTAACCATCCGAGATAGACTCACCACAAACTATGACATGGTGAAACGATGGTATATGTAGAAAACATATTCTGTAGCCAGCCATGGAACCGTCTGTGGTTTCAACTTAAACCACAAAGTCTATGTTTTGTGGCAAACTTTCAAGAGTATTTGACACAAATGCTGCTACGATTTGCAGCTCTAAATAGCCACCATAGCAAATTTTCAGTAATTCCGTCAAATGGGTACACTTTTGTTTGAGTGACTATAACTCTTAAGGAGTAAATCTTAACTGCCTTCTTGTCCGCTATCAGTTGATGGACTCAGGAATCAGCTCCAGTGATTGTGTATCTAATGCTGCACTAAGTACCTTGGTTTTGTCGTACAGGGCGTGGTTGTCCAGAAGCATCCCTCGCTTCCCTCGAGCGAACCTCCTCAGGTCTCTCTCAAACTGCTGTGGAAGAAAAGAATCAATGGTCTGAAACCAGATATCTATTTCACTTATCTGTTTTTTTATGGCACTGAAAGGAAATCGGGTCGCCTGAATGCATATTTTCTTCCTGATAGATAAAGAAGGTATTTTCATGTCAGACATTTACATATCATTGTACACTTGCCTTTGTATTGACTTTTTCATATCTTTCAAATCTCCTTGAAGGTGGTTCTGTTGTCTAAAAAGTATGTCTCCATAGAGCCAGACAGACTGAAGACTACCTGGACCTCGACCTTGTTCCATTACATGGCGGTGGCGCACACAAGACATGATCGATCATAAAAGACAGCACACTTCTACATTTGTCCTGCTTTTTTTTTTTTTAACCCAATGGATTCCACCTGCAGCTACTGCTCACTGTCATTCGGCCTGTACTGTATAAATCCCTCATACCCTGGAGCCGGTCCAGCCCAGGAGAGCGAAGGCGTAATGATCCATAGGTGGCGACACCAGGTCCACGCGCACTGCCCTCCAGCCCCTGACGTCCCCCTCGGCAGTGTGGAGACCCCCTTCCACTCCGCGGCCCTCCAGCCGCAGGATCAGGAAGCACTTCGCAAAGTGGTCCATGGCCTCAAACCTCTGACTGGGAAGGTTCGCCACATCGAAGGTGGAGGCCTGGTAGTCACAGTACAGCAGAATGCCCTGGTGAGGGGAAAGTATTTTAGCATGGATATTGTTTTCTTTATCAAATGCTTGCTTCCACTATATCAGCCTCTCTGTTTGTCCGACACAGATCAGTCCATAAAATAATCTTGACAACTATTAATAGCAGTATTATTTGTATATAATATAAACAGAAAATTAAGTCAAAGTCACGCAATTATGGGAAGGCCTTTCTGCATGGGTCTTGGCGAGCGACTTTAAAGAGGCCAGTCTCTCTCTCTCTCTCTCTCTCTCTCTCTCTCTCTCTCTCTCTCTC
>NW_022280033.1:17016885-17021031 GCF_004355925.1 Anarrhichthys ocellatus | reverse complement strand
TCTCTCTCTCTCTCTCTCTCTCTCTCTCTCTCGAGCACCCCGGGGGGGCCTGACAGCAAAAACCCGGTCACCTTTCATCTTTAGCCCAGACTTGAGAAGCAGCCAAGAGGAGCCCGACTGTATCTGAGGATCAGAGGCTCGTAGAAGGTAAAAAGCCCCGACGTTTAATCTGTAAGCGAGGCGTTGAGCAGCCTCATCAATTCCAAAAGACAACATCATTCGGAGTGACGTCGTCTCTTAGTCCTGAACAGAAAAACATCAAGCACGGGGGGGGGGGGGGGGGGGCCAGACCTGAGTTGCGCCTCGATAGCGTTGCGGTAATCAGCATGAGAGGATTGCCAGACTGACTGGCAGGAATTTAATGTTTAAATTTGTATTTTAAAAAGACGTGATTACTGGAATACCGCTCAAACTTGGATCAAAAAGCGCAATTACAGTAAAATGTTTCAATTAATGGGCGGATGTTATAGTATTTGTTCGGCGGACTGTCAAATTCACTTCTGTCCAGGCAATTAAAACAGCTTCTCTATTGTCACAGATAAGCTGTAGAAAGTCTGATGGTATTAATATATATTTAAGTAAAAACATTTTACTGGAAGGATTGGCTGAATATCGTCAGTGTGGAAGTGATTGCCAGTCTGTCAGACAAAGACGACTGTCCCACTGTCTGACTTAGAATTGAGCCATTAAACACACCAAAGCCAGTCTTTTTACTTGACAGGTTGGATGAGAGCACAGCCATGAAGGGAACCAGCTCCTTATTTGGAGCCGGGTAAAAAAAAAAATGTGGGACCATTTCTGACCTAATGTTGTATGTTCTGGATTCATCCGGAGATCATTTAAATCAAATAGTTTCAGTGCTGTGGTCCTTAAAGAAGCCCGACTGCCATTCTCACGAAACATTTTTTTTTTGCTTTCCATGAGCAACTTTCTTTAGAGCCAGGAACTTCAAAAATCTTAGAGATAAAAGGCGGCTTAGATACAGGCCTGGAGGTGTTGAAAATGGCTGAGTCGAGGTTACGTTTCTTTAAGGGGAGACATCCCAGGCAGAAAGACAGATTTTTATGCACTGGTCCATTTTGAGATGTCTTCTTTCAGACTAGTGGAAAGGAAACGTCCAAAATACACATTCACGGGTTTGTTTTACTTCTTTGTCTATTTGCGTCTGTAGATTTCTCCTAAATTCACCAAACGTTAGCATTAGATAATGCCTCCTATGCATATTTAAACATACTATTTTTGAAAAAACTTATTATTAAAGATTATTATCTTTATGGTGATATCTAGTAGTTTTTTTCTATCTTAAAACACTGACTGGAGGAATTTTCCTGGGGAGGATGTAGTGGACTGGTGGATGGTCTTCTATATACTGACTTCTATTCCACTTCACGATATCTCCACTCCCTTTACTGTGCTGTATATCTATGATATTTCTTGGTAGTGTAATATGTCTTAAAGTAAAACCAAAAGCCCTCCGGGGGTAAAAATATAGTCGAAGGTGCTATGAAGATCAGCTAAGAATCCGGCCTACATTGAGGGGGTACTATATGGAGTAACTGTATCGTATGATCACAAAGTAATTGATGTTGAAATCAAAAACAGCCTCTTTGAGATGTTTAGCAAATCACGTCGATACTGAATACAAGAATGAAATCTGCTTGGTGATCAAATCAAGAGCAATATCAACTTGATTAGCAACATTTAGCATAAAAAAACGTGTAACTTTTGATTTGGCTGTGGACAGAGGAAGCCATATGGATGTGGATGCCAGTAAAAGGACATGGACCCCTGTGCGAACATCTGCTCAGACTTGTCATCGGTCTAATTTGGGCTGGGAGTGGTGGGGGGGATGGCTGAGCATCCAATAGAGAGATGAGCCTTCAGTCAGCCATAGTAGATGGCTGAAGCCCCATTCCCTGGTAAATGGTTCCACTCCTCCGATAATGGAAATCTCTGCCAAGTAAGATGTCAGCGTGTTGAAGAGAAGAGAAGGAGAGAGGGCCACTGATGAGAAACAAAGCCCTGAGTGTAGAAAAGAGAGTGAAATGGAGTGAGTCCGAGGGAGTTCCAGAATATAGCGATCAACCTGCGAGAGACAAAGTGAGAAATAGGTGGACGAGGAGATAGCGAGGAAAGACAGAAAAAGGATAGAGAGAGAGAGAAAGAAAGAGAGAGAGGGGGGAAAGAAAGACAAGAGAGTCCGTGAATTGATTTCCTCCGAGGCTCGGCCCGGCTGATTGGGCCTCCTCCCTGGATGCAGCAGCGTTAAGGCGATTAAGATCACAAATTGTCAATTTAATTCCAGCGCCCGGACGTAATTGTTGGGATGCTACTCTCCTCTCGCTGGCCATAAATCGGACACACTCTCCTTAAAGAGCAATAATTGGGGGAGCGAGCTCGGCGAGTGGCGAGCCCTGCCCGTACGGCCAATGACTTGAGGTTAATCACAAAGCACTAAACACCTAGTCAGCATGCCCCAGAGGGCGCTGGGGAAAAAAAAGGTAGTGAGAAATCCGAGGTGGCACTCGGGAAGCAGATCTCAAAGAAAATCGCCTCCTCACTCCTCCACCTTCAATCATCTTTGGGGATGGACTCGTTTGTTGCAGGCAAAGAAGAAAATTCTTGACGTCTGCTCCGCCTCTGCAATTACCGATAACCACTAACCTTCCAATATCGGGCGGGGAAATGGCTTCTTAAAGTTCCCTTTACGTCCGGCAATAGCCTCGCTAAAGGCAGCGACACTTCCCACTCAGATAATGAGGCCAGGAAGACGGCATAAAAAGCACTCGAACACTGACTAATCTGAAATTAAAATCCCTGCAAGCCACACATGAGACAAGTTGTGGGAGAAGGTCCGCGAGCACGAGGCCGCAAAATGTAGGTCACGTCTGGATTCTGACGGCACATATCTCCTCCTCGTGTTTCTCTGAGCCTCCGATCCTTCTGATGCCTTTAGAGAAAAGCACTAATGAGTTATGGTGACAGTTGCACAAGACCGCTAAGCACCTGAAAGCGGACGCCCTTTGTTCCACGAGTTTTGCGGCCCTCCTTCCTACACGCGCGCACACACACACACACACACACACACACACACACACACACACACACACACACACACACACACACACACACACACACACACACACACACACACACCATGAAAACAGGATGTCATGAAGTTCCCCGTCTCAGCATCACCCGGGGCTGTTTAGCCCTATAGTGCTCTGTAATCATCTCCCACGCAGCAGGTAATGTCAGCGAGCATCTGAGAGTAAGCTTATTCCACCAGAACTGTTTACAGAGAGAATTACAGAGGAGGACAGCGGGAAGATAATCTTTCCCCCAAAAGCTTTGCTTCTGAGCGCTGGGGGAGGAAAAGAGTCAAGTGAACAACATGACTTTTGAAATTGTGATTAAAAAAGAAAAAGCTTTCTATTCGATTATTTACTTTGTATTTGACGGGGGAGTGATGAGTGGTCGCGTCCTCCTGCGTCGGCGCAGAGGACAGACGGGAAGTTTTCAGGGACGCCAGGGGCCTCCGATCTCATCTCGCAATCTCTCTGACTCACACAGAGAGAGGAAGAGAGAGAGAGACTTCAAAAAACCCTGCCTCCGAGTCGAAGATTAGCGCGCGTTAGCCCCTGGCCGTTTGAACTGCGCTTCCACTTTGATTTCGCAGCTCCGCCAGGAATGAAAGAGACTGATTGCTGAAATTAAAGCGCAGCGGGTCCGTGCGTCTGTCAAAAGTGGTCGCTGTTGCCTCGGATGTTATTCAAATCGGAGTGCGTCTGCATCGCCCGATTCAACCGGAAGAGGGGAAAACGTCTCTGCTCCGTGACTGCACAGACTCGGTCCGGACGCAGAACAATGAAGCCCGGGGCTGAATGGCATCATAATGGCGAAGATGGGCGCGCGAGGGCCCCATCCTTCAGAGAGCAGCACTTATACAGTATTTAGAGACAGCGGTGATAGATGGACGGAAGATGAAACATGGCTCTCTCCCGCAATTACCAGGGCCAAGCTGAATCTCATCCGTCTGCCACAGAAGCTCGGTGGCTGACCTTGCCTCTGCCCCCGAGTTATGCTTTCAGAATATCAGCAGGAGGAGGAGGAGGAGGAGGAGGAGGGGGGGGGGGGGGGGGGGGG
>NW_022280033.1:16992340-17016785 GCF_004355925.1 Anarrhichthys ocellatus | reverse complement strand
GGGGGGGACTGCCTGTGATATTAGGCCTGAGTGAAGACACCAGGGGGCTTGATTGCAGATGACAAGGTTACGCGACTTAGAGTCAACCTCTAGCGACCGCCAGTTAATCATTGTCTCTTGTGTCCTCGTCCCCCGCAGACCTGCCCCCCCCCCCCCCCCCCCCCCCCCCCCCCCCCGTCTGCACCCCTGCACTCCATCCAGCCTGCAGGGTCGTATCTTGAAGCCTTTTCAGAAACACCTGCCTCCCATCCATCCTACCTCCTCCTTGTCCCCCTGCACATCCGCCCTCATCCCCGCTCACCTACAATGAACATCGAGCGGCTGCAAGAGGCGAGAGCGGCCCGGCGGCGAGTGGGCGGTAATTATCGTCAGGGATGGACCGCGGAAGGAGTGTGGACGGATGGAAGAGGTGTGGACGGATGGAAGGATTTATTTTTAAATCCGGTTGATGACAACAACAAAAAAGGAGGAAAAAAAGCTGAGACTAGACAAACAGCGTTTTTTCAGGTGACCGTACAACTGAACTGCTTCTGTTTGAATCTATATGGCTGTTAAGATGCCAATGAGTTGCTTGGGCACGTGCCGCTTCGGGTACTGGCGGGGGACGATAAAAGACGATCCAGAAAGGTCCAGTTAAGAGTTACAGAGGAATGAGACTGAAGGCTGGCTAGAAGTCAAAAAACTGCAGAGTGGTTTATAATACTATGAGACAGGATTATACAACTGCTGATTTTACAATGAAGTAACCATGATGAGAGGTTGTTGTTGTTGTTTTTATAGAGTAAAATCGCTCCCTTCATGCTTCATGGCCAGTGTACACAGGAGGAATGCGTCAATGTCACCTCACTGACCTGTGAACACGTTGTGTCTGTAAAACAGCGCTGCTTTGTGTCGACGCAGTTTCAGATAACCAATTGTAATGATAAGTTAAACAATCAATAGAGAAATACAGCAGAAGCGCCTTTTGGATGCCTCTGTCGACCAATCACGTTGCATTTCACATCCATTATTTGATCCTTTTAGACACTTGGCTCCTTTGGATAGTTTCCTCAAACCTGTTACGGGTTAAATGAGATGTGATGAACATGTTTATCGAATGGTATGAATCTACTTCAGCTTCAAAGGGGGCACGAGAGAAACAGAATTACTGCTTTCAAGTCTGCTGATCTTCAAGAATCTCAAACGGCGCGGGTCATTATGGATGAAAAACAACCACTTAACATGTTCTATTTTAGTCAAAAGATTGAATTCTTTACTTCTGATTCATGCTTGCCAGTTACCTAACTGCACATCCAATCGATGTTTAAAGTTTACATTAAAGTGTCTCTGCTTTTTCCTCCTCTTGCACACAACAAATCTTTTTTGTAATCTTCAGGTTTTTCCCTTTCATTTAAATGCAAACGGTGCTGATATTGAAATTTCCGTTCTCGTCTCATCTTGCAGAGACCAGAAAGCTGGACGAGGTGAAATGCGGTGGGGGTTAAAAATGAACATGCCGGACTCCTGTTTGCACAATTGTGATTAAGACCTCGGTTTAGTGTAATTAGGTAAATGTGTTGACATGCGTTGAGTTTTAATCGGACACTTCTGGAGCGCGCTGATATTTGTCCCATTACTGCGATATTAGCAGCAAATAACTGTCATCATTTGAGTGCAGCCAAAAATTAAACCATTACGTGCAAGTAAACATAAGCTGCCTTTAACATTGTCGACCACTCCGTGTGTGTCGTCTCTCACTCAGACATTTTCTCACTGCTCTCGCTTTCCCTCTGCTTTAGTCAGACGCCATCTGTCCGTCTCTCCTCCACATCCACCCTCTCCTTTTCTCTCCTCCTTTCTTGACTGAGGGATCCGTGTTCCATTAAGGGGCCTTGAGAGCGGCCGGTGGTCCTTGAAAAGCCCAGCTAAAAGTTCTTAAAGTGACTTGCTAAATTGTAGCGTTTCTCTTTTACCTGATTCATTTACCTTTCCCCAATCTCCTTCCATTAAAGGCAACTAAATCAGAACCTCGGACCACTTTACTCTCTAACTTTCATTGAAAGGCTGCTGTAGGTCTCAAAGGACGGGTCTGAATGATGGAAAAGTGACCAACCCCCGTTCGATGCCTTGTTATCGAAACATACCGAATGTTTTGGCTGTTTTGATCATTTTCATTGATTCCTTTTAATAAATATTATGGTCATTTTTACGAAAAGACGTCTCTGTCCAAATATCTGTAACGAATCTGTGTGCTCTTAACAAATTCGACACCATATATTAGGGTCGTTAAGTTTATATTTCCCGGGGTGTAAGTCCCCAGGTCCCTGTTGGTTGTTGGTTCCCTTTATTTAGTGCCATATCACGCTGCATTCTGAGCCCGCCCACTTTGTAGCAGTCCAATCAAATGCGAAGGATTTGCTTTAAATCCCTCCTGTAACTGTATTACAACTATTCCATTTCAATGGGGAATAGACTGCTACAGGGATGACGCATTTTTGTAGGCCAACCTTCTAAGTTAGCATCGCACTGGTTCCCTCAACAAAAACACAACATGCATTATTGTAGAAAATAAGATCCGGTGCAAACAAATGTTTATGACACGTTTTGTTCAGCAAGATAATCTTCACAAATGAACATGATTTCTGATTTTTGAAGCGTGAATGCAATCGGCAGAAGTACAAAGCTAACGCTAGTCTATAAACGAACCACACCACGGTCGCATGGGGGTGTAATGTGTTTTGGTGAAATGTATGTAAAGATCTTCCCACTTTACATCACTGTTGAACATACTGACTGTCCTGCATATTACCTACTTTACTCTTCAATTCAAATGGGTCCCGTATTAGCAAGCTAGCGTTAGCTCTGCTGGCTAGATCCTCCTAATGAAGTGCTCCGTTCATTCTATAAGGTTGTCCTTTTTACCTCATCCGTACAGCAGTTGTTTTAGTTCAGTGATTTGGATTTAAACCAGTAGTGCCTACCAATTAGATTTTATTTTCATTCTATTCATTTCAATCACAAAGGATGATCAACCTCATTACTTTCCTTAATTGCAAAAAAAAAAAAAAAAAAGGAAATGACATACTTACTTTCTTTTTCAGTCCATCAACAATTTTGAGTAGCAAAGTCTCCTCCATCCCCAGCTCAGTTGTGGTCACGATAAAGTCTACATCATGACCAAACTCCTTCCCCCTGGAGATAAAGACATGGCGCCGTTACTCATTCACTGTGTGCAGGAGATAATGAAAAAAAATTATCTTTTAGTCACAGCCCTTAACTGATGAAAAGTGAAGGTGGCAGGCGGAGCTATTAAAAGCACAGGCCATACTAATGGCATTGACTTTCTCTATTTATTTTTTTTTACATTATTATTCCAACAAGTAATTCCTCTTAAATTGTTAAGTGTAAAAAGCTCCTTTTTTTGTTGCCTCAGCTGTCAGAGCTTTAACTTTTATGAGAATCATCATCTTCTGCTTGGATCAGTGTCATAAAACAGACCCATGTGGAGCCTGGCTGCGCTCACACAATGCATTTACTCCGTCAGCACAACTAGACCGGAGTGGAAGTGATTATTAAGTGATTATCAGGCAGGAACAGATGCAATGAAAAGCAGAGAACCCCCGCATGTGCATAAGATCATACATAAACGGCATATCAAAGCTTCTGTCTGAAATCAACGTACTGAATCAGTGACATATAGTTTTCACTAGTGTTATTCGGGAGAGTGGTGCAGCTTGAGATGATTGATGTCTAACTATTTCAGCAGCCCGTTCACTCGCAGTGGATCGATTTAAGCTGGTTTATGGTATCAGGGTTGAGATTTGTTGATCTCTTTTAAATTCATGTTGTGACTTCTTAGAGGACAACACTATCAGAGTTTATGAGGCAGAGGGAAATGTAAACATTGGGTGGTTATTAAAATCATATTCCGAAAGTCACATAAGTATGTTTTTAGCCACAGTCATGTCGGGAGGCTGCGGGCTTATAAGGTCTGGAGGTGGTGCTCTGTTCATCTATGCTACCTTGTTGCACTCTCATACTGTGGTGTAACTGTAGAGCCACCCGTCTCCGAAGCTGACATTTGTTGTCCATAACAACTAAAAGCTATCGTCATTTTCTTTTGTATTTTAATGTCCGCTTTACTTCTATTCTATTTCTGACAGGAGTTTAAACGTTTCCTATACATGGGATATCAATTGTCCTTGAAAGCATATTTATACTTCTATATTTGTGCTTTGGAGGTCTTTAGAGAGGAGCTGATTTGTTGTGCTATTACTGAAGCCCACTCCAACTCCACCTGCTGTTTATGGATTTCTCCTTCTTGCGAAACATCCATCCTGCTCCGGCCAGTTCACCAGATTGGTCCATGCCGTACCGGAGTTGCGACTGCGGTCACCCACCAGTCATCACAATTACAAAAACAGTTGGCAACAAGCTTTTTCGACAGTCGAAAAGGGTGAAAGGGTGAAAGCGCGAGTGCGCGATGAAGTTGCCCCACAAATGACGGACGTTTCCCCCCTGCCAGGCTGTGAACTGCTCAAGGCATCGTTTCAAACTGACCATTACGAAATGACAAGGAACGTTGGTGCACGGCAATGTGGCTGCAAAGAAGCCTCGGCTCCGTGTTTGAGCTGCCCTTGCCGCCTCTAACAGATGAATGATGGCAGCGAGAGCGAGGGACACTAAAAGAGGCGGCGAATGGCGTGTGGGAAAGCTTCTAAAGGTCACCGCGGCTAATTCAGGGAGCAAGGAAGTATTAGAAAACAGCCATTAGAGCTCCACAAGGCATGATAATGTTAATGGTTAGCGTTAGTGGCAGAGAGCGTGTACCATTGACAGGATGAGTGGCTGGCTTGCAGGTTCACTCAGCAGATCCTGCTCCAGCCACAGTCGTTTAATTTGTGTAATCCATTTGTTTTCTCAAATAATAGCAGACATGGGAGTGCTCACTTGTGTTTCAGTGGTATTTATGTCGGCCTTTATGTGAAAAGTTGACACTTCCTTAATGAGTTGACTGCTAGGACACAGCTATTTGAGACTGCATCACAGATTTCCATCTGCTGACGGAGCGACTTTCCTCCGAACCCTGCAACACTTAATTGGCAAGGCTGAGCTTCACTTCCAGCTTGTGCAGGGCGCTGAAGTTGTGAAGTGAAACCTCACCGCTAGCCTCTGCTGCGCTGGCAAAACTCACTCGAGTGCACTGCATAAATGTGTGCCGTGAATAGCAAAAAAAATATTGAAATTAAAAAACTTCCAATCATAGCTTAAAAACAAGCTGATTTTTAATATCAAGGCATGGGAAACATGGGAATTGGGGTTTATTTGAGGGGAAGACGCCGTAGCATTGCTCCTTCTTGATCGCACCAGAGCATTAATATGTGTCGGGTCTGTGCAGATTCAACCGCAGTCAGCGGAAAACTAGACACGTTCTCTCCGGCAGAGCGGGTGTTTTTCTTCTTCCCTGCCTCTAATGGTGCACCTTCAGAACACTGTTTTTATATAGCATGAGGGCATCCACCCCTGCTCAGCGGGTGATTTGGCTGGGAAGGTTGGGCTGAAAGTATTAGCTTTGATGGCGCTGTTAGCACACTGTGCACAGTAACACTGCCAGTGTTCCTCTAAATTAAGTGCAACAAAAGAGCAGAGCACTTGAATTTAGCCAGCCTACTATTTTATTGCGTGAGGAGAAATGCTAAATTATGAATTCCTTCAGCACAAAGCCCATAAAATATACATGGTTATATACAAATTTGTGTGGACGACACGGCGACATGTATAAATAATAGAGATGTGCGAAGTGTTGCTGCTGCTGGAAATTTCACAGGATGCATTTATTTGCAGTGAGGAGAGTTGAGCGGCAGTCAAAAGTGTCTGGTCAGGGAAATGACACAAGTTTCACCTCGTATCGCACTTGCTTTCTTAAAGAGACAGTTCACCCCAGAATTTTAAAATTGATATTTCCCCTCTTACCTGTAGTGCTATTTATCATTCTAGATTGTTTTGGTGTGAGTTGCCAAGTGTTGGAGGTATCGGCCGTAGAGATGTCTGCCTTCTTTCTGATATAATAAAAAAACACATTTGGAAAACTCTACAGCAATTTGTCTTTACAGAAATCATTACCCGGTTCCTCACGATAATCCACAACCCTTGCTGTGAGCAGTTTCATGGAGGAACTATTTTCTTTCTTCCGAACTACACCCGCCAACCAAACCGTGTGTCCGCAAGTAGATTCGCTTTCAGGTGTAGTTCGGTAGAAAAAAAATAGTTCCTACTTATCTTGAGTAACTGGGCCATGATTTCTGGAAAGAGATCGTGACCTTTGAGCACCACAAGCCGAGTGTCATAAAGTCCCATTACATTGGAGAGAAGGCAGACATCTCCTTGGCCGATATCTCCAAAGCTAGGCAGCTCGCACTAAAACAATCTAGATTGAGTAATAGCACTATGTGTAAGGGGAGAAGCATGCACTTTGATTTGGGGTGAACTGTCCCTTTAACATTCTTGCTAACACAGAAAAACAAGGTGATAAGCAGGAAGACGTCATAAAAATAAGAAAAAGTGCAAAGCGAATGTGGTATACCTCACGATCGGACAGCTCATTTTGCTCTTTCCCCCTACAAGCTGATAATAGAGTTGTTTATAAAAATCATGGCGCTCCGAACTGAACTGATAAGGGTTATTTATCTTGGTTGTTGTTCGAGGGAAACAATGCAGCGGCGCTCAGCCCCTGTTTGAGGATGTGAGAGCAGACACCATTGGACCCCTCATCCGTGTCACTTTGAGTCGTATTCCAGACAATCTGATGTTAAATAAGATCCACTGCGGGGACTTGCCGGCTTCACGCCGAAATAAACACACACATTCCGCTGACACCGTGTGAGCCTTTCACACGCGGTGGCGGCAGAAGCTGCATTTCCGAGCTTAATCTATTTTTAATCCCCCCCCCCAACAAAACCGCTTTAAGACTTGTCACCCGCCTTCCACAGCTGTCCTTTCAATAAGGCTAATGTCAGCGGCGTCAACAAATCCCCGCCACGCTGTGTCCCTCTGAAGTGGATGACAGCTTGAGTTTACTGGAGCACGGCGCTTATTTCGTGGAACTTTTCAGGACCCGAGTTATTTTCATTGTGTACGTTATCCAGAGATGAAAGATGTGCCGGAGCCGTGTGCATCTAAGAGGTATATGGTGTGTGTGTGTGTACTCCATCTTTTGACAAGGGCTATCGGCTGGAAAGATGAAGCTAATAAGAGACTCTACATCACGCTGGAAATTAGAGGTAATTAAATCGAGCTTTGACAGGATTTTAGAAGGTAACATTTTCAAATATGTCATGCAGGAGAGAATTAGTGGGTTATTAGTGGTGCTGCTGGCATCTTAGAGAGCATATGAACTATTTTGGCGTAATAGGCCGTATAGCACCTCCCGCTGTGTTTAAGCCATGTCTGGAGATTCTGCTTTTCGGCGAGATAAAAGTAAATTACTTACTTCCCGACTGATAATGTACAAGTCATCATTCTTCAATTATAGCTCCGCGTGATTCCAATTAGGTCTCACATAATTCTCCCCAAGCCTGCACCAAGTATGAGATGATGTAAACTCATCTCCCTGAGTTTGAAGCCATAAAAGCTCCCTTACAGGCCCCTTTATGCTTCGCAGCAGACTCCTGGCCCATAAATCCTGCACTGTTCCTCCCTTTCATTCTTGATGTTAACATGAAGCTCTAATCGCTTTCCCCATCTCTTTTACCACATCATCCCCTTGAGGAACAGTTATTTACATAATCAGATATCATTACAGCTGTCATTTATCATTTTGGAGATTAGAGATATTGGGTGTTTTTTTTGTTTTGTTTGATACTATTTTTGCTTAAGAAAGCTGAAGACCTATAGCCACCGAGACAAATCAAATATACACCACGGTCCAGGTTTTAAAGCAAGTAACTTCTGAGTAAACACAATATTCCTCTTAGAAATGACTTTTCATAAGCAGTAAAACACACCTTCATTAGATCCAGGGGGTTTCACTGCTACCTACCTACTTGGTCTTGAATGACCAGTAGCATATGGTGGCTATAACGTTAGCTAGAGGTAAACTTAAGGTAAATATTCCTGCATAAACTATGCTGGACAGTAATTCACTACCACTTAAGACGTGGTGAGTAAAGAGTACTGTGAGCCCCAACAAATTCTAATTTAACAATTACATTACGAGTAACCAACAACGCTCCGTAACCTCGAGCTTGTTCGCTACTTTGCTGTTACAGTCTGGTCCAATAGACGATTCCCCCCCAAAAAAAGCCTCCTTTTCATTTTGTTTAGGGTGTGTGGACGGCAGCTTCACTGTAAAGGTGGAACTGCAGCGCTGTAGCCACTCACTGTGGCTATACTAAGCTAGCTGTTGGTGGCCAGTAAACCAAAACATAGACTGGGTGTTTTTTAAACCCCAACTTTGACTTGTTGTTAAGGAATAAGGTCAAGTCGGGTGTGACATCATTCCCTGTTCCAACTTTTGATCTCCAAGTTAATGAATGCAGCATTATACGCAGTCTCAGTTTGACGTCATTCGGCACAAGTCTTTAGCAGTTAGTATGAAACAGTCAACTTTACTGTTTCTTGTATACTAACTGCCAAACACAGTATAAAGGTCAGCATATGCTGTCGGTAGAAAACTAAATTACTATGTAGAATGGAAGGAGACACAGCTTATGACTCATCTCCACTGCTCTTACAATAGCTTAGCATTTTAGCTTTTGCGAAAGCTAATTCACAGAGGTCGCTGTTTTGCAGGAGTTACTTTGTCTCACTTTAGTCAGTGTAAGATCATTTCGTGCCAAACTTTGACAAACTGGAATATGTTAGAATACAGCAAATAGAGAAAAAGAAGGGAATTTCACAAGATGTTTAGAGAAATGTTATGTGTGTAGCGGGCACTATTAAAGTCCATCAGCTAAGCTGCGGCAGCTCTGTCACCCCTGTTGAGAGGCAAGCGCCTGTCCTCACTGCCAGACTGCTTTTGAATTATTTAACCGCACACGCCACTGGTTACGGCTGCATTTTTACAACACCACGGAGCAGATTGCTCTGCGCTTACTCAGGCACATAAAAAAAAATAAAAAAATAAGAGCAACACAAAGAGGTGGCAGTGGACAGAGGCTCCGGCTGTGAGCAAATAGTTGCACTCAGTAGGTAGCTTTACAAGAGCACTCACCGTGCACTCTGAGATTGGCAATGTAATGCATTTCAGCATCTTAATGTAAATGCAATACCATGTCGGGGACTGTCTGTTGTTTTGGGGGGTTTTTACGAGCAAAGAGATGGCGACCGTGTGCGGTGTTGTCACGTCAACTCAATTGATCTACTGATTCATAGCAACTGCCGTATGCACTGAAGCGCCAGCAGCTCTGATGCTTCTAAACCACACACTGTGACTGTGTGACAGTAGTTAGTCATAAGGAGGAGGACTCAAGCAGACCTCTTAAAACGTTTCTAATATCCATTCCCATCAACTGCGGAAAACAAGAATAAATGCAGGACAGGAAGTGCTGTTCCGTACCAACAGAGCGAGAGAGTCGTGTACCTGCGAAAGCCACCTGTCAGTGCTAGTACGGCGGACGGTGTGATCGCACAGGCAGCTCCGTCGATAATGGTCCTCAGGGACCGGGCCTCTGCTTTACTGACAGCCCTGGATATGTCTCCATAATGCAGAAAACCTGTGGGGACGAGAGCACGTGGTTATTAGTCTGGGAGCCAGCCATCAATCATAGCCATTTGCTCCGGAGATGTGGCGAGTCAGGGTGATTTAAAAGTAAAGTAAAATGTGATGCGTTCTGCTGGCTGATGGAGGGCAACTTCGTGGTGCACGCCTACTGCAGACACAAGAGGATTACAGCCAGTGTACATACTGAGCTGAAATTATGATTGATGGGTGTCTTTTTGATTTCATGCATCTCACTTTGTACTTTCTCTTTTTTTCTCTGCGCTACATAAAAAGCTTACATTTTCTATTTCTTCCCTTGGAACAGACGGAGTCAATTAATACCAAAATCCTTAATTATAGTTCTGTCTCCACCGCAATACAATATAATAATGTTCCCGCTCTTTTAAGATTTACAGAATACAGTTGAGGGATCAGGGTTCAAACACAGTTCCCCTCGCCAAAAACAGGCATTATTTCTCAGCACGAAGCGGAGACTGCAGTGTTCCGAATGATGGATTATGACCGGTTTGATGAAGATGTCTGTCGGCCTAATACATCATCGGATGGAGTTTCTAACTGAATGGGAACCTGCGAGCAGTGTAATATAATGTTGTGAATCACCGCCTCATGCCGTGCTACAGTGTATGTATCCAGCAACATCCTGAGCAGCAGCAGAGGACGCAGACAAATGAAAAGCTGCTTTTCCTTTGAGACATTTAACCACGTGCGTTAAACACTCCGGGGGATTTCTGTCACCGACAACAATTGAGGCTGATGCTATCTACATGACTGGATGCTGCTGCATCACCATCACCTCAGACAATAACCACCACAGTTACGCTCTAAACTACAACTTATTGTGCTGCACCTCCTTCAGTGGTGGCGTGGCTCATAGGATGACAATTTCGGTCTGTTGGTCGGTCCACCTCTTTGGTCCAGACTGAAATATCTCAACACCTACTTGATGGATTGCCATAGAATTTGTTTTTTCAGACATTCATGGCTCCCAGGGGATTATCCCTACTGACCTTTCCTCTATGAGGTGAACACTTGTGGTTCATTGAGTGGACCGTCTCAACAACTATTGGATGGATGCAGACGTTTACAGTCTTTCTAAACTTGCGAACTATCGCTGTCATCAGGTTAAAATACTGCGTCGTGTTAACACTTTGGTTTAAGACCAAATTCCTTCAGTATGATATCATCATCGCCTAATTAGCTAATTAGCAAATGTTAGACAACATGCTAACCTAAGGTAACCGAGGTAAGCAGTGATGAACACGCTGATGCTGATGAACTATAGGGAGGTAATTAGGCCAAATCCTCAAGAGACCATGAATGTCTGTACAAAATGGCAATCCATCCAATAGTTGTTGAGATATTTCAGTCTGGACTTAAGTGGTTGACTAACCGACAGACCAATATTGCACTCCCAGGGACATGCTACTAATGAGGCTCAAAATATATCATATTTCTTACATCCCTCAAGCTCATTTTTCTCAATCTCTAGAAATGATATCATGAACTCTCACGACTCGAGTGACTCAAAATGATGACCTTTCCGCTCACCAGGCATATTTCTGTTGGAGGTTGCCAAAGATCTTCATTCTGACACCACCGTCTGGACAAGTATTACATTCACATGACTAAGACTGCTAATGACCAAATAATTCAAAAGATCAAAAAGCGAGTTTTGGACCTCAGCTTGTTATCTGTATAACGGTTTGGTTTCCTTCACATTGAGCCTCACAGAGCCGCTAGCGTGGCTGCAGTTGTTTAAACATGACCGGATTCATTTACCACTGCTCTGGAAACTGTCCAAAAGCCTTCATCCAAAATCAATCTGTGATTAAACTCAATATTACACAATTCCCCACAGAGATTTGAGACAAAATCTTCCTTTTACAAACACCTCTAACATTTGAAACAAATCATAACCCTCCCACTGTAAGTCAACGACCTCTCACGGTCTCTGCTTGGATGGCCCTCTCTCTCTCTGCCGGGCTGATTGATGAGGGCTCATGGGAATTCCACAGCAAGCGTTCCCCTCCGCAGTCACTGTTCATTGATTTTTATTAAAAACACCCCTGCTGCCTTTCCCCGTTGTCTTTTCACTGTAAACTCCCTGCTGGTCACATCTCATCTCGCTTTAGAAAAAAACACTTTACAGCCAGCGCCTCGCATAAGGAGCCTCCTATGGGACCAAAGAAAGGACACAAAAATGAAAAGATCACAAATGACACACGCGGGCCCCCCCCCCCCCCGTCTCTTTGAAGCAAACTCGAGTTGTAATTTTCAGTCTGTAATTTGTGGAGTGGCAGTGTGGAAGTGCTGAGATGTTGATGTACCAGTTTGCTGCATCCGGTTTAGATGAACGCTGCGGTCTGCCAGAGCGTCGCTGAATGAGCGAAGCCCTCTGCGGTACCACTTGTCAGCCGTCTTGGGTCCAACCCCAAACACACTTGTGAACAGCTGGCAGGAAACGAGGTAAGGACGTAATCAAGAAGACATGCTTTCTGAAATGACAGGCTCTTCTCAAGGGGGTGAGCATTCAAAAGTTTTGAAGAGCTCTGCGTCCTTAAGAGATAGCAAATTCAAATCTTGTTCGCAGCAATTTCAAAGCACCAAAAAATCGAGGGAAGCAAATCTAAGGATGGAGTTGTTGTTTCTCCCGTCTACTGACCTTAAGTGTTTGATACCTCTCATCAGAGAGGAGCTTCTCCACGTCAAATGAGCGGCCACATTCAAGGACGTCCTGCAAAAATATAAAAAGGCAGATAATATCATTAAGAAAAGACGCTCTCGGTGTCAGCATCGGTGCACTATACTCTCCCCGGTTTCCGTTCTATGAGCAATTAACAAATGGCCTCAAATGGCCCATTTGTAAAAAAAAGTTTCCATTTAAATCGGGGGGGGGGGGGCTCCTCGCGTCCTCATTTCCATTTCGTTTCAAGAAATAATGACTTTGTTGTTGTGAAACCTGGGATTAATACCGGTTTTTATGGCGTTCATAAAAAAAGCCCAAGGTAACGCTTTCCCCTCCTTTGCTGCCATGGTTTGCTCCGCAACAACTTTGTCCCGCGTTTAATTGTCTCAGCAGAGCACGACTAATTTTGCCGGTCGCATTTTTTTAACTGCCTCTATTTACGTGGGCGCATAAAAACGAGGCGGCGGTTATCTGGTTAATGTCAGCCGACTTCCACCGTAAAAGTCGTTTTGCCGTTGAAAATGAGCATGTGTGTTTTACAAGACGCGTCTGTGCGCATGTTAAGCTTGCGCGCGGAGGGGTGACATCTAGTATCACCGGGCCGGTGAACTTGTGTATCGCAGTGTGAGTGCAGTGCACTTTTAAAGCAGCCTTCGCTGCTCAATGAGGCGTCCACCGGCCCACCGCTGCTTTTCAACCCCTCGAGCTAAGGCCAACCCCTCAGACGTAGGGATAATGCTTCGACACACTCTCTGCTTTAGGGGGGTGCGCGCACACTTTTTCACATGAGCAATGTGAAACACACACACACACACACACATGTACTGACTATTCCTCCCCAACTCTGCCTCGGTGCTCCCACACTTTCATGTCAGTGGGTTTATATACCCCCCCCCCCCCCCCCCCGACTTCGGAGCAACTCAGCCGCCGCTGCTACCAGAGTGTCACTCCGATGTTCACAGGCACGTCATGCGTTTTGTTTTCACTCTGTTTGGTTTCACTTTGTTTCTGGTGTCATGTCATTTTTCTTGTTTTGAGCCACGATCTGTTCAAAGAGACAACCTAGTAGAAGAAGAAGAAAAACTCACTGCTGGGTGTAGCCTACATCTGAATCATGTAAGAACAACAGGGAGAGGTCATTCACGGGCAGTCTAATTTAGTCTCCTGGGACGTTTATGTTATTTTGTTTAATGACTCTGCCTCAACGCTGACAGATTTGACAGATGTTGAAACTTGCTCTGAGACCCGCCGTGTGTCTGTTAAGGTTTAATGTGTCAGAGTTGGCCTGCAGAGCTGCACCCTGTTCCTCCTAGGGACTCTGCGTTCTCTCGGAGCAAACATTTCTCGACACATTCCCTGACAACTCGCCGTGATTCCCTGCCCTGAGCGCGACTGTAGGTGAGGGGATGATTGCCAAGTGACCCGAGAAGACTATCTTTATTTTTATTTTTTCTCCCAAAGACGAGATAAATCGGCTTGATGCCTGTCAGTGTGCGTGCTCATGTGTGAGCGTGTGTTACGTGAGCTTGTCTAGGACTTGAAATTTGAAAACTACTTTTGATATCTTTCGTATTTCTTTTCTTTTTCTTTTCTTTTTTTTTTTAGCCTTCAATAACTCACAGCAAACGTGTTCTTGCGAGATGAAATTCCACTTCGGCGTCGCCTGAAAGCATACGTGTATTTCTGCAGATCGGTGTTGTTAGATAGAAAGTTCAGCTGCATTCTTCTCAACAGCAACACAGGCCGCACAGAGGTTGATGGAAGAAAAAAAGTCCGAAATACGCACTCCGCGAAGAGAAGACAAGGTCAAGGAGAGCAGCTGACATTTCTTTTCTTTTCTCAAATCTCTCATGACATCTAAATGTGAAATGCTCCCGATGAGTCGGCTGATGATGAGTCGTTTCAAATTGGTTATAGCCAGCCTGAGAGAACATCGTCAATATAAAAACAATTTGAGAACACACTGAAGTTGATATGTTTTGACACATTTCTACTGGGACTCTTGGTCACCACAGTTACTTGCTGTGAATCCAAGCAGACTATTACTGCCACCCTCTCCGACAGGAACACAACGTTGAGATCCTCAAGTGCATAATATCTTTAACTGATACTAATACTAACTAATACTGGTCTTAGTCATTTCTCTCAGTATTGTTGCACACTTTCTATGGCAGCGTCCGATTTTAGATCATTTCACAAGAGTATGAAAATTAAGGTCAAGAGACTATTCTTGATTATCTATTGTTTACACGCACGCAGACTGATCCAAAATACTCTCCTTGTTTGGACATTTCAGAGCCTTTGGATTCACAAGCTATGTTGTCGGAAAAACAAACTTGTAGGCTGCCCAAATAAACCACTGTGGTTTCGTGCGACCGCTAGTCTCAACACATAATACAGATGGATTAGACTGGGCTCCGCATGCAGACTCTGGGCCTTACCTCCATGACTGCCTTAGCGTGTTCTCCCAGGCAGGGCAGGTCCTGTGTTTCCCCCAGGCGCCGCACTGCCCAGGGCAGACTCTTCAGCACGGACGCAGCTCTCCTGAAGGCCAGGCACGGACCCTCGAGCTCGTTGAATTCGTAGTTCTCCGCCAGCACTTCAAAAGCATCCTCCAGGGAGAGGTAGAGCGAGGACAGGTCAAGGGAGAAAGAGGTATAACATACACTCTAAAAAAAAATGGTCCAGAATGGGTTCTTTCGGAATCATTTGCTTCGGAAGAACCCTTTTTGGAAGCAAGAGTTCTTCAAGGATTGTTGAAAGCACGAGTGTTAAAAGGGAACGACCAACGGCCAGCCCACACATTTCACATTTCTCGAGGACAAGCTGAAGAACCCTATATGGTTCTAGTTAGCACTTTTATGTCTAAGAGTGTAGGACAGAAGATAAGATAAGATGTAAAAGATATTGTCTAATAAGAATAATAACAAATCACCAATTCTTGAACACATTAAATAAAGGAAAGATAGTGAAAACCCAAGAAAAAAAGCGAGACCTGGCACATATGTGTCAGGTGTGCATTCACGTGTGAGATGCACTGACCCGTGCAGGAACCCAGACAGGGAACAGAACACCCCCCCCCCCCCCCCCCCCCCCCCCCCCCCCCCCCCTTTCTATCACTCCTCTCTGTGTCCCTGTCCCCGTCACTTTACAGTACAGGACGTGCTGCATGTTGGTTTTCTTCTGGATGACCGGACAGAGACGTTAGAGGCTGGCGAACACCAGACAGGAACCTGTCATTCCCCACTTGCTCACAGCAGGATCCCCCAGGGGGCCAGTCTCAGGCTCTCCCTTCACAAACGCAACATGCTCAAACGCTCAAAGAGGCTGCAGTCAAGACCATGGAATTAATGAATCTGCAAGAGAGAGCACAACTCTGACAACAATCCTCAAACTTTTAAATTCTAAAGTTGGTCATTTGAAGCTGCTATAAACAATATTTTATTGTAATAATGGATCAAATGACTGTGTGTTGATTTAGAGGGGTAGCTTTCAGTGACCAGCACCAAACGGCAGACCAAGTCAGCGACTAGCTGGTGAACTCAAATGGAGCATTTAGTGGCAAAAGAGAAAGATATTTCTTTCAAAGGCTGGTGTACATAAACAGAGCAAACGGGAGAGTGACTATTGGACTGACTGTGGGTTGTTTGACCAGAAACATTACTTTTTATTGAAGACAATAACATAAACCGTGGCTCTGTTCTGTGAAGTGTGTCAGAGTAGGCCCCAAAAGAGTAACAGTGAGCCAGCATGCACAAAAGCACTCAGGCATCATCAATTGTATTATCTACACCTGTGCTTTTCTCAACATGACGAGTGACAATGTCTGCTGTGAAAAGAGCAGCGTTGCTCTGTGTCTGCTGGGTGTGTAAAGAGGCAGCTGTTTGCTATTGTTCCTGCGGCCCCAAAGTGGTAAAAAATAATATCATTATATATTATGTCAATCTGCATCAAAATAAAAACAGTGCTAATAGTGCAGAATGTTGCAGAATACTAAGGATATACATGGAATTATGGGCCTTAGCACAATGGAGCTGTTTTTAACACTCTGAACATTGAAGAGTAACCGCACACGAAGCTATGAACTAAATGATGTCACCGATATTTCTTTCCACATATATATAAAATGGCATTTCATGGTTGAAAATGAGCACTGGTTGCCAGCGACAGCACTGGGTCCCTGCCGCTAAGAGACGGAGATGCTCGGGTTCGCGCTGGCCAAAATCGAGTTGCTACAGCCGCGACAGTCCATCTATTCCCTCAAAAACATTAAGTTTTAAATCAGCCCTGATATTGCAAGGCTAATTCTGATCGTCTTCTAATCAGACCCCCCCCCCCCCCCCTCCTCGCCTCACTCCACAGCGTTTTTTATTTTTTTTGTAACCACTTTGTAGCATTACAATCACAGCACAGCAAACCCTGTTCTCTCCTTTCTGTGGACAGTACATTAAGCTCATTACAAAATGTGGTGAATCAGTGTTAATGACTATGTAAATGATTGTTTGGCCATAGCGAGGTGCTTTCCTACACTGTGAAAAGAGTGTAAATAAAGTTGTCTTTTATTGTATTTAGCAGGTAGCTTGTTAGCTAGCTCACATTAACTCGCCAATTCCACCATGTTTCCATGCTAACGTTGCACTCCATGCTAGCTGAATTCAAGTTGCTACAGCAGCAATGGTCCGTCTCCGAAGCAGACGCCTGCTCTCCTTCCGGCAAACTAGTCTCCCAACGGCGGGGCAGAAAGACCGCAGGGTCTAATTCGTGTATCAATTAGGGTCCGATAAACCGTAAATCCATTAAATTCAGGGCCCCATGCCATATCGCTAATTTCTGAGCTACCTTAGCCGTCGTATTAGTCGACGCTCTACCGATTTAAACATAATGGCAACTTAGCTATAACCACAAGCATTTAGCAACCTAAAGGGTGTTGTATAAAAAAAACAACTGAATAACTGAAATAATTAAGTGATTAAGTGAAATATTACCAAATTTGGTAAACGTTGGATTAAATATTTATGTGAGGAGATGTTCAACGAGTCTACAGCAATGTCAGCAGCTGATGAACAGGTCTAAGTTTTGCATTATTTATGCTATCATTTTCTAAATAGCACTAAACGCTAAGGACAGCTGAGGCTGATGAGAATGGCAATAGCTTTGCAGGTATTTAGTCATAAACTAAAGTATTGGACAAACTGACTGGCCATCTGGAGCACCCGGAGTTTTCCCGATGGGCCCCTTGGTAATTTGGGCCAATACAATGCAAAATATACATATTTTTAAATAAAAATAACCAAGTGCTGTCTGCCCACTGTGGTAGGGTATTACATCTGTCAGCCAAGCACTTTTGGTCCAGTCCATTCTAACTTTACATGGACCCTTTCCTGAGACATTTGGAGAAACAGTGGAGTGGAGACCGACAATCAAAAAAAATAAAAAGAAGAGAAAAGAAGGCCCTTGAGGCGGATGCAGCCAATTCTAACATGACAAATTATTAATTTGGTGCTGTTACCAGTCAATCATCTCAGCCTAGTGAGCCTATAGGCACTGGCAGCAGAGAGCAGAGAGAGCAGCCCACTTTCTACTCATTGTCAAAGTTTTGAAGATGAAACGGTAAGACAGAGGACTAGAGGGATAAGACAAGCAAGGTTTGAGTTTGCATGACTGGTTAGCTGGAGATTAGAGATTAGAGACGAACCACCAATGTAGAGCATTTTTCTTGCGCAAAGATTTGATGAAAGTGGGCTATTTTTCAATCTCAATCTGGTGGTGGCAGATAGCCTCAAGTATGTAACATGAGTGTCTGTACACAATGCTGTGGTAATCCATCTGGCACGCCAGTGTTGCCGTGGCTAAAAATGTTCTGCAACATACTCAACATATCAGAGAATCTGTGAAGGGGGAAATATGGGTGGATGGATGTGTTTGAATTGAGCTTCTCCACCTTATAGTACAGGCACTATCCTCACCAAAGCCTTTAATAGAATGAAGTGAGATAAAACACTCCATGGTCACACTGCGTGATGTTGGTGTGATGCTGTCATTAGCCTAACAGGTAATAACTCCTGTGCGGGCTATGACAAACATTTGAAATGAGACTGCATGTCTGAATGTCTCTGAGATGGGGCAGGTTGGTGCCGTGAGGGATGAAGAGCTGCAAGTGGGCTCTGTGCCTGTACTAATATGAGAACTCCCATTATTTCTAATAGGCAACACTTTCCTGCAAATTGTTATTGAAGCAAGAAAGTGTAATTCTCTGGCATAAAGACCCAGGTACAGGATATTCTTTTTTTATTCAGCCATCAGCTTAAAAAAAAAAAAAAAAGAGTAAATGGTCAGAAAACTACAGTACAGTGTGTGAACATCTGACAACACACAACAGATTTGTGCAGCACATCTAAAGTTTCATGGAACAGTGACTTGATACAATTATCACATTTCAGTCATTTATAGAAGCACATAACAGGAAATGTTAATGTGTTGCTGCATGAAATTCCACAGGGTATTCTTCTCGCTAAAACCCCTCAGCGTGTTGTCTTATGTGCTTCTTTACATAAGGGAAATGGAATAATTGCATTTCTTCTCTAGTTGTTGTTTTGTTTTGTTGATTTGCTATCAAAGTTTACAGTTTTAATTTGGTGTGTATTTACACTGTATGCCTCCTACAAAAATGACTTTCCAACCTACACATTTGTCTTGTCAGCTTCAAAGAACAAACAGACGTTTTGTCGTTTGTCTTCTTAGAAATATTTTCTTTACACATTCTCGATTCTCATTCTGTGAGGTGATTTTAATAGTATGTCTGTTACTGTCCATTTCTATATAATGTAACTTAAACAATGACTGAAACAAAAATGATATTCCTGGTTGGGTCAGACGGGTCTCTTTGTTGTAATGATTCATTCCCTTCCAGCTATTCTCCCAACCTTTTCTCGCTGGTCGGGAATTGTACAATAGTCCTTTTTTTCACAGCAGACATTTGAACTTGTCATAACGTGAAAGGGCAAGTGTTTCTAAAAGCATTAATGGCTCTGTTCTATTCAAGTGTCCCAGTAAGCCCTGACAGCGTGATGGTGAGCCTGAACAGACCCCAGGAAAAAAAGTCAAAAAGCGTTGACTTTGTTTGTTCCATGACGTTTGTTATGTAACGTTACAAACGACACTAGTTACTGTGCTTACAGTTGTCACGTGACCTCGTTACATTATCGTTTTAACACAAATCATAATCTTTTTTTCTAACCTCAGCCTAATTTTGTTTCTTAAACCTGACCAGTCATTGAACCAACTTAAGCACGTGGCATTGTATGTTTCTGATGGTGTTATAGGAGGCTAATATCAACATTCCAACTTTTTTTTTTTTCAGGCGACTGGGTTGAGCTGAAACTGAAGCGGCTAAATGGGATTCAGCCCTCTTTTCTTTATTCTTCACACCTGCGCTTTTCCTTTTGTGTATCTTAGGAAACAGCTATTAAGTAGTACGCTACACATGCCTACACTGACCACAGAACAGTTTTGCGCTGAACATTTTCAGGTGTAACTGCAACACACAGAATCTTTTTGCGCTACCATACTGCGTATCAGGCTGCGAGTACAGTGCAGTGCTGCGGCTGAACGGATCCAGTGTTGCTCCCGTTAGTAGACAATGTTTGACTCTCATTGGTATCGACAGTACAAGCCACCCTTTCATCTTCCAGGGATTCATTTGATTCAACATTAGTATGAAAACATTGCTTAGTGAAGCTTTAAGAACAGAGGCAACTGAGCGTGTATCTTCCCTAAAACCTTAGATAGCACAAGGAGCTTAGAAATTAGCCGGTAATCACTCATGACATTTGGATCAGCATTTTATAGTGTGCTGAGTCTAGCATGCTGCTGCTTTACCCCTTTATGTAATGCATAAATCAGTTATGTTTAAGAAGAAGATAATAAATGGAACACAGATCGGTAAAATACCATACAGCTGATAAAAACCAGTCTGCCAGCGCACAGTGCCTGAAGGATAAAAACGGAGAGCCTCCACATTGGGCTAAAGGGGAGGAATTCTAAATCCAGGACCGGGAACTCGATGCAGCTTAGGGTGACCAGAGCTCAGGGCAGACTCCGACAAAATCATGCTTTTGTTTCCTCTCCCTTAGCCGAGGTCACTGCACCACCCGCTGTCCTGCGCAGACATGCAGCCTCAGGTCAGCGAGCAGCAGGCTTTGGTCCAGCTCACCCAGGAGACGCACTGACCCGTTTGCTACAGCACATGGACAGGGAATGACCCTTTACATCGCAGTAAACTCGCATACAACACACACACATACACAAAGATTCAGCTGGGCTCTCTTCACAGCTTGCGACAAATTAGAGAAGCAAGCTTGTAATTGGATAGGTGATGGGGCGCGCTTGTGCAAGTGTTTAGTGTGCAGGGTACGAGCCGTTTGTCTGGATGTGTTTCGACTTTTACTGGTTTGGGGCTGCCGGCAATTCACTAATAATGAGCACAGGGTGAACTATGGATTACCAAAGATTGATAACCCACAGTGCAACATTGCACAGCTGCGCAAGAATGTCTACCACTAGATTCTCTCTGGGGACGATGAGCTATATCAAAAATGAATCAAAATAATTCAGCTGATTTAGCATCAACGCCCTTCATTCTCCCCTTCTTTGCTCTCTGCTATGGTATGAAACCTCGTAACTTGTGGAAACTGTGGAACCTCTACGCACCATGCTTAAGTTCTTAGTTTGGAGTCACATACTGCAAAAAACAGTATTAATGTTTAAACAATAATGACAAATGCAAAACACTATCTTTTCCAGTCTTCCAGTTTGTTAGCTAAATTAAGCCAACCACAGTCCGTGTCTTATCTCTCTACTGAAATCAGAGTTTAAAATTGTGTTGGTTCTTGTTTAAAGTTGCACTAATTAATGCATTTGTATTAACGGTCAGATGACCGTGAACCCTGAGAAAAGAAACACTCAACTCTGCAGGTTGCCTCGGCTCTACAAAGAGTTTTAGCATCTTTTTGCGAATTGTTTCGCGGGGAGCTGTTTAGGTTCAGTCTGCTCTCATCAACCTTATTTTCAAACGCACGTAGCGTGCAGCTGTTTTCAGAAAAAAAAAAGCTCTGATACACTCTGTTCAATGCCAAACGGCAGACGGATAAAGTTAGCAACAAGCTAGTGAAAAAAGTGGAGCAGTTAGAGCAGAGGTATTCAATTCAATTTCCAAAAGGTCCGAACATTACAATAATATCTAACTTGCACTATATATATATATATATATTCAAGAAATCTAGTAGTAGTAACGTCTCTGTGTCGTCAACAACTGTCAAATCAAATAAAGAAAGTACACATCAATTATATTTTAACAATTATTATTCTCAGTTTTCAAATTTAACTGGATGGATTATAAATAATACATAGAAATACATAAATAAATGTTCTTCTCATTTCAAGTAAAATAATGTCTGGATTAAAGAATAACTGACATAACAGAAAGCTTTTCAAAAATGTGCATCTTAAAATAAAGTAATTCATTTTATAAAAATTAATTTCACTGAATTGTCCTGCAGCTTTAAATTCAGTTCATTCAGGTGTGAAGTGATGTCAATAAAAAAAGCCACGATATTATATTTTTCTCATCTTCTAACGAGAAATGTTTGTACATGGACTTTATCTGTTGTTATCAAACCACTTGTTTCAGCTCTATTCTCTCTGTTAACATCATTGTTGGACAGTGAACTAGTGTGTTAGGATTCTGATCATATTGGGTTTATTTTATTATTTCCTGTGTTTTTTATTTCAGATGTGAGTGGGTACGTTTGCTCCAAATGAAACATATTAGTTTTAAACTGCCCGTTGGAAGAATTCACCTAAACGAGTCTGTCAATTCTCGGTTAAAGACTCTCGTCTCTCTGAACATTTTTCTCTATTTGGAAATTGTATTGTGAAATTACTTTTCTGACTCACATAATTATTCTCCTGGTCTGATATCTCTTTCCTCGTCTCTCCCCCGTGTGTCACGGTGTGTGTGTACATCTCACTCGAGTCAGGAAACTTGTCAGAATACCCATATTTGATTGGCTGAGCTGCATCACGTGATGTGATTCACAACGAATTGATCGCCGTGTTTCCTGCACCGCTGAACAAGTGCCATAAATGCTGGAAAAGCTGCGTCGGTTAAAATAGAAGCGCTCCGTCAAAATTGAATAATTCTCAATTATCTATCGGTTTTAGGTCCTGGGTCCGGATACAACGCCGTCTGGGTCTAGATACAACGCCGTCTGGGTCCGCCAATTAGTGACCCCTGAGTTAGAGGATAAAGAGCCAGATATTTCCCCCAGGAGTTGGTGGAGACCAAAACAGAGCTAAAAGGAGGAGAGTGAGTATTGGACTTGCATTCATCAGGTGGCCAGAGACAGGACTCCATGGAATGCTAATGTTTCTCTGTATCTGCTGGATGTGTAAAAACGCAACAGTTTGCTAACACATCATATCACAGTTTGCTAACACATCATATCACTAATTTTGAATTTCCCCAAAATTATGGTGTATTTCTTTAAATCAGATCTTTGAAGTGTAGTGAGGTGACATAATTGCATTTTTATCTCTCGTTGCAACATCACACTCAAGCAGAACACCTAATTATAACAATCTCACCTGTAGAAAAAAATTGATTTTAAGACCTCACGCCCACACACTCTCTGCGGCCAGTCTGTCAACTGTCATGTTGTCTTAGCAGCTGCATGGAGTCAGCGCTGCGGGCCTCAAAAGCCCACCCTGCATATGCATTCATCTAATTAATGAAGTGTTAGGACTGGTGGGGGGGACTCTGTGCGCGGGGACGTTGATATAGCTCGCCGATTTACCCCCCACCACCGGATAAGCACGGACATGCCTGCGAGTCATGTCCGCACAGCAGCCCGCCTCGCTGCGTGCGCAAAAGGACACCATAAAAGGAGATCAGAGAGCCCACTGAGAAGAGTTTTAACATGATTAACGGCTAGGAGGTGGATGTTATCTATCCCATATCTAATGAATAGGTAGCCATATTGGACATCACTCTGGATTTGAAGGTTCACCTCAGATGAGGAAAAGGACTTTTTCCAATTTTTGTTTCTACGAACGGCTTCAAAAGGACAGTTGACGGCATTTTAGTATGAAATCCAACAAGATGTCTTAGCAAAAGTATATAAAAACTTTCATACAGGTTTTCCAAAACCAATTAAAAACTGAACAAGCACTTCTGATCCTTACGGCTTTTTGTTTGTTAGCTCTTTAGAGTTGAGAATGTTAACTCTGCTGGGGAACGGAGGAAATCAATTTGATGCATTTAAGGTTGAGTGCTCCCAACCCCCCCCCCACCCCCCCTCACCCGTCTCCCCATCCGTGGCATTTGCTGCTATCAATACATCGGAGGCCTTTTGCTGGGAGGAAACAAATACAAGATGTTTAGCCATTTCTCCCTGTACCTCTTCCTCTCCCTCCCCTCGTTAGTCTGGCAAACTGTGTGTGCTTTTATATGTTGGTATATGTGTGTGTGTGTTAGTGTGTTGCCATCAGAGAACAAGCGTTTGATGCTGCACGTCAATCAGCCGAGACACAAATATCAATTTATGTGGCAGCGTACGTCCGGCTTATAGTGAAATTATGACAGCAGAGGACTCATGGCTAAGCAGATAAAAATATAAGAGACGGGGGGTGTAGGCTTGACTTGGGTGTGTGTGTGTGTGTGTGTGTGTAGACGGTGTGGATTCCCCAGTCACAGCGAGACACAACAAGAGTGAGACTGAGCACAGTGAGAGGGGCGGGGGGGTGAGACATAACAAAAGGGCAGGAAGTAGTGATACAGGAGTGGGAGAGCGAGCGAGGCGGCGAAGGATAAAGAGGGAGTGGGGATGAATAAATCAATAGCGCGCGGTTGTGGAATGAAGGGCCCGCTTGCTACCGGTGTGTGATTGACACCTCGCTGGGGTGCTGCTGCTGAGATGATGCTCAACCGCTCTTCCTGATCCTGACACCTCTCTGCACCACCTACTTCCCCCCCCCCCCCCCCCCCCCCCCCCCCCCCCCCC
>NW_022280033.1:16971529-16992240 GCF_004355925.1 Anarrhichthys ocellatus | reverse complement strand
CCCCCCCCCCCCCCCCCCCCCCCCCCCCCCCCCCCATTCCTGGCTCTGCGGATGCCCCCTCCTCCCCCTCACCGTCCTCGCAGGTCATTTCCTCCTCTCACTCTGTCTGTTGAATCCATCTACACACACACACTGAGGCTACATCCACACTGATACGCTTCCGTTGAAAGCCGGGGTTTTGAAAAACGAAAACGATCTCTGTCCACACGGGCGTTCCAGCACCGTTTTCAGAAAATGGTTTTCGTCCATGCCTGAAAATAAATATCATGACTATTCCCGTACACTGGGCGTGCAGGTGCCAGCGTAAACAGGAAGTAGATTGGTTGCTTAGTTACAGAAAATACGACTAAATAATAAAAAGTAGTGATTTATACTTAAGATCTTCTTCTATAATCTTCCTCTGTACACTCAAACAGACACATTTTGTTGACAAAAAGTTTATTTTTTCAACTTTCTGTGTAAGAATGCTGCAGGTTTTCTTTATTTATAGAGCACCTTTAAAAACAGAGGGGCTCTATATTCACACATCAACTCATCCGCTGACTCACCTCATTCTGTGGAGCTGGTGGTCTAAGGCTTATGGGAAATGCAACATATATATGAGTTAAATAAACAACAATATTTTGTTTTTTTTGGACAAATAACCATTCTTGTCTCAACAAATTGAATGATCTGCACCACCCAATAATGAGAACGGTCATGTTCTAAGGATGGAGGATTTTTTGTGTGTAATTTGCATGATATCAAATGTCCATGTGATTTTCAATGAGGTTTTCCTATTTCTGAAAATGAACTCAGACCTTCCAGTTTATTCTAGCTCTGGCTGTGTGTTTGTGAAAAGAGCTGCTTTGTTAGTACTGGGAATACTAAATGCAGTGTAATGTAAAAGAAAACACTCTTTCTGCACACATACATTTATAGAGCACGACTGAACGAAGTCAAGAGAGCTTCATTTGATTGAGCTGCCAGATCCCGATTTGACTGACTGACCTGTTCTTGCTCCCAATGAATACATCTCTTACCATCGAGGAAATAATTATCCTTCTTATAAAATGTCCCAGACAGCTTAAGGTCCCCTGTTGTGGTAGTTGTGCAGATTTGCATTCACTCTGCAGTCTGAGTGAGTTACATAAAGCGGCTCAGGGGGTCACCAGAGTCCACCAGTCTTAAATGCTACAGGCAGACGCTTGAAAGGTACAGCCTGTGAAGTTTTTGGGGATCCATCAGCAGAAAGGGAATATTAGTATACCAACTATGTTTTCATTAGCGCGTAATCACCTGAAACTAAGGATTGTTGTGTTTCGTCGGCTTAGAATGAGCCCTTCTTCAAAGTAGTGTTTTCTATGGTGAGGGTGGCCTTTGAGTGAGGTGAACGGCGTTACCACGGTTTTGCACGCGACGGTTTTACCGTCCCTTTAAGAAGGGAGGAGTGAGCGGACAGGTGTTTCAGTTGGTTGCAATCTGCAACCACACCACTAGATGCCGCCAAATCCTGCACGCTGTCCCTTTAAATCTACAGGAATCTTTAAAATCTCAAAATTTCCAACAGATGTTTTTTCATCTAATAATTGTGAAAGGAGTTTCATAGTGGAGTCCAGATTTGGAGTGTAAGTGACAATGTTGGATTAGCTGGGGCTTTCTTTTTTCTTTTAAATAATATAAAGATAATAATTGTGTGTGTGTGTGTGTGTGTGTGTGTGTGCGTGTGTGTGTGCGCGTGTGTGTGTGTGTGTGTGCGTGTGTGTGTGTGTGTGTGTGTGTGTGAGCCAGATGAGTAGCCTGGAAGGAGTCAGAGGACAATGAACTTTTCAAGCACCTGTTATTGACAATGTTCATGAAGTAATCAGTAATCAATATCTGGCCACTTTCCAACGCCGTGTTATTCATACATGACTCTACAGCAAGGGTACCGACCAGCTAATGTCGCTATCTCTGCAAATTCACGTTTTCCTTAAGTGTTGTATCTGCACTATTGAAATAACTCATATAACTGGGAACCAGCAAATGTACAGAAAATAATGAATTTTTGTTAGAAATGATCGGTTATCATTTGCCTTACAAGGATATCAGGCAGTGAGGAGGTTATCGTCAACCTTTTCATTTTCCACTACATCACAAAGTACATCGTCTACAACATAAAGACAGATACACACACACACACACACACACACACACACACACAGTGTCTCTCAAAAGTGTTTTCATTAGACGTGTATTCACAGGGATTGCATCATTATTGTGGCTCGCAATCAAGCAGACGGCAGGACGGATCGAGGACAGCTTTACCGTTGTGGATCAATAGCTTGCTCCTCATTAGCACCGCAATACAGTAGATCACATCCGGTGTCTATTGGCTTGCTGTGGCTTGTATCCAAACAGAGACTTGGTTTGCAGTCAAAAAGGGGCGAGGCTTAAATATCTCAAGTGGATGCATTTAATCTGCTTCAGTGGCATCCTGCTCTCCTAAAAATGATATACCCTTTTAATAAAACTGCATCGACATTTCGTAATAACGTAACAAACGCAGTCATTTTAAGGCAAACCATGATGTTTCTACTGAACCTAACCAAGTATCCACGTTTTGGATTTCCTTTTCCTTTACAACTTTAACCACGTGTTTAGAACTGCGACTGAAATCCGGGTAAAAAATCCCCCGAAACGTAATCGAGAGATCACTTTGGTTGTATGGGAACGTACTGTAATAGGAGACGGATTTGTTGGTGGAGTGTTACCTGCAGGGACGTGCGGTCAGGGGAGGCAGGGGAGGCAGAGCCTCACCTGCCATCATGAAAAGTAAAAAACAAATAATGATAAAATTAAAAATAACAATATTTATCTACTGATCTGTGTTATAAATGTAATTTTTGTATGATTTCAATAATTTTAAGCATTTTTAGAGTCAAAATCGCTGAATTTGCGCATGTCCTGTTCAAACAGAGAGGAGGAGCGATGAGATCTGCCTCACCTCAGATTGCGCAATACCTAACAAACTGGGTTGAGCGCGTGGCTTTTGCTTTCTCATTGTTTGTCACCAGTGTAATATTTGTAGACACTTGTATTATATGTCCTTTCTTTCCATAGAATAGGTCATGTATTTCACGTATGTGTAGAATATATTTAGTCTTGCTGATTTGACAGAAAGAGGGGAGGCACACAGTACCTCTGCCTCAATGAAGCGGGTGTGCGAAAGCCCACGGGTTGGGGTTATGCTTGTAGTTCCGTTTCTCTTCTTCTTCTTCTTCTTCTTATATTTTGCTTTGACCGCAAACATTTAAGATTAAATATCTAAGCTTAAACAATTCTCAAAAAATATGACCAAACATATAAAACACATGACAGGGAAATATGACCAAATCAACAGCAATTCAACGGCGGACAGGTCAAGTAAACTTCTATGTGTTTGTTCTCTTTATAAATCCGGTCACTGGTTACCTGTGGCTTCGTCAAGGCCACATCGCAAACAGCCGCTCTCTCTAATCACAAAGTCTTCTTCGATGTGGCTTTATGTGCGGATAATGAGTCAATCACGGGGATGGGGAAATTGAGTGGGATTGCTAATTATGGAGTTAATGCTGTGGAAAGAAACCAGGGGCTAAGAAACGGAACAGCAGCCGGCCCCAGGTGAGGCGCGGGTGGAGTGTGTGCACATCTGTGAGCGTCTGTCCACGTGGACCACGCACGTGCGTGGGTGAAACTGCGGCGCATGTGCGTCCGTCCATTATGTAAGTTTAGCGGCAACGGGGAAGGCAAAAAAGTCATTATGTCATAACAGATGCCTCGCAGGCCCTCGGTAAGCCGTGCTTGATAGGTCTAGAAGCTCATCAGCGGGTCTCCAGACTCCCACACAAACACACACAGATACACACACACGCAGGTCTGCCAGTCACTACACAGCAATATTACACATCTCAGACCCGCGATTTCATATCCTGTGCCAAATATGGCATTGAGACCGTGCCTCAGAGAGGGATCGAAGCAATCAAAATGGAAATTAATGAAATGCAAAAGAGTACAAGAGTGTTTTTATTGCCTCTATATCTTCTTTTAGCGCGACTGTGACTGTTCTTTTCGGTGACTGCAGTGCAATTGGACTCATTGCTGTTTTAATAGTTCCGATTGTTTTATGATTCAATTCTTAACTAGATTAATTTAGTCCAGAAAAAAAGTGAGAAGTCGTAATTTCCCAGAGCACAAAAGTGATGTCTTCAAATTGCTTTTCTTTCATGCTCATCAACACCTGAGCCAATCAGCCCATGAACCACTTCCACATTCTGTGTGGGAACTTGATGTTCTAACACACACACACACACACACGCACAGACTGCCCACCAGATGGCAGAGGGACTGATCCATCATTGCTTGTGATGAGTGTCACGTCCGTCGGCCATCTTGCCGTATCACACTGCGCCTCGGGCCGTGTCCGTGCCAGGGATCATGGGCATGTCAGCCACGGCTGCAGATGCTGCTCATTTGCAGGTTAATGTATTTTGGGGAGAGATGTGTCAGAGCGCTGGTGAGTGAAGCCGGCCGGCCGTCCAATTAGAGCAAAACAGATTAGGAGGCGGTTTTTTTTTACATTGGATCCTCAAAGCGACGGCCTCTAGTCGACCAACATGTAACAGTCATAGGCTGTAGCAGGGCTGACAACATTTTATGATATTGCATGTTTTCTGGTTATTCAATAAATGAATGAATAGTCTATATTAAATAACCACATGGTTTTGTATAAAATTGTGTGAATTGATAATACTTGACACATGAAAAGTCTTCTCTTATTTAATTAAAGAACCTAAGTGCAAAATAATCAGATTTCCGAGAAATTAAAGCTGTTATTGTCAATTAAGACGAAGTAATTGTGCATCTGGATATATGATTTCCTCACGATATGATTCCATTGTATATGAGGAAATGGACAAAGTATATACGCTGATGTCACCCTTTGGTTTGCGGACAGCCAACTTGAAGCCCCGAGTTCGGCATTTCGGCCGTCGCCATCTTGGCTTTTTTGGAACCAGAAGTGATGCGAGAGGGTGGAGCTCTATACAGCTGAACTTTAGGTGACCAAAAATGTTAAAATGTACTTTCATGAACTGAAAACTCTATGTGAAAGTTGTAAGACCAAAAAACGGACAACTCACAGACCGGACATCTCCGTGGTAGCGACATGTTAATAATCACAAGGTTGCCACGCCCATTTTACTCCATATGGGACCGTATTCTACTAATCTATACTAAATCATGGTGCATTTTTACACATCATCTGTTTAACAAGCAGAAAAAAAACAATACAAAAGAATTATAACAGTGAAGTTAGGTAACAGTTCCTTACTGTGAATATCTTGTTATTGTTTTCTATGCTTGTCCGTCTCTGGCAGGCGTATTGAGAAACGGCGGCCACGGGAGTGGGTGTAGAACCTTCTGGCGATGTGAGCACGGTGTCCTGTGAGAAGAACCAGAGACTTATGAACCCACACATGCACGTGTTGCCTTAAATTTCTGAGCTTTTGCAAATTGTTGACAGGCTAAACGTGTCAATGTGTGTCGGGCTGTTCCCCACGAACACAGAGCCGGGGAGTTCAAATTGAATTACATAAAAAAATGTAGCCATTTGCCTTGGAGAAGTTATTTTTATGACTGTGTGTCTCGAGGGCAACAGGCTAATGACACTCATCTCACAGTCTGGTGGCATCCAAATCCATTACGCTACCTAACCCGTGGCATTACAGATCTGCTTGCCATCATCCAATTTGCCTCCTGTAAATTGCCTTTTTTCATTCTGCGAAGAAACGGTTCCCCCATTTGTAATATATGTGTCAAACGGATTACCAGTGTAACATTAATATTCTCGCAGACAATTAGACATCACAAAAGGGAACATTGTGTCTATAAATTATACCCACGGATTGGGTGGGAGAGTGATACAGAGTGTACAGATATCGTCGGCGCGCTGTGTTGACTGGGGCTGATGCTGCAGAAGGAACAGGGGTGTCTCAAAAGAAAGATAATGGAAAAGAGCTCTCACGCTGCTGGGCAGAATCAATCGGTGAGGGATTTAACAAATAATAATAATAATTTTCTCAAAAAACAAACAAAAAAAAAAAGCTGAATAACTTTGAATATATTTCACAGGACAATTTATTCTGCCAATCAAAAGTAAAAATGTCTAACTGTGCTCCTTCTAAATACAACAGGGGGGGTTTCTCCAGCAGTTTTCCACCTCGGCTGCGGGTTTCTTTAATCCAATGTGGGATTGTGGGTCCGTTGACACAGCAACTGTGCATCAGCATGCGGAGGTTGGTTTCCCCCATCTGGGCTGCGTTATTACATACGGGCAAGTTAATCTACGGTGATCTTAGATGCAGCGTAGCCCCGCCTGGCCTTCTCTCCAGTGTCCTCTTCACCTTTGCTGGATGTAACCACTCCTGCTCTCTCCTCCGAAAACCAGACAGAGATGCTCCAGGTGGTGTCCAGCCTCGAAGTCAACACGGGCAGGGAGGTGCACTCAGGTGGGTTGATGAAATCCTCTCGGGCCGCTGAGCAGGGGAAAGGTGAACGAGCCTCCACCTCCTAAGGGAGGTCGCGCCTACACACCGACCCACAAACATCCTCGGAGGAGGAGGAGGAGGAGGAGGAGGAGGAGGGCGAACAAGTGTTCACAAACCAAGATGCAAACTCTAAATCCCTGGCACTCATTCCCCGCTTTCGTTCCTTTCAAGCAGCACATTCCATCTTACCACCTCACCACTTAAACAGGCTAAACAGCCTCTCCGTAAGCCAGGGCGTAATGGAAAATATTACATTACAACGGATTTAACACTTAAAATTCCTGCCTGACTCGGTGTAGAATATTTATGATGGTAAAACACATTGCCTTTCCAGACTATCAAGAAGCACTGCAGGCGAATGTGCCCAAGAAGTGGCCTGTTTGGGGAATAGTATATCTCTACATGGTATCTCCTTAAATGGATTTATGACTCATAAAAACAATCTACTGGAAGCGGCGCGCACATAAATGCCACGGCGCGTTACCTCGTTGGCTTCGGAGAGGAACTGCGTCGCAAAGCGACAAGAGAAGTGTCGCTCGCGGTAACCTGGGGAGATGGGTCAATAAATGTCAGCGTGGCATCATTAGCCCCGTCACTTAATGATGCAGCCGACTAGGAGCGCCACGCTCACGTGGCCGCGCGGAGCGAGATGAAAGGCACATTTTGCAGGATGTTTCACGTGACGGAACGGGCAGTTAGGAGAAAAAAACGTAGATGGAGCTTGGCATAACGTGACTTCGGGACAGCAACATATATTCAGGCTCATCTACATCTAGATGTAGATGAAATACCTTCACTTTATTTCCTCCCTCCTCACTTGCTTCCTCACCACAAATACTGCATGTGCATGCCTACTTCCTTTCATTTTGTGGCAACATGCTCAATGAAAAGCCTCCTGTGTGGTTCGTAGTGCCATCTAGTGCTTACCCCACATCTTGTCTCTGTGTTTTTTGTCTGCTTTGTGGCACACACACACACACACAAACCTGAATGAGGTGTCTGGTCTCCACAGCAACAGGTCTCCCCTCTCTCATGCTGTCGGTGAACCAGCTGATGTCAAGCACATGCATGTCTGGTGGATTGGTCGGGGCGCACTCCTTTAGCCACTTCCACAGTGATGCAGCCTGGCTGGCCTCTGACACCACATGAGTGACCTTTTCGCTGTGGACACGGAAAAAATAAACTGTCAGAAGGTTCATTGTTCACTTTATGGTTTTATTCCATTCTGTTAAAGCTCAAGGGTTGGTGGTGAGCATCATTGAGTGTAAAACTGTTCGAGTTTCAAGCATCTGTATGGGAACCACAGGAGCGCAACATAAAATCTAAATAATAAATGATGCAGTATATCAACTTTAAAGCTGTAATTATTTTTGACCATTTGAGGGTGGTTGGAAAAGGCTGTAAACCCAACACAAATTTGTATCACCTTTAAAGTTGATATGACATATAGCAGACACAGCGCAACATTAGCATACTCTATGTGTCATGTCTCTGGCTACCTGGCGAATTTAAGTCCAATATTTACTCTCTTTTTGCTCTGTTTTGGTCTCCTCCAACGCCTGAGAGAAAAACCTGTTGCTGCTAAATTATATCGCTATCTTCACCAGCTAGTCGCTATCTCTGTTTGTCTGCCAAGTGGTGCTGGGCAGGTAGAGTACAATCAGTTCACCAGAGCTTTATCACTGAAAACAGCAACCTGTTCCTGCCGGAAAAAAAAAATACGTCATGAGTTTGGTGAGAGTGAACCAAAACAGAGAAGTTGCGAGCCAGAAAACCAAAACAACGAGCTGAAAGATGCCAAAAAGCTCCGCAGAGCTGCTGAGTATTGTTTTAATTATCTGTGGATTTAACACAATCAGCGAGTACCTCTCTATAACATTACATGTGCATAATAGATATGGGACAATTAACATTGCGATAATTATTTGTTGGGAGTTTAACACTAATAACTGATTTGCTTCGTCAGGTCAGTGTGGGTGTGGTTTGATCAGATTTGACTGACAGCAGCCGTGCAACACACGCCCATCTGATTTGGATTCAAATGTTGCTATCTTCTGATTGGTGGACGACATCATGCGATATCTCTTTTTTTCCCTACACACGCCAAACCAGTGAGAAGAAAAAAAACACATAAATCATAATAAATGTGAAAGCACCAAAACTGTAATTCAATAATGTGTTGATGTACGACCAAACCGCTCACTGTGAGAAGCTGATCGAGAAAATATGTGTTTGGGTGTCTTTAAGTAATTCAATTCCTCTTCATGGCGAAAGCTTTCAGGCTGTGTTTATGTATTAGGATTTCCAGGAAGCCTTGAATTGTTGTGAAGCATTTCCTTCACCGCTTGATTTACCAAAAAAAGAAATATCCGAGGTTTCATCTCAGCAGCCTTTGGAGAGTCCAGAGGTTCAGAGAGGCTTTTGAAATGCAGCTCAGATCTCAGTATCATGGTCCTGCTCGTGCTGTTTGGGGATCAACACTGGGTGAACAACAATCAGCACAGACCCGCTGTGCCTCCCTCCGCCATTTGATAGCTGAACCCGCTGAACTGGTGCCTCCCCCAGCTCCGCCGAGACTTCTCTCAACACACTTTTTTATCGCGGCCTCCTCCCCTCCGCTTCCTTCCACCGAGTCTAACTACCGTACCCAATCAGGGCGCCCAGCCAAGCATAATTACCCTCGGCACGCTCCTCCTCTTCCTCTCTCTCCTGGCGTGGGTAAATCACTGGAAAGACTCTTTAGGAGAGGCCCCAGCAGAGCTCAGGCTGGGGTCTAATTGGGCAAATCACTGGCGAAACTAATCCTCTATCTGCTCAGCGTACCGGTCCGGCCACCAATGGTCCGTGTTTACAAAGCAATGAAATCCATCCCAGCACAAAGACATGGACAAAGAGCCTCTCAAACAAGACACATTTCACATTTTGCTTGGTTTTTATCTTTGCCTGTTTTAATTTATTTTCTTGTTTCTTCATTTTGAGCTACACCCCCTACCGCATTAAGGGCGCTATATAAATAAAGTTTATCATTATCGTTATTGCATTTGAGGTGTCTAAGGGACACGGCTTTTATCTGAAAAAGCTCAAAATCACTTGCCGTGAACAGTTGTCTAACCATGGTAACAGAGAGTGTGCTCTTGTGGCTGATTTTGCTCTAAAATCACAAGGAGTTGAGCTGCTCTGGTGGAACAAGATAAAGATCATAGAAAAAGAAGGGGGGGAAAAGACTCTCTCTCCTCGTGCCATGTTTACCTAGCTATAATCCAGCCCCTGAAGTTTGGATCATCATCTTGCGCGTATAGCTGCACAGAATGAGAAACGGCAGATTGACATGCAAATGAGCGGGAATGCGAGCCCAGTAGCAGATTGTGGTTCCCGGAATCAGTGGGAGCCCAGACACAAGGACGGGCTAAAGTCAATGGGCTTTGATAGGGAGCGCTCTCTCGTTCTCTCTCTCTCTCTCGTCTCATGTCAGCAGATACCCTCCTATTCCAACAGGCAGATCAAAGACACAGTATGTCCATGACAGATTTTTACACCATGGCCAGGCTTCATCCGTTTGCCTTTTACAGCTGGTCCCAAGAGACATCTTCACTGGGATGCTCACTGTTGGTAGTGAATGAATCATAATGAATAGATATCCTAATTAAATGACATTAAATTATCTTTAAAATCATAGAATAGGAGCTGCTTCCTGGTCAACCAAGATGTCGCGTTACTTTTTCGCTCAACAGTGATTGTCCAGTCACAGCTCAGCTTTGGATTTCTCCACGTGTTGTTTGCAATGGGGCTGCAGTTGGATAGGCTAGTGTTTTGTTTCTTTACCCGTTCCAAAACAAAAAGTAAAAGAGCAAAAGTGAAAGGAATGGATTAAGCAGTGTGTATGTCGCTCTAACGTAAGCTTCAAACGTTAGCGTGTCCAGCTAACTAGATCACAATAGTAACCTAACGTTAGAAATAATGTTCAATGGCATTTAAACCTACTTATGAAGCTCTAGCGTAAGTTCAGACAGGAAGACTATACTCTCGCATGCCTAAGCCCATAGCTTATTTACCATACATCTGCCATCACTCCTCATGCAGAAACACTCATTATTTCCTGGCTGTTATTGTTCGGGGCTGTCAATCATATCAGCTGTCTAGATCAGCTGGTCTCTCTAGCCAATAGCACAACGACACAAGGACATCGTTAGCCTATCATCTGGCTGCTGTCTTTCTTTAAATATGATCGTCTCTCTACCTTCAGCTCGTTCAAGCTGCTGTTGCGCAACCCTCCACCTCCCCATCTCCGCCCAATCTTCGCAGATTCATCAACTTCATCATTCTATCAACCTCATCAGCCACCATCACCACCAGTGTCTGGACTCCACGGGGGGATTTATATTGTTGCCGCTCAGGGCAATCACAACTCGATCACAAATCTCCTCGCTGAGTTCGAGGGCCAAAGAATTTCTGTGTAACTCATTAACGCATCATCTGTCATAATAAATATTAACTACTAATCATTCACTTGTCTCTCCTGATTGAAATTATTTTGGTTGTTTCAAAATAGCTCTGTTCAAGGCTAGCACATCCACTAAGATATATATATATATATATATATATATATATATATATATATATATATATATATATAGCTCTACACTGCAATACAAGAACAACACTTCTTTATTTCCTCTCCATGGATCATCAACTGTGAAGGTGCTGACTTTATGCCAGGGAGATGCAGCACTCCGATACTAATTGCCAAACATTGATGATCCATATTGGCAGATACAGATCCCTTAGCTGTTTGATTATAGCAGCTGGTCTAAACGGCTCCAGACTATTTCTTTTTTTCGCCACTGTCCCAAAAATTCTTTCAACCACTCTAAAGTCACTGTAAACCTTAAAAATTCTAAATGTTATCCTTTTACTTTGCTGTAGCAATTTTGTTATGTTTTTTTTGTATTTTCATCAAAACACACAATTGAAATGATAACAATTGCATGAGAGTCAATGGAGCAGAGCCGGATAGTTATCAGACTCTGGTCGGAGCTGTCCGCTAGGATACGCTAGTCTGTGTTCGAGTCCGGACTTATGGCGAAGGGTCAGTTGTGCTACGAAGGCCAACGTTGTATCTGGAGTGAATGTCCATTAAATATCCAATTTAAAACTATATGTTTCACAAACAAAAAGCCATGTCAGCAAGAAGGTATTGCAAAAAAATGAATGAAAAAGTCATCAATATTATGTCATTCAAACAGCAATTTATTGATGGACCACGAGCTGACAGCCTTCCCACTGCCAACACGGGGTTAAACTCGAAACGAACTAAACTAACTTTACGGCAGTCATTCCGTAAAAGAGCATTCATTGCAGCTCATCAATCAGCCGGGACAAACATGTCGATATTTGGATCCATATTCATGTGCATCAGACTTGAAATTAGGCCAAGGGGAGAGACTGTGTGTGTGTGTGTGTGTGTGTGTGTGTGTGTGTGTGTGTGTGTGTGCGCGCGCCAGCACATTCCTTTTATGCCCAGAGGAACGCACGCGGCGTGTCCGACCATATGCTCGAGGCAGTCTGCCTATAACTTGTGTAGGACTAGACTGGATGTGCCGGTGTTGCCGTCAAACTGCAGCTGATATCAGTTTTGTCGGCTTGCAGAATTGATGTCAGTTTGAGGCGGGCGCGCTCCACTTCCTGTTGTTGGTTTCAAACAATTGTATCAAGCCAAGTGTAACCGTAGGAGCGCTCAAGCTGTGTTTCTGGGAATGCTGCCATGGCCAAGCTGGCGCGCGGCTGGCAGGCGCACTTAAGACACGCATTTAAACACTCACGCACGCACACACACATACACACACGTAGGTTATACTATACCCGTGAGGACCCTTAATTAACCTAAATCACATGCTAACTTCAATCTTTTGACTTAAACGAACATAAATTTGGAAAAACTGCCTTCACTGTAAATTTCTAAAAGTAAAATTGATCCTTGCAACAATTGAAGCACAGAAGCGCACACACACACACACACACACTTGTTCACAGTTTGGGATTTAGAAGATGCTTTCAAATCAGAGTCAGATAAAAAGAAGAAGAAGAAGAAGGCATGCTGTTTCCATAATTACAGCACACTAGACGATTCGTCGTTGCGACGAACAAGCTCGCAAAAACTCCTTAAGTGCGACTTCACAAAAAAACTTTTGCCCAACTCATTAAAAAAAAGTTTGTGTGTGCTCTGTTACCTTCCTTCCAATGTTTGTTTTTTTGATGTTTTTTTTTGCCAATTTTTCCCCATCCTAAACGTATTTATGTAGGAGCAGTGAGTTATGGCTCAGGGGGGAAATCCACTAAGGAGTAGCAGAGAAAGGATGGATGCCCTAACCTTTTCTAATTAAGCATTCATGAGACAACAGTGGCTCTCTAATTAGATAATTGGACCTGGACTTTCTTAAGAAAACAGCACAAAGTAACACCGGATAATCTCACTGGAGATCGGCTCTTTTCAATAATGTCCTGACAAATTTCTCAGAGAAACATCCTGATCTTTGTAGGTTCAAATCCTAAATTAAATCAATCATAACATTATTTACATCTTTACAACTGCTTCTCCAGACCTAAAATGCATATTTAAAGTACAAACACGCTCAAACAGGCCTTTGTGAGTTACAAACAAGCCTTGAAAGCCGACCACAAGGTCAAACCCTACAACACAAAGACAGAAAACACTCCTCCGTCCCTCTTAGCTCTACCATCAGCGCGTCGTTTCGAGCTTCAGGTTGAGAAAAAGCTTTTAGGCGCTTTTGGCCAGTGACAACGAGAAAACGGTGAGCGTTTTGTTCCCAAACCTGAGGACGTCTTCCACAATGAAGCCCTTAGACGTGGCCAGCTGGGTCAGAAAGCTCCTCCTGCTGCTGCCCATTTTCCTCTCCACCAGGTACACTCTGACATCCTCAAACTTCACCTCTTGGCGCCGGGGAACGCCGGCTTCCGCTGGTCTCGACCTCTTCCTCGCGCGGGGCGCAACAGGGGATCGGAACATCTCTTCTGAGGCTGAGCTACCCAAAGTATGTCTGCACCTCTAGGAATGTCTGCTTTTTATTCTTCTGTTGCTGTTGTTGTGGGCAACTTAACTTCCATCCAGGAAAACAACACCCACTTTGGGAAAGCCACAGTTGTTTATTTCACAGTTGTAGCCGTTTTTTGTTATTTGCCCAACTGTGGCACAGTGTGTCAGTTGGAGCAGGGTTGGTGAGAGTTGGCAGACAGGAAAAGCTGGCAACAGGTGTTGAGGATTTGGTGTTTACCGAAAGAACTCACACCTGCCAAGATCAAATGATTGAGGATGGGGGGAGAGATATGAAAGATGAAAAAAAGACACCCTCTTGGCATGGAGTTATTCACTTCCAGTAAAACTTGTTAGGGCAAACACATTCTATGAACGCCCACTGGTGCTGTTGGTTCTTAAAAAAAAAAAGCATCTCAAAAGTTTTCTGTGCAGTTGTGACTCCACTCTCTCTCTCTTGGCTGGAGTGGAGCTTCAACTCCTGGGACACGCCTGAATTCCGGTCACCTCACGAACCCCTCACAGCTGTCCTGCCATGTCCGGCTCGTCTCGCCACTCACCGGCTCATTATGTCCGGACCGAGTCTGCGCCATCTGCTCCACCGCTTTAATTAGCTTGCTGCCTAAAAAAATGAGAGCCTTTGTGGGCATTTCCCCCGAGATCCCACAAGCTCATACACGGCCTTTACACACACACACACACACACACACAGGTACTGTATATGCAGGCCATTGATGATTAGGAACATTTATCTGTCGAAAAAGAACTGCATGTGCGGCGATCAGGAACATGAAAATGGATTTAATGTTTTTGAAGTCGTCTATTCCTTTTCTTTTCACAGAGGTAATTACGACATGAGCCATTGCCTCATGTTGTTTTCATTTCCTCCGCTACAGCGGTCAACAAGGCGAGAGAAAAGGTTTAAATGTCACTTTGCTGTAATTATCTACAATAATGCATCCGCTTCAGTAGACCAAATAGGAATGATTTGGTGATTTAGGTGAAAGGGAGGGAGGGGGGGCATGACAGCCTTGATTCTACTCTAATTACAAAGCCTCTGTTCATTTCTTTACTTTAATAAGCCCACCTTGCCTCTATCAGCCAGACAGAATTTATTACGCTGCTCTCATTAGCGTGGAGTTCTGAGGGTTAACGGGTGTCATGGGGCAGACGTGACTAATTGTTTGACTATTTACCTTTTCCCCCCCCCCCCCCCCCCCCCCCCCCCCCCCATCATCATCGCTCAACTGGGTGCTGGCCCCCATTCAAACGGAGACAGATGAAATTTTACCATCACTAAGACAAATGGCTCTTCAACCGCCAGCAGCAATCACTGCAAAAGAGCAATGAACCCAATTTCTCAATCTAACTTTCATCAGGGGGATGCACGATAACATCGTCTGGTAGCTGTTTAGAATAATCGCAGGCCTAATGGTCTGTTTGGTTGAGGTGAGATTGTGAGCCAAACTCAAAATGCTGTCCAAAATTTGTCTGAAGATGTTTAATATGTCAGGTTGAATTTGATGGAAATGTGTATAAAAGACCAAAGACATGCGGCTTAAAAGCTTAGCTTTTTGAGGCAGTAGCACCAAGGTTGTTGAATGCTCTGCCTGCACCGCTACGTTTCTCAGATTCTGTGAATTCATTCCAGAATCAGCTCAAGACACACCTGTTTAGACTGGCATTTGACTAAAAACTCATGTCCTAGGCCTGCTTTTAAACCATGTTTTAATTTTGCTTTTAAACCGTGTTTTAATGACATTGAAAGGCCATCAGTGCTTCAAAACCTACAAAAGTCTCAGTTATTTTCTCAACAGAAAAGTCAAATAGACAAAACACAAAGTGGTCAAGTCAATATTTATTACAAAATGCAAACAATATACTTTTAAATATATACCTCTCAGTCATTCATTCATGTAAAAAAACAAAACAAACAGATTCTCCTTCAGGAGAACATGGCTGGATATAAAATGTTCACATTCACTCCACTGATATGAACAGATAAATGGTCATCTAACATTGTCGTTATCATATAACGGCTAGTTAGCCAACTGTCTCCCGGATTGCTCTATTTACAACGGAGGTGACGCGGTAGCGTGCGCCGCCTCTAGTTAGTGACTTGCTAGCAGGAAGGCTAGCTGGATCCTCATCCTCCATCATGTGTCCTTGCCAGCAAACTAAGAAACACACTGACGGACATTGGAGGCCCGTCAACAGTCATTCTGGCCCGGGTCCGCTCGCCCTTTCAACTTAAGTCGGAGTTTTCCATGTGCACTTTTGTACCAGTTCTAGCATGTAGTTATTAAAGTGTTACCCTTCCATCTTATGTTACTTTATTCTCCAAGCATTTAAGAGTTTATTTTTACTTCACTAAAGTAAAAAGTTACATTTCAGATTAAAAGTTATATACAACCCTGATTTCATCTCATTATTATAGAATAAACTACATAACAATAAATATAAAAGCTCAACCCTAAACCTGCTGCAACATTCAAAAAAACTGCCTCTACATATATTATATCAGTAATAATAATCCAGTATTATGTCATATAACAAAAGCCCCAGTCTGCATGAGTGGGCTATATAATACTTCTGTACTTTTAATGCCGGACTTTTAGTTGCAAAGGAGTAATTTAATTCTTGTTTTATTGCTACTTTTACCTGCATCTGCTACGGAACACATTTATAGAATATTTCCATTTGATGGAGTTGTGCACCCATCAAAACATTAAGCAAACATCACATATAATACATAGCTTTTACTTGTAATGAGGTATTTTCATAGTATGGAGTTGCTACTTACGCAAAGTATTAAACGTTCAGCTACAGAATATATATACTATGGTGTGTGATACTCTCATACAGTGTGGAACAATGTGGTTTTAACGACCCTGAAGCAGAACAAGCTAAAAACAACTCTTACAGCATTGATATTGCTAACATGTTAGCATACAGTTGCCTTTTCAAACACATCCCGCAGACACTAAGCATCAACAGTAGTCATTTGTGTTTCTGACAACTCGACGCACATCGGTTTAATACTAACCCTCCTTTTAGCTCTGTTTCGCTCTCGACGAACCCCCGAGGACAAAATATGTGGCTCTTCAGATGCTAAATCCTCTACTATAGACTGTATATAACAAGCTGCTAACCTTTTTTATATACAGTATATACTACAGACAAGTTAGTCTTTTAAAGTTGTTGTTCATATAAATATTGATTTGTGCTGTTTTAAAGCTACTTAAAGGGATAAAATAAGCGTAAACTGGATGATAAGGGGTTAAAAAGTTAACTCATCCATTGATTTATTTAACTTGAGGCAGATAAAAAAAACGAAAACGTGCCAGGTCCTTTACTGCATTAAATATTTTCGAATCAATGCTCACCAGAGCATCATAAAGGGAGAAAAACACACTCTTAAGATAACGACAGGTCTTATTATCCAGTTTTCCTGCTGAAGAGTTGTTGTTTTGTTTCATCAATATTTCAGGTTAAGAAAGCTTCCTAAAAATTCTGTGCAGAAGAAATAACCCCGCTAACAAAACAACGTGATATAAAAAGAAGTAATGGTTTCCTTTTGTTTTATTGGGTTTCAGGAAGTGTGTGGATGTGTTTTAAGGTGGTGTTCATTATCTAGGGAGGATTCAATTTGGTGCTGGGTAATGAGGGGATCAACCACATGCACACTATTACTGGAAATAATTGGAAAATGTAGAAAATAAAGTAATTGCAATCTTCCATCTAGAAAAGGCTCGATTCTAATTCTATTCGAGCTTAAGATTTTATAAAAAGATTTCCACAAACACAGTTTCCGACCACAAAGGCTCCTATTCATTATTATTGAAAGCAAATCAAGATATCTCCCAAAATATTGAAGTAAGGCAAAACTGTTGTGTTTTTGCTGGGAATTAAAATGAGCTCATGTAGTTAGTTTAGGGTTAAGACTGGACGCAGGGGGAAACAGCTGTCTCTCTCCAAAGTTCAAAAAAAGTTCTAAAGCTCACGAATAAACACATTGTATCTTATTTTTATTAAATGCTGTGGTACAATGGGGAATTACATGTTGTAACTGTTTGACTTTAACAGTGGCTGGGTGCTGTGAACTCAAAGTAGTGACAATTAAATGTAAGCTAATCCCCTCCTGGCTTTAGCTCCATACTTAATGCTCAAACATGATGTACGATAAAGTAAATGTAGCTAACACCGGCAGCGGGTTAGCTTAGCATAAAGTGTTAAAATGATGCATTGTCTTGTTACTTAATGACAGAGCCAGGGCTGTTTGCCCGTGTCTCCAGTCTTTACGCTAACGTTAGCACTAAAGACAGACATACAGAGTTAGCACCTAACGTTAGCTGGTGAACATAGTGGTGTGTTTAGCAGCTAATAAGCTTGATGTTATCAGACCGTGGTGTCCAAAATCATGCCTCCAAAAAAAAAAGCTAATATGCAAACAATACATATTTGTTTTAAAGGTGCTAAACTCGATATTCAGAGCATTAATATAACAGTAAACAACTATTTGCTGTGTAAAGATATAGTGGAGTAATGCCTAAGCAGAGAATGAAGTCGCTCTCCCTCTGCACGTGTTATCATCCAAGCTGCTCCTTGCTTTGTTGAGGGCCGGCCGGGCCTGCTTTTAGTGCACGTTTGTGCACGTGAGCGTGCCCCACGGGCATTGTGCTGATACAGCGGTTTAAGTTTATAACTCTGTTGGCGCGGAAGCGTAGCACCCACCCTCCACTTCCCCCGCAGGTAAACATTGTTAGCTCTGCCAGCACTTTAGCCGTTGTTTGCACTGTTAGCGCTGTTAGCTGCTGCCAATCTTGTAAATAGCGCCTTTAAATCACAAGTGAGACAACCAACTTCTCTGTCCTTTTTTCGAAGGCTGAGAGACTGGGTAGTTACTGGTACATCCAAAAATAATATTCAAATTCTCAAATCTGGCTTTGTTATTTTTAACATTATATGACTCACATTCACATGTCTGCTAAAACCCCAAGAAATCTATTTCATCTTGGGTCTTTTTATCATATTATATTTAGATCTCTGTTCCTCCTGATATGGAGATGCTACACAACAACAACAAAAAACACCCCATTTCCTGGCTTGATGAGAATTTCCAAAAGTTGATTGAACGCACTCACTACATGACTCATTAAAGACAATGCTGCTATTATTACCACTTCAGCAATCTTTCCCCTCTTTGGAGTCAGAACAGTCTTGCACCTCAAATAAAGTTACACCTTGAAATGAAAATAAATGTACAATGAATTCACTCTCGTAAATGAAGCGAGCCCCGGAAAAGTGAAAGTCAAGTAACACTTCATTATGACACTTTGGTTTCTCAAGACTTTTATATATACTTTTAGGAAGTCCCTGCTTCCCTTTTGTGGATGCTGCAATGCAATCTTGGGGACAGATTTTGATTTAGGAAATATCATGAATTGCTACATTACTTATGGGTGACGAAGAGGGAGACGGTAGAGTATGTGTTGGTTTTGATGAGGTGACCTCCCTGTGTGTACTTCTCCCTGTTGAAGCCGGCTGCTGTGTTGGAGCCGCGGTGCGTGACGGGTCAGTCTATTACTGTACTTCGAAAAGCACACTCCTGCTCACAGGTTCCCCGTCGAGACACAAATGAACCTACCGTCCAGAGAGGAGTGTGAAGGGTGGGACCAGGCGCAAGTAGCCTTCTTTCTGAGCAGGGTGAGTACAAGGAACAAATAGGAGACGAAATGATCCAAAAATCAACGCTAAGGGACCTATTTCCTCAGCATTTAAAAGTGCAGTAGTTCATTCAAGCTAATGTGAATCATGTGTAATCTCATGTTTCAGTAGATCTCTTCATACGTACTGGACCAAAACAGCTGAAGCAAGTGTAAAAATAAAGAGATAAGATTTGTGTAGTTAAATGGGAATTCAAGACAGTAAACCAATATGTGTTTATTACCCTCAGAACAAAATGCAGGAATGTGTTCCCACCATGAACAGACTGAGAATTAATGGACAAAGACTTCTGGTGAGTTACTCCCTCACATCTTCACCTGAATTCTCCAGAAAGCACTCGTTCTGTCCCTGTTGCAGTTACGTAATCTACTAATCTGTTCCGGTCCGGATCATATCTGGGATGTGGTTGTGCTCAGTTTGCTACTCTAATTACATGAAAATTGACAAATCCTCCCGAGCAGTTATTATAATGATATTAAAAAGAGCAGAATGATTACATTCTCCTCCAGCTATTTGTGTCGGTTTTGCAAAAAAAAAAAGAAACTTGTCAAAAACACGGTTTACAATGCCAAACATTTGTAACACCCTTATAAATCTTTTAAAGTCAAATGTGTTTGAAAGGAGTTTGTTTCTTCCTGTTAAGACATATAATACTAAACGTCTCAAATTGCTATTTCTTGACTACATTGAAGACTGAACTTCACTGTGAATTATTAAATTGTGCTCGCAACGCTGCGAATGTCCAAAGTTGAAAAACAGGAGAGTTAACGGGATATGAAACGTGTCTAGTGTAAACCTAGCAGCTTGTATTACTTCCTACACAGCGTGTAATCAGTCGCCCTCGTAATGTGGAAGTCAGAACATCGGTTGCAACTTCTGCTTTAAAAATTGCACCCTTTGCATTGTGTCCGTCATCCGCGCTGCGCGTGTCTCTGAGGGCCTTCCGATGTTGCAGAGAGGCCCGATGACACAATGAGCGCAGGATGTCAGTGTGTCAGTGGGAGAGCGGGTAAGAACTGTGAAATGAGACTCGGGGGATAATAAAGCTGTGATCCCTACTTATAAGTAAGTATCATTAAATCTGCTCCAGTCGTGAGGGTGGCAGAAAGCGGTCTAATGAGGATTTTATGCCGTGAAATAACTGGAGCATGGGTTTATAACTTCCTAATATTTAGTAGTTTGAGGATCCATAATAAAACCTCAGTAATACCTTGGCATGCCCATAGAAACATTTGTTCATATGCATCCTGTAAGATACCACTTATATACACTTGTTTCTAACAAATTAGAGCATCAATCTCTTCTATTCATTATTCACTGACCCTGAGTTGATTCCATGTTAGATAGAATATTGAATCATATTCCCCACATATCTCGCAGGCTTATCACCC
>NW_022280033.1:16961104-16971429 GCF_004355925.1 Anarrhichthys ocellatus | reverse complement strand
CCCCCCCCCCCCCCCCCCCAAATATGCTCACTGTGGATATTTATGAGTCAAAATGATTAATGTTTCAGAGCATGGGGCTTTGATGTGCAAGTTACCAGTGCTGATCTGAAAAACACATATACATTCCGTATGTGTATTGACTGATAGCTCCCACAGCTATACCAGCCAGCACACCCACGCTCTATTAAGCTGCAGGTAAACCCACGCTTGTACTGAACGTAAATATTTCACCGCGGCTGCACAGCTGGCTATACACACACTTTCTATTTAACCAGCTTCAAGGCTGCTGAGATGAGCATTCACATTGCACTCAGATGTGTGGACCTCTGTGCGCTGTATTTGATTTTACGCCTCGCTAGCACCGTGGCTCTATGGCAATGTCCACCACTTTGGGCCAGACTGAAATTTCTTCACAAATATTGGATGAATTGCCTTGACATGATGTACATTCATGATCCCCAGAGGATTGTGTGATCCTATGACGTTTCCTCTAGCGCCACCCTTAGCTTGGTATATGTGATTCAGAGTGAAATATATCAACGACTATTGAATGGATTGCCATGACATTTTGTGCAGACATTCATGGTCCCCAGAGGATTGTGTGATCCCCTGGCATTTCCCAGGGTGCCACCATGATTTTGCTGTATGTGGTTCAGAGTGAATTATGTCAATAACTGCTGAATGGATTGCCGTGAAATTTGCTGCAAATATTCATGGTCCCTAGAGGATCAATACTAATTACTTTGTGATCCCATGTGCATTTTCCTATAACCTATTCATTCAATACTACAGACATAGTGGACATCTTTCTTCTGTTCCTATCACACCAGTGGTGTGGCTCTAGGAATGGCAATGTTGCTCATTCGGTCCACCACTTTGGTCCAGACTGAAATAGCTCAACAACAATTGGATGGATTGCCATGAAATATGTAAATAAATTGACCTCACTTGAAAAATTTTGCAAATATTCATGGTCCCCATTTAGCTCCATCATCTCAACATCTAGTGAATGGATTGGCACAACATTTTGTGCGTACATTTCTGATTACCCAGTGATGAATCCTAATGAATTTGGTGATCCCTTAACTTGTTCTCTAGCGCCACCATCAGGTCAAAACTTAAATTTGTCAAAAACTAAATATAGTCAGAGACCTGCAAGTATAGCTTGGGCTACACAACAATTGACCTCTGACAGATGCTGCCATACGCTGCTCTGGGTCAATAGGATCCTGGTAGTAAGTCTGCAAGAATCATTTCAATACCTTTACTGAAAAAGTGTTGCAATCGTTGCAAATTCCTACTGCTGCCGGTATGGATGGTTTTGATGCGAAATATTCACAGGCGAGTATTTAGCATTTTTTTTTTGTTTATTTGTCACATCCCCGGTGTGTAAATGCATCAGCATGTTAGCTGATTTCGCTCAACACACCAGCCTTGTTTAAGAGTTTGTGCAATGATGGAGATGCCTTGGTATTCATTGGGGTATTATTGTGACAAAATCAATTTACCCACATTAGCAGTGAGTTACAAATAATGAGTGGTTTTGAAACTAGGAGCCCCCTTTGTGGGGGAATAAAGCTACTGCAGGGAGGATGCCCCGGGGGGAAGAACGTTGACTGGACCTAAATTTGCATGATTATGAACCATGTGGTGACATAAACAAACAAAAATGCTCTGATGCTAGCAAGGCTGTCTTGCTAACCTGAATCTTTTGTTTATTTTAATCAAATTCAACTCGGCTCTTTTCCCACGATAGGGTTAATGATTGACGGAAATAAAACCGCTTTTGCTGGCGAGGTGGTTCACCGTTTTTACGGCTTCTGAAGGACAGCATTACAAGAAAAGAGAGCCAGTGAGTTAGCTGATGGATTACCCGACCAGTATACTGTAAAGTGAGAGCCTTCTGTGTACATAAAGAGTGATTTGTCTCTTTGTCCTTGTGTGTCATTGCACCTTGTCGTTACCACATACTTCATCATGTGTGTCAGACAGAGCAGTGTTAATATTTAATCTGCTTTCTGCATCCTCATATATTTTTGTTTTGACACCCTTATCTCTTAAAGCCATTACTGTAAAGGCATTTGTCAGTTTCCAAAATGCTTTATCTCAGAGTTCAGTCGTTGGCACTCTTTAACTCTATGAGTGTTGTTGCTCATTGGAACCATCCAGTTCCTCTTATATTTCTGACAAACAGCCCTGCTGTTGCCTCTGGCAGTCAAATGTAAGTTCCTGTTGCGGGAGGATTTTACAACAGCCGCTGTAAGCGTTGCGGCTCTCGTGTAGGTTCAATCACGGTGTGAATCAGAGTGAAACAAGACTATATATTTACTGACATGTATATCTTTTGACTCCGCTAACCGCTTCATTCTAAAATGTTTGTTGCAAACAATTAGACAACCCTTTTGATATTAACTGCCATTTTTAAATGTTCTTGTTAATCAGTTTGCAATATCAAGATAATAAGTAATGTTGAAATCATCAAGGCAAGGCAAGTTTATTTGTATAGCACATTTCCACAACAAGGCAATTCAAAGTACTTCACATAAAACCATTAAAAACATCAAAACATAATTTAATAGTTTTAACAATTTAACATAACATTAACCCTACCAACCTTCCACATCTGGTTCATCTGCAATAAACTTAAATAATCCTGCAAATAAGACAACAAGTACTAGCCAATCAGCAGACTAGGGCGGGTTTTAGCTGGCGGGGGAAAAAAATCAATCAAACTACCATAAATAGCAGGCCGCACAACCGCCAATGGCTGTGAAAGAGGTAATTAGGCATGCGGATGAGAGGGCACTTCAACATTTTAAAAAAAACACTCTAGCACACTTATTGCTATAGTGTGCCATTTGCTGTTTTTACATTATTGGAAGGGGGAAAAGTTTGTCTTTTAAATCACCGCAGACCGTTCGGTGCCCCCGTACTGGGGGCACCGAATGACATCCAGCGAGTGTGCTGCTGCTGCTGCTGAGCTTCGCCTTTGGCTTCCTTTGCATATTTCATACGGTGTTTATACAGTAGATGGAGCAAAGGTCATCGCGATCCTCGACAACATAGGCACAAGTGAGTCGGCAACACAGATCTAAGCTGCTATCATATACAACACCACATTCCACTTACAAGGTCTCTTCGTTTAGCAGTAACAATGAGTGACGAGGGAAAAATAGTTCTGTCTGAGCGGGTGGGTGTCGTCGCTACAGTGTGGACAGGAACGGCAGTCAGCCGGCACAGCGTACATAGATAAAGGTGTTCTCCATCTCTTTGATGCCGCGTTCGCTCACACATGTAGACGGGTTAAAAGAGAAATGTAGTGGATCAAAAGAGCTGTCAGCCTCCATCTTTGTGACGGTGCCCATGCGTGGCTGGAAGTCACACTCAAAGTAAAGGACGGCACACGTGTTTGGCAAGATATATCACACGGCAGCTTTGTTGTTGGGATCAAATATGTGCAGCGGCGTGCGGAAATACAAGTGATATTTGCTTTGTAAAACGTATGCAGGCTATAGTTAAAAAGAGAGAGAATACAATGTAATGTTCAAAAGAAAATTAGGTGTTAATGTATATCCTACTGGATTTTGGTAGAGTCCCCCTTGCAGTGGGGAATAGAGGAAACACAGCCTTAAAGGAGAACAACAAAACCTTAAACCAGGATGTTCCACTCGTGGTTTTGGAACGTTCAGCGTAGATTTGTGAACATGTGGAAAGAAAAGTCTCTCACATAACGACAGTCGTGAAAACTATGCACAGCTGCCGTGTGAACGCACCAAAGCTAATTTTGTGGGCATGTTGCCGCGGAGCTGCTCTCTCTATTGTGAAATGAAGCTCATTCAGAAGGAAGGCTTTAACGAACGCTCCACGCGTCAACACCTCCACATGCCAATTTGCCGGAACAAGACAGCCACGTGTGAACAAGAAGTCGTCATCTATGTTTCCGTTTTTGGATGAGGCTGAGATTTCGCACTGTCAGAACAGTGTCAGAACAGGGCTGCACAATGTGTGAACTTGGCAGGTTGTGTGCTTTAAACTCGGTGCTGCTGTACCCAGAGCGTTTTTATTGTTTTAGGCCTTAGGCCAGCTTACCCAACATCCGCAGAGACGTCTGTCAGCAAAGACTTAAAGGACATAGAATTATCCAAGGTTATCCAAGTATACAAGGTTCCTTTATTGTCATGGTACGTTAGGGTTGCGCAGAAACATGCAGTTTATAGTCCTATTTTGTTACATAAGAAAAACACAAAAATATATATAATATGGTGGAGGGTGGAGATATATGCTAATCATATGGAGGATATTGCAGTAGGTTGTTTTAGGTAACATGATTTAAAGCTGCTACGTGTAGAATTTTTATGGGATTATTGTATCTTTGAAATGAAGTTGATGGCATCATTTTGGACAAAAGACACAATCCTGGCAATCTAAATCTAACTATTTTGCCATACTGGTAGCATAGCCCTAGGGATCATTTAGCGTGTGTACACGACACACCGACTTGCATGGCATGGCACCATAGTGTTCGTGCTTTAATGGAGTTCGTGTCACATGCAAAACTAAAAGTAAGGTCGACATTTTGTCACGTCAGAGTTAGTAACGTGAGTCATTGGTGTCATTAGTCATGTGACTGAGTCACTAGTCATTTGAATTTTTAGTCAAGTTAACATCAACCACGCTCTTTTCCTATACCCAACCCAAAAGTGTTTTTGTTGCCAAAACCTAACTTCATGTGAAGATGGGAAGTTTATTTTGAAAAGTTACTACGCATGCAACGAGCGTATATTGCCAAGCTGTGCTTACGCATACTGACCAAGCTGCATTATTTCAATGAAGAATGTGTTCAATTTTGAATCAAGATTCATGGTCCCCACAGGATGACTCCTATCCTAAGATCCTGACTGTTTATCCAGCTCCAGTCAAGTCAAATTTGTAATTTGTAAATTACTTTGGTTTTGAAATATCTGCAAACTATTTCCAGGCTCAGCTGTACTTTGTGTCAACTGCTAACTAGCACACGATAGCATGTTGACAGACTAAACTTGGCATGTTGAACACAATGAACATACCCGCTATAAAACAGTATGTTAGCGTTGTTAGAGCATGCTAACATAAGGTGAGCCTCACAGAGCTGCTAGCTTAACTGTAGATTCGAAGTCCTGCTAATACGACCACCAGGTGGTGCTAATGTCAGATATCCAAATATTTCACATTTGGTGGCTTTCAAGAAAATAGCAAACAATTTCTATCAGGACCAACAAAGCACTGATTTAAATAATCTTCAGCTCAAACGTTGGCACTCACACACATTGCTATATTCACACATCACTGCAAGCAACAAATCGAGCTTGAAAAAGATTGGACCGTGGGGAGCGTAGTTTTCGTTGACAAATGCAAATTTGACTGTATGCACGTTTTAAAAACGTGTAAAAACTTAAGATGTCATTGAGCGCTGCTTTGAGGCAGGGTTCCTGGTCCAGAAAGGAGCGGCTGCAGCTTGTAGAGCTGTTGTGTCTCATTTGAACAAGCACAGACACTCCTATAAATAATTCAATGTAGGAGCGGTGTCTGAGTATCCACCAGGGCGGACTGTTTGATATTTCATTCGGTGTCAAAAGGCTAAGTCTGATTTTATACCGATATTCTCCTGTTAGCCAGTGGGATGATCAAGTGTGTATCTGCGGGTCCAAGGTTCAGTTCTTTGAAGGAGGTAAAGCCTTTCATATTAAGTGATCTCACTCTCTGATTTACAAATGATTAAATCACAAGCTCTGCTTAAAGGGCTTTCATTCGTTCCTCAAGGTAATACGTCCTGTTGTTGCTCCCGTGTTTCCACATTCAAACACCGAGGCAGCGTGAGCTGCATTATCAAGTCACAAACAGCTTTGAGAAACTGCTATTTAATTAACTGTAGGCACCTTCACTGTGCACCATCACACTTGCTCCACATGAGACTCTGTGGATAAAGGGCCCAACCATACATTATTCAAATACGGCTAAATACGGCTAAATTAGCCGTATTTGACTCACGCCTCGTACATTAGCCTCTTATCAGAAGCCACTGTTCTGTTTGCTCATTTTTGAACGCCTTACACACACAGTCGACGCGACAATATCCGAAACTTTCACAAAACACATGTCACAGGATCGTCATCGCGTCACGACAAATACGAGGCAGAGAAGAGACATGGGCGAGTAACGACCCAGAGCGATGAATTATGAATGAGGAGGGGAATACATAATTTAGCAGGATTTTGTTGCATATTTTATGGTAATCATTTCCTTTCATTTGCGAATCACAATTGCCCCACTGCGGAGCAGACATTAAACAAATCACAAAACTCCCGATGCAGCGGGGAGGCCGGATAAACTTTTTCTCAGTGCTTGATGTTTTTTAAAACTGTGTAATGTGGTGGTGTGTGTTTTCAGCCACAGGAGCAAGCACTTCACTTGAAGGTCAGCAGCTTTAATCCACTAAATGGAAACTAGGCAACAACGTGCAATAAGCTTCTTTTTATCATTTTGCTTTAATTCTTTTGGAGATTGTGTCGTCAGTTCTGTGAACTTTCACGGCTTGTTCAATTGTTTGTAAGTCGGTGTTAAAGAGCCACACACAGCACACCGATGAAGAATATTTGATTTTAATCTACCATCCTTGAGTGTCATGATGTCTTTGAGCCGTCGCTGCAGTTTCTAACCAACAACACTGACTATCATAAGATTGACATGCTTCTATGTGTTGTGTATGCAATGTGTGTCACCATGTCTGACCCTGCAGCTCCCATGCTGTGCGTACGCGGTATGTACCAACAACGTGGTTCCTCTTGCTCTTTGGTTCAGCTTAAAAGCCAAGCTGTGCCGATGGATTGGCCCTAAGTGAGGTGCTGCCATCTCCTGTTGGCCAAGAGGCGATGCATGACCACCCTGAGTGTTTTTGTGTTGCAGCCTTCATGCACCGACGTGCTCTAAATGCATGTGTTTGGTGACAAGGTGAACAAGCTTGCAGTATCACTCCTGCAGTAGGAAATTACATGTAATTTGAGAACTCTGTAATTTTCACCCAACTTGTCGCCATGCGTTTACCATTTGATTTCTGTGATGCTTCCGCAGAGCCTGTCCGACAGTGACATGAACAAGTTCAGTTTCATCCACCAACCGTAAGTAAAACGTTTACACCGCTGTCATCGCACACCTCAATCAAACCCCTTCCTGTCTTCTCGGCTCACCTCCCTCCTCCCATTGTTCTCTGACCTCCCTTTTACTTGTTGTCAAGGGAATAAAACATAGCATGCTCTTCATATCCCATGGGATAGTCAGATTATTATTATTATTATCACTACTATTTTTTTATCAAGCATAATTCTGAGTAACAGGATACTGGAGGTAAAATGTATATATAAAAACCTACATACATGACAATAAGAGGATACCTCAGGAACAAAATTACAATATGTTTAATGTGTGTGTGTGTGTGTGTGTGTGTGTGTGCCTGCGTGTGTGCATACATACGCTGACAGTTTCTTGTGTACATACAGCTGGGGGTAGTGTGTGCATGTGCAGATGTAAATGCAGAGGTCTGTCTGACTACACCTGCACATTAGTCTGCATGTTTCTTTGTTTCTTTGTTTGCGAGGTGTGTTCCTGTTACATTGAGCCCCACGCGTGTGGCTGTCACAAAAACTTGTCTGACATCAATAGAGATTAAGTGAAATTCATTTGTAATATATGTGTATGAACCCCTTGTATAACACTTTTATTTATTCTAATTTGATATACATAAGAAATTAAACTATACATTAAAAAGATATATTTTTGTGTTTGAATTTTTTTTTATTTCTATTTATAGTTAAATACAAGCTAAAATCATAAACAGATTCAAGGGCAAACTCCCCTTACACATTAATCTTTAAGTAAGCGAAGCCTTTTCTCCACCAATTACAATGAAACAATGAATTCCAAGACTATTTTAGTTTGTTTTCTATAAACAAAAAGATGAATTCAATAATTTTCATTTCAGCACTAATGGCTAATGCTTTTGCACCGATACAACTAAATTGAATATTGACAGTCCTGGGCTTCCATACTTTTCTATTTGAGTTCCTGTTTTGTATGCAGTTATTCAAACACTTGAATCAGGAAGTAACAGATCATTGCTTTTAGTACGTACTGCAGCTGCCTTTGCATAATATATACTGTTACATGCAGTATGCATTCAATTGGGACAGAGTACTTCCTCATAACATTGCACCTTGAACTTTGACCCTCTTGTTTATATATCAGCCATGCAGAGGATTGTGGGTCAGAATAACCATAAAACATGCAGGATTGCATACTGCAAAATATGACCAGATACAGGAGGACATCCTGGCATTTTTTGCATTCGGAACATACTAAATCTTTTTCTGTCATACTATATTAAATGGTATTATGTGTATTGGAACACACAGGGGGAATATCCTCATGCCCTCTTAGACAATGTAGGAAGAACTGACTTAAAATCTTCATCACAGACAGTAGGTCAGCTACTATGTCACACAGCATGTTCTACTCTCTCACAAAGCCAGGAAGAAACCAAACTTCTTAACTGGAAAACAGAAACAGTGAAGTGAAAGGAATTCAAATGTCTCAGAAGCACACGTGTCCCAAATGGTGACTAAAGACTGTCTAAAGACTTGTCGTGAGTCATACACAGCTGGTTCCTTCAAAATCCAAACCTGTCTCTCCCATGAGGACCCACGGTGACACAGTTGTCACAGACACTTTAGATATGCTGTACATTTCTTTATACAGTTTTATCCTTGATTTTAATTCCCTAAGTGACACATATACTGAACATCCTGGGGAGGTCATGTGACAGTGAGTCAATTTGTGTACCAATGACATCACTTCCAAAATGGCTGCCTGGCTTAGTCAGCACATTTGGCAGAACTAGCAAAATTTCAAAAAGCTTGTTTTTGTTGCTCAAGGTAAGTTTCAACACGTTTAACAATTCTAATGCTTTGATAACAAGTCCTACATTACATCTAAACTGTTCTAACCGTATTTCACAAACAAATTGTTATCTAAAAAGTTATGAAAATATCGTTGTGACAGATATGTCACATCAGGCTTTTAAACTTGTAATTGTCTCAGAAAAACCAATGTGACATATTTGTCACAATAACAAAAATAGTAATGAGCTGTCCGTCCCCATCTTAGCTCTTTGCAACCAGAAGTGACACAAGTGGGTGGAGCTAAGTACAACCGAACGCTGTATAAGACATTTTTAGGCGACCAAAAAGGTTCAATTTAAATTTCATGACCTGTAAACACACTGTGAAAGGGTTAAAGTTATAAGATGAAAGCAACTCCCATACCGGAGAACGGTGTGGTAGAGACCTGTCAATCACAAGGTAGCCCCGCCCTAAAGCATACCCTGCTTTATGGTCTATTTGGCTCTAAATGGATCATAATTTACTAAATGAACATCATGCTGTATTGAAGAAGACTTGAAGCGATTAAGACCATAAACTCATGTTTACAATGTTTACTGAGGTAATAAATCAAGTGAGAAGTAGAGTCTTTTATTAATTATTAATTCGACTTTACAACTACACAATCAGACTTCTTTTTACGAGCAAAAGAGTCGCCCCCTGATGACCATTAGAAAAAAAAGTTTAAGGCACATCGGCTTCACTTTCCAGACCCGGGGGTATTGTGTGTGAAATAGCAGAGAGTGCTTGGGTGACCATTGTGACCAAAATTTTAAATATGCCCATATTAATCTGAAGGCCACATCCAGTGATCTCATTCAGGTGATGCATGTATACCGTTAACTATTATCAGCAATTGAGATTGGAAGGAAGTGGAATTGAAGAGGGTCAGAAGAGATGTGATGCAACAGGTTTGTTCATTGAAATCTGTTGTTGAGTATGTGTGTGTGTTTGTGTGCGTGCGTGCGTGCGTGCGTGCGTATGTGTGTGTGTGTGTGTGTGTGTGTGTGTGTGTGCGCGCGTGGGTGCGTTTGTGTGAGAGTGAGAGACGGGGAGTGGAAAAGAGAAGTGATGTTTTTCCTGCAGAGGCTGGTCAGAATTGAACTCCCTCCTCCCCTCTATGACAAAGACGTGACTCGAAGACAGTTACTGTCACATTGGTGCAAACACTCTGGCAGCGCACAGTTAATTCAGGAGAGGACTCAAAGATGCTAAACATGAATATGGATACGTTAAGTAAACTCGCTGCTCCTGCCACGGAAAAGATTCGGTAAGGAGTTCAGTTGTATTTGATATTTTGCTCTTAAGTGGCAATGACACAATTGACCTTATAATTAATGCTTCTTAATATACATA
>NW_022280033.1:16951849-16960704 GCF_004355925.1 Anarrhichthys ocellatus | reverse complement strand
TGTATGGACAAAAAACAAAACACAACTTCTTATATTTTATCAATATGGTGTCAACATCTGTTAACTTTCCTCTGCGAGCAAGAAAAGGGTTCAAACTTGGGCAAAAAAAAAGTCATTTGTGTTTCGTCTAAATGCTAAATATCAATGCTTTTAACATCATCGATCAGAACGTGAACACAAACCTTGTCAGAAAAGTGACATAGTAGAGAATTCAAGATACAATGAGGAGTGACTGATTGACCTGAACACTGCGGCTGTCTTCCCAAAGCGCCCTTTTTAAAGCAAGATTCATTTTTCCTGTGGACTTGTTTCTCAATGACAAATCATGTTTCTCCAGGCAGCTTCAGAAGATCGTCCAAGACATCAAGAAGAATGACGGCAGCTTGCTGAACAAGCTGAGGAGGTCAGTCTCTAATATCTCAAGATCTTTACTGTCCTCTTTGTACTCCACGCTAATATTTTGAGACTCTGAGAAGTCCCTGTGTGGCGCATGCACGCATCATCAGAGAATGCCAATTCCTCTTTCACAACCGTTGGAATTAAAGACAGACCCACAGGCCAAAAATAACATAAACAGATGGCCGTTTCGATTTCCTTTCCTGAAATGAGTCCCCTTAAAGGACAGATGACATAATGACAGAACCCACTCATTCTCGTCCTGTCTGCTGAAGACGCACAGCGGCCTGCCAACCGCTTTCACGGCGCAGGTGTCCAATGTATGCAAATGGGTTGCCTCTTTCACTGAGACAGAGTATCGTTGCCCTGTGAAGTCATTCATTGCCTGCTGCTGATGTCAGTGTGTCTCTCTCTCCCTCTCTCTCTGTACGGCAGACTGAAGAGCAAACCGCTTCCGAAAGTGCCTGCGAGAGATTACAGAGGTAAGAACTGAGACGTTATCGCCGGTTCCACAAGAGGATTGACACATGTGGTGCAAAATAACACATAATAATAGTGATGATATCCACCTGTGTTCAAGTCCGTCTTGTGATAGCAATCAAATGCCAATATGTACATTGAAAGAGTCATTGTAATCGCCTGAGTGTGTCTCTTCCAAAGTTACAGTCTTTAGTACAGAATTCACTCTTCTTGCTCCTATCGCAGCAGCACACAGCTCTGCAAGGGAACATGGTTGGAAACATAGTAAACAACAGCCTCGCATAAACTTGGGTTGATCCTGGCATGGTTTTTTCTCTGTGGATTTGGTCCCCCCCCCCCCGTCTCGTACTGTGGAATCATGTTAGTGCGGGAAGAGGATCTTTAAACATCCACTATGGACAGGAGGAAACATTACAGTGACCTATGACATATGGGCATGTGAGCAAGGCGGACTTGTAAAGGATGGAGAGAGCAGAGAAGTTTGGATTTCCAACAGTCTTTCATAATTGCACATCAGCAACACTACATGTGTACAAAATATATGTTAAAGGACACAAAGCAACATCATCCGTTGGGCCAAATAGCTACTTTCAGAGTATTGTACAGAGTAGAATATTCTAATATGTGTACCGTATATTACAGGAATATTATTACTGATGCATTGTGTTCAATGCCACAGTTAATTTGAACTCCTTTATAGACATCTGGGTAGTTTCATCTTTGCATCATATTCTGTAAATTGATCAAATGGTTTTTAAGCTAAATCGTGCACAACTAGTAACTCGAAGTCGGAACAATGTGTGAAAAGTACCATGTTTCCTTTTGGCATGTAGTGGCGTAGATGTATTAAGTAGAGCATAACATTGAAATGTTCAAGTAATTTAAGTACAGCAGATGTACTTAGTTGATTTCCCCTAGATGTTAATCTTATTTCCCTAATGATGGAGGTAATGATGTACAGTATATAATACAATCACTAATCACAAAAACAGCCCGGAATCAGCTGTGTTACTGCTTACCTTGACTGTACCTGCAGTCATTTATACCCTTGCAGTTAGCACTTTCCTTATACATCATCTCGTTCTTCTTTCCATTGGGAAAAAACAAACCTACCAGATCTGTTTCATCTCAGCCTGATAAAGAAAATGACAAAAAAAAACACTGCAAGTGAGCTTTAGGAAACAATTATCGCACCTGTTTCCAGATGTTATTTTCAAGAAACACGCTGCACTAAATTACTTGATGCTTCTGCTCAAACCGCATTAAAAAAACAGCACCAATTATGCCACTTGTTGAGAGATTATTCAATGGTTGAAGAGGTGAGGAGACGCACTCCGCTGGTTCCTTTAACCGTGGGCTTGGCTCTAAAATTAGAGAATGTGCTCCGACACCGGCTCGGGTGAATTTATTGCTGGTGTTTGATTTATTTTTTTGTTAAGCAGGCTGGGTTTAGTAAAAATACACAATTTGCTTTTACATTTCTCCCTCATTGTAATGAAATCCCTTTAAATGTTTCCAGATGACAGGGAAGAGGATGAACTGTCTGATCCGGATTACGTGAGTTGAGAAATTGGTGATTTGTAAGTAATTCAAAGTGCTGTTTTTGCCTGGCGAACATTACAATTATGTTGTTCCCTAGGATAACGACATGTATGAGGATCCACATGAGGACCAGGACGACAGCTACGAGCCTCCTCCCAGCCACAGAGCCTTCACCGCGACTCCCTCTGCTTCCTTTGCGAGGGGGGAATATCTCGGTCAGTAGCGGTCACCTGACACGAAGAGCTGTTTGCATCTGCACTTATTTTTCACCACAAATGTCTCCCAAAACTCCTCTCCTCATGATGAAATTGAAAACCCCTTTTCACACACAGTTTCTATTCTTCAGCAGCTTCTCCTTTACAGCGTTCGCTCTCCTCCAGCTGGAGTCGCATTGCTCCGTGTGGCACCGCTGAGCCAAAGCCACAATACACAGAGGGCTTCAGAATGGAGCTTCATGCAAATGCTGACGTCCTGTTTCTGCTTCTGCTTCTCCTTTTCCAGGCGACGACCGCCGCAACCGGCCCAGCCGGCCGCCCAGGAAGCCCCTCCGCCCGGGCAAAGACTCCAAACAGCTGCCCCCCGAACCCACCCAGCAGGGGAGCGATGAGGTAAAGCAACTTCCCCCTAGCTCACACAAACACTCACACAAACACTCACACAAACACTCACACAAACACTCACACAAACGCTGCTGTGTCTTGGAGGGTTTCGCCACATCCTGTGCATTGCTAAATTCCATCCGATGAGTGCGGACAGCTGACCTCGTTTTCACACTGTGTCGCTTTGCAGGAGGACTACATCGATCCCGACTGCAGCAACGATGACAACTACGTGGAGCCCGCAGGGAATCCATCCTCCAGTAAGATACCAACTGGAATAGAGAGATTATTTGGTTAGAGTTTATGAATAGGAAACGTCATATGGATCCCACTGCTGCAAGGATTATGAAGATATAATAACAATGATGATGATGGCGATAATCTTCGTGCCCCTACACAGATCCTGTGATGCATGGTGGGGGCAGAGCAGGGAGGGACCGTCCCATGTTGCACACACCTTTACCAGAGCGTCCGCCCAGTCCTGGTAGGTACAACAGTAACCACTGCCATGCCTCGACACCAGCTCACAAGGGGGTCAACCTCTAGAGTTATTGGTCCTGATAACCTGCGCTCTCTTACCATCAAACCCTGTATGAAATGCACCATCTGAAGATGTACCGTAACACGAGGAGAAGCTGTCCTGTCCTGTACAGTCATGTGGCATTTAATTAGTTCACTTGTTTGCTGTCCACTGGACCATGTACCTCCAAGCATGGTGATGTTAGAAGAAGACATGAAGAAGAAGAAGAAAAATTTCAGTAGCTTTACAACAACTGTTGTTATTCTGAAAAGTGAGTTAGTTAGTGGATAGTGGCCACGCTCTGTGAGGCTGGACTAAGGCACAGCAGCGCTTTGAGCTAAATGCTAATGTTAACTTGCTAACATGCTGAATTTTGGTGTAGACTGTATATTGTTAACAGTGTTAACCATCGTAGTTTAGCGTTTTAAACTTAAACCTGCATTCTTTTGAATGTCCATCAGGGGGCGACACCTCTGCTTACTAAAAAAGAAGTCTGATTGTATCGAAGTCTATGAGAAAATGACTCTACTTCTCACTTGATTTATTACCTCAGTAAACATTGTAAACATGAGTTTATGGTCTCAATCTCTAGTTTCAAGTCTTCTTCAATACAGCATGATGTTCATCTAGTAAATTATGGTCCATTTAGAGTCAAATAGACCATAAAGCAGGGTTTGCTTTGGGGCGTGGGTACGTTGCGATTGACAGGCTGCTACCACGTCTGGGAGTTGTCAGTGTCTTCCTCTGACAACTTTAGCCCTCTCTCAGTGTGTTTTCACTTCATGAAAGTAAATTGTAACATTTTGGTCGCCTAAAAATGTTTAGCGCCGAGTTTATTACTTAGCTCCACCCTCTCGTTTCACTTCTGGTTGCAAAAAGGCAAAAAGATGGTGACGGCCAAAATGCCAAACTCAAGGCTTCAAAATGTCAGTCCACAAACCAATGGGTGACGTCACCGTGACTACGTCCACGCTATACAAGATCTATGGTATTTGGTCATCAACAAAAGTATTGGACAAATTTAAATTCTGACCTGATGATGGCGCTAGATAAGACATTAACGAATTATCAAAGTCATTACGATTCATTCTGAGAAGGCATGTAGACGTGTACCAGATATGTGACATTTCACTCCAAACCACACGTGTCAGCATCATAAAGGAAGAGTGAATGTCTGTACAAAATTTTGCGCCAATCCATTAAAATACATACTTCACTGGATGAGTGAACATTTGTTTAGGATTCATCCTCTTGGGACAATGAATGTCTGTACACCATTCATGCCCATCTAATAATTGTTAAGTGGTGGTCCGACCAACGCTGCCGTGTTGCCAGCGTGGCTGAACGCAGAAGGAGAAAAAAAAAAAGGAGGCCTCCATAACGTCTACAATAATGAACGAACAGATTACAGGCCTGTGCATGAAAAGTCTTTGTAAATACACTACAATGAGAGACAGTCAAAAGCAGTTAGTACAAACACACACATACAAAAGAAACGCCCAGGGGCAGATTGTGCTGCATGCTGAAGACATGTTTGAAGCAATGAAAACAATGACATCCGGCACAAAAAAGAAAACTAGGCCTTTGTGCCTCTGCAGTGTCTAATTCTGGCTTTGGTTGCTTTTCAGACTTTTATGAAGTTCCTGACAAAGAGGTAGGCTTTTAAGTTACAGCCATTCCAAGTATTCAAAGTGCATTTACATGTGGAATTCATTGTGGTTTTTCGTTTTATCGCGTCTCTTACAGGGAAACTCATTATCTCTTCCAGCAAGCAGGTCAGTGGGAGACTGGTAATTGCATAGACGTACAATACAAAATGACAGTATTTTTTGGGGAAAATCCTTTTTGACTGCAGTCTGAGACCAACCATTTCCTTTGCAGACCGCGTCCGATCCCCACAACACAGTCGCATTCTTTACCACCGAGGCCCAGCCCCAGGTAGGACTGAGCGTTTAGTCCCGAGGCCGCCCTCTGTCTGCCATGAAGTCATAGCATTGCTTTCCTACTTAACCACACTAATAATGAGTCGTGTTTCTTCTTCAGAGGGGATACGAGGAGATCTCCCGTTGCCGTAAGTGCCGTGTTTTGCAGAGAATTTGCTGCGTGCCGCGCAGTTAGGACCACGCGGACTTACTGGTGTTGTGAATTTTTTTCCAGGTCCAGGAGCCAGCAGCAGCAGCAGACGACGACGACGAATACGAAGTCTGCGATCCAGGTGACTGTGAATATGAAATCAAAAGCAGCCAGCATAATTCTTTCTAGCATGATACGCCATCTAGATCAAATATACTTCCCTACAGTAAATGGGCAATAGTATGATTATAAGACTTGCCAAAGCTGGTCACAATAACTGATAGATCGCTTGTCACCGTGTGCTCCTCTAGGTTCCAGTGATAAACCTGCAGGCGGCCCTTCTCTACCAAAACCTTTGCCCAGAGAGTAAGCATCACTTAACCAAATATGTTTTCTAATTATATATCTATTTAAAGCTTAAAGAAGGGAATAACTGAATGTCCAATCATCTCTTTTTTTTTCTACCAGAAGGTCACCAAAACCACCGGTAGGAAGCGCTCTGAATACTTGTTTTTAAAGGATCAGCTGATGACAAACATGACAATATGTGTTTATGTTTATGATGCTAAAAATCATTAAATGTTTTTCTTTTCTTTTGCAGAGGGCAGAATTTAAACCTAGGGAATTTGAAAGTAAGTGTTCATTCATCCAGATATTATGTATTGTGCACTCATTATTAGTCACACCAGAGCTTTTATTAAACATTGTCAAACTAGTTCCAATCACTTCTATGATGAAGGTTTTTTTTCTCCCTTAAAACACTATTAAACCTGCATTGTCACCACTGTTGCTCTCTGGATTTCCTTCAGCAACTTTTAGTGTGCGATAATGATCTAATTCCATACAAACATACGCTGCACATACACATGGTGACTTAAAGTACAAGTAGTTCCCACATTTAAACTCTTCCAGTTAGAAGGGTATGCAGATAAAGCCGCATACAACTGAAAAGAAAAACATTTACACATTTCATTTGTGGGATTCGTCTTCGATTTCCACTCATTACTGAACGGCGAAACGCAGCCTGATCACCATCCGTCTGGATCTCCACAGGCCGAACGCTGCCTGCGATGCCAACCAACCAGAAGCCCCCGCCAAAGTCTTTTACGCTGGAAATGAAACGGCCAAAGTAAGACGCGTACAGTTTGACGCGATGCCGGGGGGCCCCCAACAACAGCCTTTAATGGCCTCTGTTTGTGGTCTCTCTTGCAGGATTCCTGTTCCACAGTTGACCCCCCACAGTGAGTACGGCTCCTGCTCGAGTCTCTCGGCAGGTTATCAGCCACGTGCACGGGAGGAGTTGTTTTACACTCTTAACAAAAACAAAAATGTCTACATTGTAGAAAAGAAAAACACCTTAATCATAAAGTGTCTCTCGTTGTCCCCAGAGCTGGCCGACAGACGAAGTGTCCCTGCTGAGAATGGGTTGACAGACCAAGACAAGGTGTGCTCTTGCAACGGTTTATCGTAAAGATGAACAAACAACTCAACAAGCTACATTCACGCAAAATCCTATTCTCCGTATACTTTGATTTCCAGGACGCAGACATCTATAAGAAACCCTGGTATGCCGGCGCGTGCAGCCGCAAGACTGCTGACGACGTCTTGTGTCGCTCAAACAAGGTGGGAAATCGTATCATTATCCAAATGAGTGATCTGTGGTTTGGATCCCATTAACCCACCACACCCACTCACCCCTGCCGGGTTTCTCACTGTGAGTGCTTCTTTCTGTTTTCAGGGCGGGGCGTTCATGGTGAGGAAGAGCTCCGGTCAGGACGCACAGCAGCCCTACACGCTGGTGGTGTTTTACAACGGCCGAGTGTACAACATCCCCATCCGCTTCATAGCGACGACGCAGCAGTACGCTCTGGGGCGAGAGAAGAAAGGGGAGGAGGTAGGAGGGAGGTCTTTGGGTGTATGTCAACGGTGGAAAAAGAGCCGTGTTTCTGTCTCTGTGGGCGCGCGTGTTGATCTAGCTGCTCTTTAGTGATAGCTGCAGGGTTTTCAGTCCAATGCTGGTACTGGAGGTTTTGTTCGGATTAGGATTGTTAGTTAAAAAGCCTCAAGAGTGTAATTATATGCAGGCATCTGAAATAACAGCTAGACCAAAGGGCACCAAAACTCCCCAAAAACTGTAAATGTGACACATTGCATTGTGGGATTGTTTGCAAAGAAAGTGGTGTGCACGTGCTGTGGAATTTTTAAGGGGCGCTAAATCGAGCACTTGCTCAACAGTGGTCTAAATGTTGATTTGACTGAAAATGATTACACTCACATTATTCAGAAATAACCACCTGGACCATGTCTGGACTGCGTCACAAGATCCCCTCTTCCTTTAAAATGTTTAGAGCAAACATAAAATGGCTCATTGACCTAATTTCTGGATTTCAAGGACGTTCAGACTTCCCTTCTCTCTGTTCGCAGCATTTCAGCAGCGTCTCCCACATCATCGAGAACCACCAGCGGACTCCTCTGATGCTGATCGACAGCCAGAGTAACGCCAAGGACGCCACCAAGCTGTGCTTCCCCGCCAGGCCCTAGATTTGGCCCCTCGGCGCGTGTCCACACCTGCCGCGTTTACCCTGACTATTGTTTACAGAACTCATCGTGCGACGCTTCTTCTCTCCTCCGGTGTCCAGATCCCCGGCCTGCACTGCTGGCCATGCAGAGCCAAAGTAACACCGACGCAGATGACTTTTTAAATCTTCATTTATTTCGATGTTTTTGTTTTTTTCTTAATGCTCGGTCAGTAAACAGTGTTAAAATGAATGCAAGGAAGGAGACAGTGTTGCTGAAGCAGGTAGACAATTTGTTTATGACAGCAATACGTTGCAAGGTTGTATATATTTTTGTTTTAATAAAAAATTTAAAAAAAAAAGTAAATTACTTGTGTTGTATGACTCCAGCTCACATCGACAGTCGTCACAAAAAACGCCACCAGGGGCCGACAAACTGGTTAGTTTATTGCCTGGTCAACAAGTAATGCTCTCATGCTCACATTTTGTTGCATAACATCAATTCCTAGGCACTTGGTGAAAACTCTGCAGTAATATTTTACAGTACCTCTATCTGGACTATGTACACAATTATAAATCTTTTCATCCAAAATGGAAAAAACATTCACACACACAGTGAATTACTGAGAAACAAGGACACATGCACCGTATTTGTCCAATGGTCTCTCTCACTCACTCTCTCTCACACACACACACACACACACACACACACACACACACACACACACA
>NW_022280033.1:16922908-16951749 GCF_004355925.1 Anarrhichthys ocellatus | reverse complement strand
ACACACACACACACACACACACACACACACACACACACACACACACACACACACACACACACACACACACACACACACACACACACACACACACACACACACACACACACACACACACACACACCTTGCTGGGAATACTGAAGGGATCCCGGCTGCATAAGGAAACGTTGAGCCACAGTAGGACACTGGTTTGAGATTGTCAAAAGCTTAGGCCTGATAAAGGTGAGGTAATGGGAAATATTAACCCTCCTTTCATAGTGCAATTAAAAGATAACGTTATCATTTCAAGTCAAAAGAGGAAACATTGAAGAAAATTGATGAAAACAACCCCGGCCTCTCAGATTCAGATTTAAAGCGACTCTGCCAGCATTTCTTTGACATCAAAAAAACACAGGTTTGCTTTTTTCTTTTTAAATTAATCGTGTCTTCGGGGACATCTGCTTGATAAAATATACATCTTACAGATAATACTACTATTTGAACATAATTTGGAGTTTATACAAACATTCTTTTACAGATACACTGATTCTTCCAATGGCCTAAAGAGACAAAAAAGCAAAGAAAAAAGCATATAAAAGGCTAAACCTAAGAGTCATAAATAAATGTTGAATAAAACAGCTTATTGTCTTTAGTTTGTTTTTTCTGAAACAAACAGTTTTGGTATATCTGAGTAACTCTGCGGGTCTCTGCGTCCCGTTCCAAAACAAAGCCTACCCGTACATAAACTGATTCATAAAGTTGGTATGACAAATATACATATTACAGTGTTGTATAAAATATTCCATATGACAGTGTACTTAAATCACCTTAGATAAAGCTATTGCGTAGACAAAATACAAACGATACAAAAGAACTAAATCATCGACACCGCACCCTCGTGACTTTACAGATAATCACTAATGTACAGAGAGTTTGTAGAGAGACGATAGGGAAATGTTTACCCTGAGAATGAACCCTCCAGGAGGCGGGATTAAGATCTGATTCTCCTCAAAACAACAAATCAGATTTAAGACTTAAAAAAGAAAAGAAAAGAAAAAAGGTTTCAATTATTCTTTTGTCATATTGCAAAAGTCATTTTCCAGTCGTGTCTTTGCTTTTTATCCAGTGTGCGCGACATTTTAAGACTTTTCACAGTTTGGCTTTTTCCACTCGATCAGATGTCGCTGCCGATGGGCCGTCCACGCTTCCCGACATGCGAACATTCTGCCGCAGAACCAGCAGCGGAACGATGCCGCCGCCGCCGCGTCCCCGCTGGGGGAGCCCGCTTCGACCACTTCGTACTTCTTCCTGCTCAGCCTGCGCAGCCTCATTTTCAGCAGGAACCTCTCCTGCACAGAGCTGTTGGCGCTCCCCGCGGAACCCACCCGGGCGTCCGCCTCGCCGCTCGAGGCAGAGAGAGCGTCGGCGGTCCGCCGCGACAGCACCACCTTCTGCACCTCCCCTCTGTACCGGTTGATGACCTCCATGATCCTGGCGACCTCGGAGATGTCGGCGTCCGGGTGATTCAGCACCACGACGGGCTGGTCTCCCGCCGGACGCTTCACCCGCTGAGATGGAGTTATGGCGACTAACTTCAGGGTCCTCTCCAGGTGCTTGGGGAGCGGCTGCCACCGATGGTGCGAGGGCCCCTGGTGGATGTCGCCGAGGAGATCTGGGTAGGAGTCGGCAGGCTCTTCTCCGGCTCTGGCCCCCTCGACACTCCGTTCACCGTGCTCTGCAGGGAGAACGAGGATTACGTCTTCAGAGTTCACCTTTCCTGCAAGACAAAAGGGGAAAATACAGTATGAAAAAATAATCTGCAGTTCAACACAAGCAGTTATGTTTTGTTATCAACGGTTGGGTTTTAATTTTAGCTGTACTGAAATAAAAGACACGTGTAGTAGAATTTATGACTTTATAAGCTCTAGAGGGTTTTTTCTCCTAGATTTTACACTTTCATCTCAGATAATTTTATTTTTCTGGTAAATTTACAGTTTAGTTTTTTTCTTGGAATATTACTTCCCTCCGCAGGCTCCTTCATTATTATTATTATTATTTTTTTAATCTTTGATGGCCCCAAAACTCTGTCATAAGTTTGCTCTTTGTAAACTAAGCGATCATGTATGTCAAGAAAATGCAATTGCGTGTTAAATCCCCAACCATTAAATCTATGTGGAGGGTATAATTTGCCGTCTTACCCTGTGCTGTAATAACAGATATGGAAACAGGGGAGGACTTGGTGGAACCGCTGTGAGGAGTCACTGAGCTCGTCTCGTCGTCTGATACCCGGTGGTCCGTGCCGCTGCCCGATGCTTGGAGCGGTGCGTCCTCGGGCCACGTCTCTACTTCTGTGGAATCCGACCGGCCCGTCTCCCGAGCTGAACGGCTCTCGTCGACCTCTGACCCCGACCGCTGCGGCGACTGCTCTGCGTCGCCTCGCGCTTCTCGACGCGGCGACGGCAAGCTTTGGAGCACGTCACCGTCCTCATTGTTCGACCCCGGCGGCTGTGCAGTGCGACCGGGGGTCAGCTCTTCCCCCGGCTTAGACTGTGGACCGTACGCGACGGCTTCAGAGGGGTCGTCCAGGTCAGCACAGGGAGCTTTGGTCCGTTCCTTCTGGTGCGCTTCGACTAGCGGCGCGTTCTGGAGAACCTGTGCCGTCTCCTCTGATGTTGTGCGAGGGCTCGGTGGTCCGGGACAGTCCGCCGCCGCCGCCGCACCGCCTCCTGAAGGAGACAAAGAGCTTTGCGACACCCACTGCTTCTCCTTCACCAGGTTCTTCTTCAGCACTATCTTCAAGGCCAGTCTTGGTGATCTTTTCCTGACCCGTTTAGATCTCGCCCGTCTTTTCCGTCTTCGTTTCTTATTTTTTGGTGTGACTTTCAGCTTCAGCCCACTGGAGATACTGATCCCATCCTTGTACACCGCATCCCCAGGTTTTTTACCACGATCCTCCATTTCCTGGTCACTCTTTAGTTCCCGACTCTCTCGGTTTTCCTGCATTCGAGTGCCCTCAGACGGCTCGCTCTGTGCTGGCAGCGAGACGTCGTTATTCGGTTTGGTTTCAGCCTGTGGACAAGGCGCGTGATCGCTCGAATTTGGCTTACATCCATTTTGGTCGACGACGCGACGGGCATCGTCAGGGACGCTTTCAAGGGAAGCAGTTTCCTTGTCTGACGACGTCATCACTTTCAACCTCTTGGCGTACGCGCCGCCGTTCTGAGCCACAGTTATCTTGTTCTTGACGGTGAGGACGGTGAGGTCCGTCGAGTTCGACACGATGCCGTTCTCCGACTTCGGGTGGACATTCATATCTTGAGGGACATTCGACAGAACGGACTTCAGGGCCTTGGTCCACTTCTGGTCGCCGGTTTCCCCGGCGACAGATTTCATCAGAAACTGCTGAGTCTCCTCCAGTGTCGTTTGCGGGTCTGACAGATGGCAGTACTTATCCAGGAACTCTCTCCCTGGCAGAGAGAGGCAGTCCTGTGTCAGCCAGCACATCTCCCTCACTGCACTTCTCGTTAATCTGGGCTTCACTTTTGGTATCGGGTCATTTGGTTTCATTGCCAAGGAGCAAACCTCCTCCTCCTCCTCCTCGTCCTCCTCCTCTTCCTTCTTCTTCTTCTTCCTCTGATTACCATTCTGGCAAACATGGACAGCTTTAACGTGCTTAGCGATCAACCATTTCTGAGACGCCTCATAGCCACAGTGCTGACAGCGTAACGCCGGAGCGGTCTCTTTCGGCCCAAACTTATTCTTGCCCCTCGTGTGCGGCGACAGACCCTTAGCTCCCTCCAGGCCCAGATGATGCGCATACGTGTGCTCTAAAAACACTCCGACGTCACCTGTGGAGAATTTTGGACACGCTTCGCACGAATATTTGCCGTTTTGGCAGTGACGTGCTGTCAGGTGGGCGCTGAGCTCCGGCCACGTGCGTTGGACGTCGTCGTGACAAATGCCGCAGCTGGAAAAAGTGTCCTTGTGACTCAGCAGGTGAACCTGAAGGTAGGAGAACTCGTGCGTGCTGAAAGCACATGCGCGACAGGAAAACACGGGTGGGCTCCCTCTGTGCTTCTCCTCAAAGTGTCTCACCAAGTCTTTGGGAACATATTCTAAGTCGTCCCCGCACTGAGCGCACGCGAACCTGAGCGTGCTGTTGCCACCGCCGCCACCGCCGTCGTCATCGGTCCGGCGCAGACCCTGCTGCGCTCCCTTGGGGGGCTTCTTCGACGAAGGCCACACTGTGCTCTGCTCCCACTCCCCCGCTATCGTCTTTGGGCGGCGCTTATCTGCACTTTGCATAGCTGGAGGCTGAACGGCAATTTTCCTGAGGTGGAGCCGTTTGTGCCAATCTCTGTTCTTCTTGTTGACACGTGGTCTGTTATCTCCCCCGGAGGTAGCTGCGCAAATGTCCTCCGAGTCCATGTCGTGTTGTGTTCCAGGTTTCTGAAAGTGCGAAACAACACAAAAAGGATTGTCAAAAACATAAACAATACAGCTTCAAGGAGAATGCAATAAAATCAAGAGAGGTTTTGTTTTCGACTCAGTTTGGGTTTACGGGGAAAAACTACCGGCCCGATTTTCACCAATTTTGGTTGGAGGCTGCAGAATGGGCCGAGGAAGGACACATTCAATTTTGCAGCGGATCAGAATCCCGGGGTGGACGCACAAATTAGTTTCGCCGTGCTCTCCCAGAGCCCTTTCTAGTTTAAAATGTACTTTTTTTCCTTTTGTTTTGAAATGCTTTCAAAAGAACCAGCACTGCTCTGTGTGTGTGTGTGTGTGTGTGTGTGTGTGTGTGTGTGTGTGTGTGTGTGTGCGTGTGTATTAGGACTGCTGTCTCATCATTTCACAGTGGACCCCTAAAAAAGAAGCTGCGTTCACGGTCCCACTCCACATGTTATTGATGTTGAGTCCACCTGTTGCTGGCTAGGGTTCAAAATGCCTCTGCGTGGAAGTGTATTTGTCACATACCGGGTGTAAAACAACGACTTTTAGAGTCTTATCAACAGCCAGCTGCAGCGAGCTATACTTAAACTTACCTTCCCACACACACAATAGCGGTAAACATGCACGTAAAACAGCTAAACGCGCTACGGTGGGAGGCGATGTTTAAAACTAAAACTAACCAATAAAAAGACGAGGAAAAAGCTCGCGGTAGCGCTTCTTAGTAGCACATTAAGCAGTGAATCGTTCGGCCATTGTGCAACTCGACTTGACCACAACAAAGTGATGAGACCGCTTTTGTAACGAGCTACGACCGCCTTGGGAATTGCGAAGTGACGATAAAATACTACCCCACCGTACTGCCACAAGAGCCCTTTTTACCTTTCGCGTGACAAAAAAAACTCGTTCTTCGTCGTCGTCAGAGCTAACGGTTATAGAAAAGTATTTTTGTGAAATAGCGTCTGAGTGATTTGAATTAACGTGACGCGGCGAGAGCTTACAAAGACGAAATAACTTGGAAGAATAACGAGCGTGGCAAACTAAGTTACACCCGGCCGTTTTGTTTTTTTTAAACCTTTTGCATCGAGTTGTTACTGCAGATAAACCCGCCGGGTGGTTTAGACGTATCATACAGCTCCAATTGTGCGTGTAGTAGTCGGTTTTTGTTACCTTTTTTTTCCTTTTGTGGAGAGCTTGACAGCTCAGCGAGCGGCAGCCATGATGGTTTCATACGGGGATTACAGCCTCTGAGCTGCTTTTAGCCTTTAGCCCGGAGCCTCCGACGGAGAGCCGTGCTGTCCCGGGCCTGCAGCCGAGCACGACACAGCGAGCTGTTTTAATGCAAACACTGCTCCCCTTGCAGCCATGTAGTGATTTATTAATATGGGGACAACTCACTTCTGTCAACATAAAGGTGAAGCCTCCCCCAAACTAACTAACATCAACTGGGAGCTGCAAGTAAAAAAAAGAAAAAAATGTACCCACAATCCCCGTGCTGGATACTTAGTGTATCCTTGTAAATTAAAGCTGCCAGGCAAGCAGTTTATTCCCCCCCCCTGCAGTGTCAGACTTTGATATTAGGACCAGATGTGCCCATTTCAACACACAAGGGAACTATGAAAGTAGAGAAGATGTTTAGCTATTAAAGCATGCTGCAATACTGTGTAAGTGTGGAGTGAAAACACATGTATCAGCCTCTGAACACACTCAAAGCCACTGAGAGTGGCTCCTGATCGAGAGGGAAAAAATACATACAATGTAAATTTATAATCTATAAACAATTCATAACCTCTGATCAGTGTGCTGTTCTTATTCTAGCTTTTGTCACAAAAAAAAGTAAAAAGCTGTACAGCGTAATCAAACTTAAGTACTAAATTTATAACAATAGGTTACCAGAGAAAACCAAAAGAGACTGGTTAGTTCAACAAAGGAGCAATGACAATATGATCTAATACAAAACTGAATTATTTTGGAATGAAACATGTTTATGTGAAGACACAAAATAAAATTTAGATTTCCCCCCCTTCACGCTCAGTTAGGGGGTTTCTCTTTGCTGATTCTCAAGCATGTGCCGTGTTGCTATTCTGGGCATGTACAGTAAGTAGGTAATAACAATAATATTAATAATAAGGCCTATTATCTGGCAAATCACTTTGGAACCCTTAGGGTTTGCCAGGCAGTTCACAAATGGCATTAACATACAATGACAGGCTAATCCACAGAGTTCAACAAGTAAACCAGTAAATGTCAGACACTGTAATAGATGATATGCTGTGGATTACTTCACACCAGTTTCACATCACTTTTAGTGATCTTTAATGAGACTGTGAGGAATTCGTTTCCATAAAAAAATGAAAGAACATATTAGAAATAAAGTTTAGAGTACATTTTATTTTACATTACATCTACTGTACCAGTGATATTATTTTCTCTATGGTAACAATAGATTTTATTGCACATGAGCTTCTGACAGGGGATTTCCGGCGGGTCAGAAGTGAGAGAAAAGTTCACGTAACGCATCAAAGATCCTCAGTGCCTGGAGCACATTGGACAACGCCTAGCAGTTAAAACTAAACAAAGCTGGGGAGGTCACAAACACCGTCTGAGGGGAGTCGCAACTCAAAAAGGTTGAGAACCAGCTGTTTTAGAGTCATGTAGCGATTCTTTTTCATGTGTCATTTCATGCAGTTGGAAGCAAGTCATCTTGTATTTACTGACTTTTTACGTTGGACCGTACTGCTCACACGGCCGGAAGGTCACCTGCACATGTGACTTCTTGACTTTGTCAGAAATGACTCTGCATATGGACTGTCAGTCGGTTTGTCATTAAATCTTAAGTGAGACTCTATATGAGTGACCTTTGTGCTGCCAACAACTTGCAACAGAGCCCTCCCAAAAAACACTAAGATAAGGTAAAGATGAACATTTGTGTCACCCTAGAAAAAAGAAAAATAAACAATGGTTCACATTAAGAAACCGGGTGAGTCATTCTAAATCTTTTGGCGTCACCGACACAACTGACCAGAATATTTAAGACGTAAAATGGATTGTGTTCCCTGCAAAACACAGAGGAGGACACACAGGCAGAAGTGCTCCAGTGTAATATCAATAGCTGACTCGCCACTTAACACCCTCTGCTTTCTTATGGAGAAAGCACAGCAGTGGGTTGTTCGCATTTCTGTGCAAGTCAATGGCTACCCTTCACCGAGGCTCTGCGTGACACCGGGGGGAAGAAAAGCACAGAAAGGACGGGCCACCAGCTCCCTTCACGCAGGGCGCCATTTGTTTCCTCTGGGAGACATTTTTCCGGCCCATTGAGGACAAGACTACACACCACCTGAGCTGCTTCTACCACCGAGCAGCCAGCATTACCAATCCTCTTAAGACCCCCCCACTGCATGCAGCCCCAATCCCTGGACTGCTCTTTTTGTTATTATCTAAGCACAACATGGAACCAGTATGATGTCTTTGCACTGTTATGCTCCCCACAGAACATTACAGAATTAAAGAGAGGGTGTGTTTACTTCCTTTATATTCAGTTTGTTTGCCCTTGAAAGACAGGGAAGCCATTGTAACATTGATGTCGCTTCAACCTATATGGGTCAAATTGAACTGTGCAGCGCTGCTGGGGCAAACTGACCCATTTTGAATTTGTACCACGAAAAGGACTCGATGACCCAGACATGTGTTTTATTTTTTCCTTTTGTTCAGATTTGCACTATATTTCCTACATTCAATGCACACAACACATGTGGATTCGCGCTCTGCGAGTTTCAGTCCCTTCCAAACTGTTTTTTTTTTCACTTTGTACTTCATGATAGAGAGAGAGCTGAGGGATGCTCAGTGTGCCTCGGGGCTTATGCAAGAGAGCGAGGCAAACAGGGACAGTTATGTACTGTAGTGAGATATCAGTTCAAAACGAATAGGATATCTATAGCCTAACACCCAAACCTTGCATCCGTTTATTCTAGGATAATCATTATGTAGATATAACAAGATGCATATTTATATAATAGGTATGTATCGTGCCTAGTCACTGTCATTCACCAGGGTTATCACATCCTACAATATGTAACCATACATCATATGGAGGCCCCATGGGAGTAAATAAGATTGGTTTCAAGTGATGCATGTAAAAGTGGTAAATCCCTCCTTTCTACAATTTAAGATTTTTTTTCCCTTAAATAGTCATTGCCACGATACAATGACTTCTGCAACAAGGACACAACAGTCTTATTTCTCACAGTTTTATTGAAAGCTTTATTGCAAGATCAACTGTAAATCCGGCCGGTATCGCATCAAAACTTTGCACAAACAAGATGGTGCAAACCCAACACTCAACTTTCAGTGCAAAAAGTAGGCTTACCAGTGAATTGTTGAATTTTTTTGTTGTTGCTGTTTTTCATAAATAATTTGAAATTTTATTGGCCACATTTTTTGTTATGTATGTTGTGTTGATGTGGCGTGTTGTGAATATCTTGCTGTAAAAAACTGTATCCTCGCCAATTCTAATTCCCCTTCATTGGCCTTTGGCTGCATCAGGCCAATTGATTGGATATTGGCGATAGGGCGATGCCTTCAAGTGCTAATCGGAAACGTAGTACTTACCGTAAAAGTTCCCTTTGGGAGAAAAAAATAACCTGATTTTCTGATTCGAAATGTCATTCTACCAAAACTGAGAAAATAATTTCAACAATGAATGAACCGTGTACGACGGCAAATGTAATTGTGTGGCATAGACAAGCTTGAACCATACGAAGACATGACAGTAATGTAGTCTTGAAGCAGACATTGTAGCATAAACATCTGTTTTTTACGTTTTGTTTTCCCCCACTTGCCAACACCACTGTCCGGCTTTTTCCCCGGCTTCTTTCGCGTCGGTTGTTCCTGCGCACGCAACTTGAAGTTTTTTTCCGGTAGCACTCGAACGCAGCAGGGGGTGTTTGCTGAACTCGTGCGGAGCCTCGCAGCCTGACGGACTACAACAATGACTGTGAGCAAGCATGTCCGGCTAGTTTGAATCGAAGTTTACTTCAGTGAAACTGCCGGTAATATCCCCTACATGTGCTCATCGGGTGAGTCTCCACTTTTGAAGCGTCACCATCAACCGTTTTTAATTTTACAGTTTATGAAAACACCACCGACGACGGCGGGTTGGTCCCCGGTGCCCACTTCGATCCGCTAACTTTGAACGGTTGTTGCGTGCTGTTGTTTGTCCCCATGTGCACTTCAAGTCTCAGTTGAGCGATTGCCTCTCGTGTGTTCTGCCTTCCAGAGGTTTCCAAAGCACTGTGATAAATGGAGCTGGAGGACCAATGGTGGAAAGGACAACTCGCTGCAGACATATACCAGGCGCTCCGATACAAAGTGAGTGGGACACTTCAGTGATGGCTGCCAGGATAGACACGTTGTAGCAACAAGTGAAATAAGTCACTTTTAAGTGTTTTTTTTAAATTCTCTTGTGTCATGCCTACATTTTGTGCATATCATCTTGTTCTTGTTTCTTTACTGGTCTGTGTATGCACATACCACCCCCCTCATGAATCTGTGATCTATTGAATATCTTTTATTTTTTTTAGGCAGAAAAAAAATCAGATTTGTCATTTGTAAAATAAAAACAAAACTTTTTTTTAAGAATCCCCTTATTATTATTTATCTATTTTTTCTTCTTCTTATAATTAAAGAAATTGGGCCCACAATAAGTAATGCCAACATCAGCAAAAGATTATGCAAATACAGGGGTGTCGTTAGGCCTATTTTAGGGGGGCTGAAGCCCTCCTAAAATGTTCTTCAGCCCCCCCAAATAATTTGGCATTATTGGATTTTAAAAAAATATATATATTTTTTTTTTTTTGGTGACGTCATTAAATTAAACTATTGTTTCTCACATGGACAAGTTATTTATAACTCTAACATGCTACATATGTGCATGCGTTCTGGTTTGTATGTTTTCTCCCCCTTCAAATTACAATCCAACAGCCTATCATCATACTTAACAATATAAAGTTGACACTGTCAGGTCCATTCTCCATCCATTGTGTGCGGTCCCTTTAAGAATTAGGTTTTGGGAGTGACGCGGATATGAAAGCTAGTTTATCTGTGTTTCCTTTACAAGCAGGAAAATTATTTCTCTCTTTATTTGAGAAAAGTTCATATTTGTGTTGTCAAATTTCACGATGCCCCTGAAATTCTGTCTCTTGTGTTGTCATATACTGAATGCAAGCAAAACTATAGAGCAAAATCACACTCCTTCTGATTGAACCAATCTATGAACTGTCTGAAACAATGGATATCCACGGCCCCAAATGGGCCCCAAAAAAAATTGCAGGCAAACATGCCACTCCCCTTGGGGCTAAGCCCCCCCTTTCTTTGAATCCTAGAAACGCCCCTGTGCAAATGTAAAAAAAATCTTGTCTTTGCTATGTGGTGGACAAAACTATGTAGTGAAGACACTGAATTGTCCTGTTGCTCACCAGCCAACATGTACATTATATCTGCGAGGAGTTGATATTGGCCCATACCAAGTGTCTCCAGTGTGTACATTGAGTATGTTTTTGCATGTTGGATGTGTATACATGGTGTTATCGCAGGGTCAAACCAAAATCTAGTGACGGTCAAGTCTGATATGTTGTCCAACAGGAGCTCAAGTTGCCATCCTACAAAGGCCAGTCCCCTCAGCTCAACCTGAGACGGTACTTTGCAGACCTCATAGCCATCGTCAGCAACCACTTCCGGCTGTGTCCAGCAGCCAGACACCTGGGCGTCTACCTGCTGGACCTCTTCATGGACCGCTACGATGTTACGGTGCAGCAGCTTCACATGGTCTCACTCTCGTGTCTTCTTCTGGCCAGTAAGATCACACTCGAACACACACGTGACATGTTTTCTGGTCCCTGCATGCACGGTGTGTGATGTTCTTTTCGCAACTCTTCTTCGCTGCAGGTAAATTTGAGGAAAGGGAGGACCGGGTGCCCAAGCTGGAGACCCTGAACAGCCTGGGCTGCATGAGCTCCATGAACCTGGTGCTGACCAAGCAGGGTTTACTTCACATGGAGCTGCTCCTGCTGGAATCCTTCCAGTGGAACCTGTACCTCCCCACAGCAGCTCACTTCATAGAATACTACCTCTCTATCGCCGTCCACGAGGGAGACCTCCATGACGGCTGGCCGATGACCTGCCTGGAGAAGACCAAACTATACATGGCCAAGTATGCCGATTACTTCCTGGAGGTTTCCTTGCAAGGTGAGTTGCATTTGATTTGAGAATGTATAGAAATGACATTGATTTAACTGTCTTCACTCACATCTCCCTACATACTGTACGGACATTAAACGGCAGAATTAAAAGAGTTTAAAGTTTTCAGGCTGGCCGACATTAATTTGCTTGGATAGCCTTCCCACTGTGCCATGGAAAATGCAGACTTTAAAAAAAAAAAAATTGTTTACGCTTCATAGTTCGTTATAAGAAATTAATTTACAATTTAATACATTTAAATTAGTGACTTAAAGTTAGCTTAACCACAACAAATCACTTCAATCCCACGAGAGTCGGAACAAAAGCTACTCTGCTATGCTTGTTAGCCTTAGCATGAGTTAAGCTAGTTTTTTTTGTTCTCTTTCATGGTTGGTTTTCATGAGGAATTTACTTAGTTGTGTGAAAACAAACTGAATCATGTTGGTTCATCAAAATTGATATTTTTTTCAATAACTGACAACCATAAATGTAGCTTTAGGTAAGGCTAGCCGTGTCCATCTCACTAGCTAGCTTTCCCTTTGATATAGTAGCACTCTTGTTTTTAGCTGTCTAGTTGGTTGTCTTTCTGTGACACGGAGCTTCAACAGCCAGCAAATTTTATATGCTTTTTTCATAGAAATGTTAATGGAATGATAATATTACATATGATAAAACAAACTAAATTAAATGACTGCCGTAACTCCTTTTTGACCGATTATGACGTTTTGGCTTGTTTTGCAGCACAGTTTTTTTGTTTTCTTTGTACTGCATGTGATGATGCATTGCTGTTTTCTTTCCCTCCCCTCAGATCATATGTTCTTGTGTTTTGCCCCCTCGCTGGTGTCCGCCGCGTGCGTGGTCACCTCCCGCCTGGTCCTCCACCTGTCTCCAACATGGCCGCCCCGACTGCAGCACCTCACAAGCTACACGTGGGAGAACCTGGTCCCATGTGCCGAGAAACTACTCATGTGTGTAAACCCCGTCCGTGGCTCAGATGACGCCGAATTTGCGTACACGCTCATTTCAGCCACTAAAAAAAAACTAAAACTGATGCATACCGATGACAAGTTCTGCCACATTACATGAGAACAATAGGAGCTCACACATTTCACGCTCCGCATTCAACACGTTAGTGCTCACCTCACGGTGCTGGGTCTTTTCACTAATCGCCTTTGTTCCTTTTTTTTCTTTATTTTTCTAGTGCACATGATGGTGACGTCAAAGAGGCCAACAAGCAGAAGTGCCAGCAGCCCGGCCAGCAGCAGCAGCAGGGCCAGGCGGTGTACCATGGTTCAGGCCAGACAGCTACCGTGACACAGTACCTGCACCGGCACAGCTTGCAGTACCCCCAGCAGGCCCCGCCGCAGCCGGCCCTGGCCCCGAACCACCGGCCTGCCTCCTACCTCAGCCTGCAGGCTCCCAACGGCAACGCGCAGGCCGTTGGCGCCTCGCAGGATCCAAAGTCCAGCATTCCCAACAGGGCCTACCAAGTCAGCATGCACTACACCTGCGCTGCCCCGTGCTTCGACAGATGATGGGCTTTTTCAGGATGTGGTCCTTTTTTTATTTTATTTATTCCTTTTTTTTGGCGGTAGGAAGACATAAGAGATGGTGATCTGTTTCTCTTGAACACGATGGAACGCATTGAAGGAGAAATAAGTGTTTTTAATTTGGAGAGACTTGATGAGATTATTACAGCACTTTGAACCACAAGGTGTGCGTAACGTGCAATACGGGTGCTCTGCAGTGACGTTCTGCATAGAGCCTGCATTAAGATTTCTGTTTGTTTGAGATGTCGGGTGTGAATGTTGTCGCGAGGTGGGCTAGAGGCAGAGTTTGCACCACTGCACCCACTAGTGTCAAATTATAATTTAGCTACAGACCAAAAGTCTTGTATTTATTTGAGCCAAATTACCTCAAGAGTATTGAATGTACGAAATACCTCATGCCTTTACCCTTTAAGTTTAAGGCCAGTTACAAAAAAGGGACTTGTGTTGGTTTGTGGTTGAGATTGGAGAGCACAGTTTGTGTAGGTGTTATGTACCTCGAACTTTTCCTTTTTTTTTTTTTTTTTTTTTTTTTTTTTTTTTTTTTTTTTTTTTTTTGTGATGAGTGTCGTTTGCAAAACTGAGAAAATAAAAAATTCTCCTCTAGATGTCACGATTTGTTTGCGGAGAAAACTGTTGCTCTTCTGGACACGGAGGATTTCAGTCAGTGCTGTGCACTTGAATGATGATAGTTTTAAATAAAATACAAATCTGTGTTGGTTGAACTGAGATTTGTGTCCTGTTGACTTCTTTGATACCGCCTAGAAATGATCTCTTTTGAAATTCTGAGACGAACAAACATGACATGCCAGAGTTTCTTCAACAGGAACGACACGAGAACCCGCCCATGAAGCAAGATAGACTCCTGCATATTTAGAATTTGACATATTGCATAATAAACATCACCTGTTTTTCTTATATTCTGCCCTCATGCATGTACATGGAGAGGACCAATAATATATAACACCTCAATAAAATGTAGTCCAGTACAACACCACTTTTACTGATGTAAAAATAGATGTATTAGATTGTATAGGTGTGTCTAATAAAGTGGCCCCCGGCCTGATTGTATATCTAGCATCAGTCTCCAGGTTGCTTGTCAGAAGATTTGAAAAATCCGTGTCAAATGCTGCAGGTGTTTTTGTATACATGTCATTTTAGGTCATGTGTTGGAACCAGTGGCAACAGCAGCCAGTTAATAATAAAAAATAACATGTAATATCCAGACCAGCTGTATGTGGTGTAAAATAGTGAGAGTAAGGTTGCCTGAGGGCTGACCCACGGTCTGCAACGTCCCCGGTGTCATCCCCCATCTCTCTCTCTCTCCCCCCCCCCTAATTTCCTGTTATTTCCACTGTTGGCTATCCAATAAAGACACCAAATGTCCTCAAACCGCTAAAGCAATGCATCATAAATGACGACTGAAAAGGGAAAAAGAAAAACGGCATATACTGCCATTAATAGTTTCTGTCTGTTGACATGGCGATCTGCAGTCTGCAGAGGGCAGTGTTTGCCACATTTATGTCCGTCTCTCTGGCTTCATAGCTCTTGTTATATTCCTCCATGTGGTGCTGTCTCAGAAATGTGTATTTCAACACTTGTCCTAGATCTGGTGATAAAAGGCTATGATGCAGAGGTGCCACCCAATCTCATTCTTGTGTTCTAGGCTCTGCACTTACAAAAGGAATGAGCTAAATGTTCATTCTAGTGCATTAACACTGTGTGCCTCATGAGGTGAACCCCGTGCCTCCACTCTCCCTGGACATCAGAGGAAAAGGAAAAAATGTTTGGAATCAGACACAAAGCCAGTCTCTATTAAGTTACATAACATGCACGTTCATTTGTTTCTCCTCCGCTGTGCTTTGAAAGAAACCCCTTAAATTGATAGTCTCTTGATAGTTTCTAATTAAAGTCAGTTCCTGCTGTAAAGGTATGTGGTCGGGTCTGACGGAAATGCAAAACCTCTGATGAACTACTGATTCCTGCACACGTCACGGTGCGGCAGAGCCACTGAAATAGTATTTCCGCTCTGGAGTGATTCGCTGCCGAGCTTCCTGTGGAGGAGGAAGCAGACTGATGAACCTGGTGGTGAGGACCAAAGTCCTCTGGCTGTTGAGACAAATCCACGGCGTCCGCTTGCTGCAGGAGTCAGTTTAGTTGCCAAACCAGTAGGTGGACCAAGATTGATAACTATGCCAAAGCATTTATTATGATGCAGGAAAACCACAGTGAACAAGGATGGAGGGATTGAAGCCTTCCCAACAGGCAGCATGGGTTGAGTCAACAAACTTCAGGAGAAAAGCAGTGAAAGTGACTTAAAAATACTTTTCTGTGGTTCTTAAAATGTTTCATCTGAAAGAAGCCATCCGCCCACCTGTCCATCTGCTACTCCACCAATGCTAAAAGCATTTTTTTTTGAATTGTGTTTTCATATTCAGAATGCACATTTATGAACGTAATAAACAGTGCGATATGATTCTCTGATGAATCGGGGTGACCTTGGAGAGAACTTGTGCCATCGATCAGCCGTAAGCACAGCAGGCTGTCTGAAGTGGAGCATGACTTTTCAGTGAACTTGTCACTATTAAACATCCAGTCTATCCATAAAACTAAATAGAAATAGAAATAGAAATGTTGATAATATACTTTGTCACACTGACAGGAGCTTGTGTTTCATCCAAACTCCATGAATTTTGTCTTGATGACGGCACTATTTTACACCGTAAATTCAGCCTATTATCGCTGCGACGTTGGAATGGTGTTCCATCTGCAGTCGGAGTGGCTTTGAGGTATTGAGCTTCAAAGTTTTCACATCCCAGAGAGCAAAAGTGATGTGCAGCAAAGTTGCCTTTTATTAGTCAAAATAATAAGCACACTAAAGGCATTCTAAATCCCATTCATCCCATTCAAACACACTTTTAAATGGACTTTTGCAGATTTATGTTCAACCTTTCCTTGCATTCTGTCCATAGACAGGCCATGAGAATAGAGCGGTGTAACCTCAGCATATAGCAACTAGGGGACATTATTTTGTTCAATGTTGTGGTCTTGGATGAACATCTACTTCAAAACAGAAAGGGGCCTAAAATATTGTGGGACATCATGCATGAGTCACATGACGATATATGTAAAGAGGAGAACCAGTGTAGCATTAAAGCATGGTGGAATTAGCTAGCTATCAATGCTATGCTGGATAAAGAAAATGAGTCGGACAAAATGTGTTACTCTTCTGGCAATAGCAATATGCTCTCCTACGGATGAAGGAAACATTTTATAGATTTACTCTGGCTCTCTACACTTCATAACGTTACTCCTTAACTGCTCGTACTAGTCGTTAGCAAAGTGAGTCTGTGACTTGCAGGAAATCGGTTTAGGTTATATACGGAAGGAAGCTAGCCCTAACCGAAAAGACAATTTGGTCAGAGGCCTGTCATCATTCAGATCATCGGAATCAAGGCCTTGTCTCTTTAGGTGTTAGACAAAAGCATGCTTAAAACAGAATAGAGCTATAGTGCTCAGGGGATTACTCATCATGTCGAAACAGCAGAACTACCAACACTAAATAACTCTTTGATGTGCAACGCTGGAATATTATCGAACTGGTTTTGACTAAATCTGGTATGTCATTGGTTAAAAGTGAGGTAGTAAAGTAGATAAAAAAAGCTTTTGTGTTTTATATCTCAGACTGGGCTGTGTTCAGTGAAAGCAGCCTCACTTGTCAAGCTGTTCTTGGACTGTGAAGTCGAACCGCTCCTTCGGGGCATGCAGGCGAAAGCTCCCGTTTCTCTGTGTCTCTGAAGACAATAACACGAGGAGACCGGTGTGAGGGCCGCTCCGGGGCACACTTTGGTGTGTTGCCGTGTCCCACGTTGCCAGAGCCGATAGCACACTTTTCACGAGAAGGATCATTTAAAATATGACTGTGACGAAAATATGTACGCCTCTCTGACTGAAACGAATGCCTGCGTTCACACCACATCGAGAACCATTACGCAAACAATGTGCGTGTTTATCATGTAGCCCAATAGTTCGCTTTCTGTGAACGGACTTTCATGCAAGTTACACAAAATATTTATAATATACAAATATTTATAAATATATAATTTGATAGCTCCCTACTTAACAATCGCCAATGAGAAGCAAGTCAATTAAGACACATACTCAGGCTCACTCACCTATGGAGGCCAAAGTGTTTTTTTAAAATAAGGAAACCATTGTGAAATAATTTAAGACAAAATGCAACTCATCAGTACAGAATGTTATCTCATCATTGTTCTTATTTTTTATAATGATATGACTCGTATAAGAAATGTTCTAAATGCAGCTTGTTTTTTTTAAAGTTTGCTTTCAAAAAAAGAACTGCACTCACATTTTAGTGAGTGAATCTTTCTCCTCCAGATTCATGAGCTCATTACACACAAAGAAGCGCCTCATAAAAATGACATTGTCCACCTTCAGAAAGAGGATGAATAAGCCCATTAGATGCATTCAAATGAAAGATTGCATTCAAAGTTCTGAAAATGTATTGTCTGTCATTGCATTATTACAAGCACCTCGCCTTTTGTTCCCTATTCAGTTTGGATGATCTGTTTGCCTTCACTCTGATCAGAAGACAGATGGTACAGACGCGAGCCAGCCTGGATATGTCATTGAGATCTCGGCAGTACATTCAAAGGACATGAGTAGGCCTGATATGTCACACAATGCATGCTATTTGGGTCCGTGGTGATGATTGCAGATTTCATATGACATGCGTCGGTATGTTTTATGATCAGCTCTCAGTCATATATTTCATAAATACCTGTCTGTTTCGCTTTTATTCCACTTCACTGTATGTATTCCTGTTGAAAATGTGCTGTAGCTAAAACACTTAGTGGTCAGAGTAGAACTCAGCAACTTAATATCGTGTTTCATTTCCACAAATTTGGATTCTGAACACGTGTCTATTTTTAAACATGTTTTTCTTTCCTATTTACTGACATCAGAGGGTGAAACACAGTTCAGCTTGGAATACAATTACATCATTGCCGGTCCTCAAATAAATGTGTTCAGTGTAAAAGCGATGTAGCTTGTGCTCCGAGCCATCAGTGGCACCTGATCTCATTTTCTCCAATACTTTAATGGTGTGGTGTACTGAACAAACATTTGCTCTGGAAGCAGAGTAGTAGGTCACAATAAGTCCAGCTGCTATACATCTTAATACTGTAGTCTATATGGAACATATGTATTCAATATATGGTTGGTCTTTTTAATTGTCAGAAAATGGCTGAAATAAGTAAAGTCCTCCTAACAAGCCTCCCTTTAAATGATCATGTTTCACTTTCCCTTAAGGTTAATCACGTCTGTTTACATTTTTTCTAAAAAGCATATAAATCATGTAAGAATACAATACAGTTAAAATCACTTCCATTGTGCATTGTAACCTGTTTAGACTCAATTCTTTGCAGAGATAAAACAGGATTTACTGTAATCTAAACGGGAACACACTCCACACTGCACTGCCCTGTGCTTATTTTAGACATTACATAACAATGTTTCATAACCAAAATTCTGAAAACAGACAGGATGCTCATTGTGTGATGAAGTCATTTGTGATTCAAATCCTATGCAGCCACTTTATGCGATGTGCAAGACATTATACAAAACTCTGTCATCTCACAACCTGCCCTTTTCTTTAAGGCTCTCTTTTGCCGTTTGTCCACTGTAGAATATGGAGTTGATCACATGCATGCAGCAATCTCCTGCATGTAACCGCCTCAGATTGTTTGCTTTTTCTATCAATATCAAGAATGTAATTTTGGGCATTTTGCAGTTTTTTTCAAGAGTTCTCATCCTGGTTTCTATGACAATGCTTTAAGAACACGCAGGCAGTTGTGGTTTTTCAATTTATTTCAGTCATATTTTTGAAAGAGAAGAGCTAAACCTTCAAATCAAACAGGTCACACTGTACTTGTATGTTATATTCAATCATCACATGTATTGTAGACCAATAGGACTTCTCCTGCGGTATGCTTATGATAAATAAATAAAGGCTGTGGCATAAAAGTCTTCTGATGTAAAAGATCGTGAAACATTATGAGGTCAGACTGTGGAAGGTCACCCATGAAGTCAAGCTGTCTTTTCCATTTCTGTCTTGCATTGTATTTTAAGATTTCAACTATAAGATAAAACAACTCATACACACAGCAACTCTGGACACAAAGTGCTTGTGCATCAAACTCCTCATAGTGTGTATTGTGTGCTCCAGTCTGTGTCGAACATTGTGCTGCATTATACTGCTGTGATGATGACAGGGGCTTGATAAACTCTGGTGATTTTATCAAGAGATAAGCAGCACAAACAACATCCGCTAAAACTTGAGACAACAGTATTCTATAAAATGTGTTAAGATCACAGTTCAGAGGATGTGTGTTGTTTTTGTTCTGTTTTTCAAATACATTCAAATGCAATTTTGTGTCATCTAAATAATGGATATATTGCATATCTGCAGTGACACAGGCATATGGGTTAGTCATGCTAAAAGGAAAATGTGAGAGGTATTAGAGGAAGTATATAAGATCTGATAAACTAGTAAAATACATTTGTACAGTGTGCGTATGCAAGCTGTGTGTGATCGTGTCTGGTAGGTGCACTGACAGACGCATTGTCATAGTGCTAGTACAATGAAATACATGTCATTTAAATATTGCAAATACTTCTATCATGAGATGCCATCAGTCCACTGAATTGTCTGCATATTTTCCCAACTTAATGACAACTGAAAGCAATAGTGAACTTCTCTGAAACACTAAGCATGATTAGCCTTTGCTGAATGCCACTTTTTGCCAAATTATTCATTAGACATATCATTAATTAATTATACATTATTCTTTCCTATTCTTAAGTCAGAGCTGCGGCAAACGTTCCTCTGTTTGAAACTGACAAGGTTAACCATTGGCTTTTCAGGACCATGGTCAGCTCAGGAATCATTGACAACTTTAACTGGAAGTAACGTCAGCAAATACAATTAAATATAGTGAAAATGCATGCCCACTTTAGAATAAGTGTAACAAAGTCAAACTAAGATAATTTGATTGGATTTATAGAAGCAAATCCAGTTAAGGGCAATTGGAAGATATCTAGCATGCATACAGGCGGATTGAGCGTATAAAATCACAACACCAATAAGTTAGTGCGTTTCTGTTGTGTTTTAGATGAACTAGAGACACGTAGGATGCTACAATGTATCTAACATTATTCCGAACTATCTCTTTCCGATTTTTTTTCTTCCCATTCGCTTTCTCTTTTAACGTGCATTTTGATTGGCTCTCCGAGATGCTTCTAGCCAATCAGCCTCCGCCTGCTGTGGAGGAAGGAATAAATGGAAGATGGCTCCTCATATAAAAACAGTCTTCTGGGTCGCCCTCAGCGTGCTTCAAAATAACTCTTTATACCTTAATAGGTTGAAATATTTATCCGCGAAGAGTTCTGAGGGGTAACGTCAGCTATAGATTGATATGCGAATGGTATTCAGCGATATTTCGTGGGAGAAGATACCGAAGATACAAGCGGGACAACTTTGTAGCCATGAATCGGTGGTGAACTCCCTCCGTTCGGTAGACAGAGTCGGGCTGGTCACAAGCACACAGCCTGGGCCTCGGCTAGCTAGCGGCAGCTGCTAACTAGCTAATGACTTCATCTAGCTGCTGTTGTCCGCCGCATTGGAACTGTTAAACAGCAGAGAGGAACACTTCTCAAATCACTGGTTGCCTGTTGAATGCGGGGCGTAAGAAGGCCATACAATAAGTGACCATGGCTGTATCAAGGTAAGAGTGGCTGCCTATGTTCACTCTTGTTTTATCTGTTCAAATTTCCAAACCAATTAACGCTAGCGAGCTAACCTGCTAATATCTGTTAGCTTTTTGATATTGGCAAAGGATGGCCTGGCGGCGGCCGACTAAATTTAGCCGGCATGCTAACGCAGAGTAACGCTACAGTGTACAATTGTAGTCTCTATTCGTAGCACACGTTCGCAGGCCGAGCACATAGTTAACTCAATTAGGACTCATGTTTACTGCAGGTGCGAAATGTCTGTTAACGGGGGAAAAAATTCACAATTTAGTGCTCGGCTGATGCTCTTTACTTAACAAACGGAGTCCGTTATAACGTTATAACGAATTGTGAAGTTAGGATAAGAAGGTCAGTTTACAAACACGAGACAGCACTATTGGCTACCTGTAGAGTTTACTTGTATTGATGAGGGTAACTAGAACAGGGACGCTGTGAAGTCTCGCATTTAAACAAACAGGCACGTCAAAGTGCAGCCTGTCATCTACGCTAAAGTTTGGTTACTCTTTGAAAACACGTTAGAGAATAGGCTACTTCTCTTAACATTGTTTTTATGTTTACTTAGCTGGTGTATTCCGCAGTGATTGTTGTGACAATTCCACATGGTGTCAATGGGCCTCTTTTGCACAGCAAAGCGGACTCCTCTGTAGTTCAGCCCAAGTATTAGTGGAATACATCTCTAATCCACTTCACGTTTTATTAATAGACTGCTAATGACCTCAGTGGAAGACCAGGTTCATTAGATGGGTTACCTTGGTGCTAAGACACACTAGGGCTGGGCATTATGGGAAAAATCAAATATCACAATATTGTTGACCTCTTGATATTAGTGCTTTTACATAATATTTAGACACAGATTTTTTTGATGATTAATCAAAAGTAATGTGGATATGATGACTAAGTGGGTGAAGGCAAATAATAGAACAACCTGGTTAGTTCAGATAATTACATCATTTTACCGTAATGCAGCTTTTTCAAAACCTGGAAAAAATGCCAGATAACGACATAAAAAAAAATCCAAGACAATGTCTAGTCTCATATCAGGATATTGATATATCGATATAGCCAATCAATTGATAATACATAATGATTTTATCCATACAAATAAATGTCAGTGTTACAGTGAGAGCATTTGACATATGGAATTATATAATACATTTTTTATATTATATATTATAATTTATATATATATATATATATATATATAATTAGACTGGAATGGGGGGGAAAGGTCATATCAATGTACAACAGACAGATTTAGATCAAATATTCTGGTCCTATCATTGTGTTCAAACCTTTGAAGTGGTCTTTTCACATTAGAGTACCAAAAATTAGAGAAGAGGAACCAGTGTGTTTGTTCAATGCTACACGTTATGCATGATAATATCTCTAATGTTTCCATAATGGGACCTTGTTTGTTTTTTTTGTCACCTGTCTTTAGACTCGATCGTTTGTTTATCTTGCTTGACACCGGGACAACGCCAGTAACCAGGAAAGCAGCAGCCCAGCAGCTTGGAGAAGTGGTCAAACTCCACCCACATGAACTCAATAACCTCCTGTCAAAGGTGCGTTTGATAGCTCAGTCTAGACTGTCGGTCATGAGCCTCCAAAAGATAATGTAAACCTGGGTGTATTGGACTGTCCATGCAGTGAAATCTGTGGAATCTTGATAATGTCCAACAGTGTGATTCCTGCTGAGCTGGATGTGCCATGGTAGCACCTGGATTTAATTTTTTTTTGTACGTTACTCTCACCTTGAAACTGTAACAAACCAAACGTCATGACAAAAACAGCAAGGGCACACTTGTCTTTCCTTCTCTTTGCACTTTTAATTTAAGTTGTACATGTAGCAGCCTAAATGTATTTTCTGTCAATTACCAGGTCTTGGCCTACCTAAGGAGTCCCAATTGGGACACTCGAATAGCAGCAGGCCAAGCTGTAGAGGCCATTGTAAAGAATATTCCTGACTGGGACCCGACACCCAAGCCTAAAGAAGGTGAGTGTTTTCTGTCACATTTGAGCGACACTGAAGCGATAGTTCAGGTTGTTTGAAGTGGGTTTGTGTGAGGTACTTGGGTATAGGTGCACCCCCAGAATGGAGACTGGAGCAAAGCAATGCACTGCTGTGGATGGGGGCGCAAGACATCTAAAAAGGCCTATTTCACTAACCTATTTCAGTTTAAGTGAAGGTGATATTTCTGAAGTGGAACTGAACTGCAAGTGAAACTTGTCTATATTGTCTTGTGGCTTTGAAGAAGTTTCAGTTAGGTTCCCCATCATAAAGGGCTTCTTAAAGGCAAGATAAAATGGGGAAAATATTCTAAATACTGTATAGCGTTTACTTAAATGGATATTGGCAAACCCACATCAAATAAATCAAACCATCCCTGTAAGCGGAAGGTTATGTGCCAAATGCAACACAATTTCCAGTTAATGTGTGTGCTTTTTTTTTTTTTTTTTTTTGTTCCTGCCAGTGAAAGAGATGTTACAGTGAACTTGGCGGCAAGAACATATTTGAAGACTCAGCCAATTTGGCTCCAGGGCTAACTGATACGTGCAAGATTTGCTGTTCAAACACATACTGCCCTCTGTTAGTTAAGATGCCCTCTACAGTGGGTCCTCACACTAGCAGCTATAGCATAATCTTACATTATTATGTCAAACATAGTCCCAAACTAATAGATCACTGTGTTTTTAAAAAAAAAACAAGTTCACATAGACACCAAAACATCAGGAAACTGGTCAATGCCTTCTCCTCTTTTGTTTGATAAGCAATAAAGTGATGTAATGATTAAAGAATGCTCCTTTTGGCTAGACGGAGCCCAGTTAGTCTACTTTGTCCCAGCAGGTTAAACCCTCACTTATTACCATTCAGTGTAACTAACCGCAACGTTACAGCGCATTAGCCGCAACGTCTCCGGTTTGATTCCAGCAAGGGACCTTTTGTCACCTGCTGTATCCTCCCTTCTACCAACTGTCCTCACAGAGCGCATCAGAAAGACAGCTTTGTAACAATTCTGCTTCTTAACATTAACAATAACATTGAGTTATTTTTTTCTTTTTTTTTTTTATATGACCCCTCGACATTGTACGGCCTCCATTTTCAGATTCGTCCATTGTGTACACAATAATAAAAAAAAAAAAAAAAAAAAAAAATTGCAGTTATGTTTGGTAGAAATAACACACTTGCTCTTAAATGCAGGCATTAGTACAGACACGATCTCTGATTCAATACGTAGTTAGAGGGTCACGTGTGCTGTTCTGAGACTCCTCTGGTTCTTTCCTGTAGAGTCCAGTGAAGACTTGTCTCCAGAGGACTCCGCTTGTGACCGCTTGACTTTCTACCACTTTGACATCTCCCGGCTTCTCAAACACGGGGCCTCTCTGCTGGGATCCGCAGGGGCCGAGTTCGAGCTGCAGGATGACAAAACTGGTTTGTAGTAGTTCTTTTTTGTTCTGGTTGCAATAACCTCCACGCTGTTAACGCTCTCAATTAACATGCATTGTGACCTGTGGAAAGTGACTCGTTTGAGCCGTGAATATTTAGTTCTTGATTATTCTTTGTGGGGCACAGACCACTGGGCAGCTTTGAATTTGAGCTCATTGGAATATTTTGCGTCCGTACTGTCCAAGCTGCTTGTTTTGACTCGAGGAAAAGGGATTCTGACTTGACTTTTTTGTTTGCTAAACAAACTTTTTCACCACATTTACTCCCTATCCCATGAATCCCACACTTTAGTGTTGTGAAAAATGGTTATTAACTGAGGTTGATTCTGACATAAATACCACACAATAAACTGGGCTCCTTAGCCGTGAATTTTCATTTAATTTGAATAGGGGAAGCTGCTCATCCTCATCTTTTACAGGGCTTTCCCCTCTTAGTCGACTAATCGGTGGTTTTGGTCTTGGATTTCTTTAATTGATTTCTCCTTTTTGTTGTGCTTTTTCATACTGAATGACTTTTTTCAAAGCACGTCTCTGCTAAACATAATATTAAAAGTGGTGCTTTTGTGTGAGTCTTTGCAGAGAAACTCGATAAAGATGATTAAATTAACAAATTGATTAGTTGATCAAATTGTTTCACAGGCAATTGTGTAAAAAAAAAAAGTGCCTTTTCAGGAGCCGTTTATGACGCTGTTCCTGTGTTTATTTGTGGCCCCAGCATTAATCGTGTTTGCCTCCTAGCTGCATTTAGCTCCCGCATGTTCACATACAGATAATCACTATTCCTCCCACAGCTACAATGTACTTGTTCTTCAGGCTCTAGAGTTTTAACCTGATGTCCTGTCATCATTTATTTTTTTTTTCTCAGCCGAGATGGACCCTAAGGAGCGTCTGGCCCGCCAGAGAAAGCTCCTCCAGAAGAAGCTGGGTCTGGACATGGGCGCCGCCATTGGCATGGACACCGAGGAGCTGTTCAACGACGAGGACCTGGACGACAGCTGCCCACCCAGTGGGCTCACAGCCCACGGAAGCAAAGGCACAGCTGGATCCAGCTCCCGCAACCACGTGGTGGGTCTCATTGTAACCCGTTACCTTCGATTCAGCAGACCCACGAGTATGCAATTTGTGTCCCTTTGGGTTTGTGTCCCTTACTGCCAGCTGTAGTCTTGGATGGGCTATTAAGTTTAAGAAATGGGTGAGTATAATCAGAAAGGTGAGGCAGGAAATGGGCATCTGTTTTCACTGCTTCTGCCAGCAGGTGAATGTTGCCCTGTAGTGAGATACTCAGGCTGTACGCCATGGCCGGCTGTAGCTGGCTAAGTTGGAAGAAGATGAGGTAAAGGGTGTCAGTATTTCAGTGTGGTTATACAATATGATAATTCACTTTTTTATATTTCTCCTTGATCCACATGTAAGATGTCAAACATACCACTAATAATAATTGGCAGCTGCACTTGAACTGGCAGTATAGACTCGAGGACTTGGTACTTTATACAGTATGAAATAATGAATAGGACTTGTGCATGAACGGAGAGGGAGACTGCAGTTAGTCGGAGGTTAGATTTACTTACTAAAGTGATGCACCACTTGAAGATTTGTGGTGCTTTGAGCCACAGAATGAATTCATCAAATGAGTCGTTCAGTAATCTCGTCTACATTGTGGTGCGTCATGCGTGTTGAGTTCAACCTTAAAATGAATAAATCGCCTCCGCCGGTTTCCTCTTCAGCCCATTCAGGCCGCTGACTTGATTGACTCTGAGTTCCGGCCAGGCATGAGCAGTCGTCAGAAGAACAAGGCTAAGAGGATGGCCAAGCTAGTGGCCAAACAAAGATCCAGAGACGTGGAGCCAAATGAAAAGAGGTAACATGATGCATGCTGTGTACCTGAAACAATTCCGGTTTATCAAACACTGGCTCTTTAACAACATGATACATATTGAAGGGGCTTTTTTTCCTTCATATACAAACAAATGTGTATAAAGGATCAACTTGCCTAAGATTTTTATTTTGGACCCATCCAGTTTCAGACTTTTTTTTATTTATTTTTTTTTTATTATTATTATTATGTAAAGTTTGATTGCGTCTAATGATGACATGATTCTCTTTGATCTCTCCTCTCTTTAAGTAACGACAGCTTTGAGGGGGAACCTGAAGAGAAGCGAAGAAAAACCACCAATGTTGTCATTGACCAACCGGCAACTGAGAACAAAGTCTTGATAGACAACGTTCCAGACGACTCCAGTCCTTCAGAGGAGGTAAGGAATCCAAAACAATTCCACAACTCACTGATGTCGAGCCCTGATCCTGTAACTGATGTCTCGTTGCTTTGTCTTTTTAGATACAAGAGTGGCCTCTGGAGAGCTTCAGTGAAGAGCTCTGCAATGACCTCTTCAATCCGTCATGGGAGGTAAAAACAAAGCGCGTTTTTAAATTGTAGTTGTACACGAGATTGTGGGCTGAGTAATAGGTGACCAGTGCAAAATGCATGTAAACAAGTTCAAATTGGATCGTGTGGTTGTTTACAGATCCGTCATGGTGCAGGCACAGGTCTTAGAGAAATCCTCAAGTCCCATGGTGCTGTGGGCGGGAAGCTGGTGGGAAGCACTGCAGAGCAGGTACGTCTAACTTCATCCTCGGGTCTGTTTCAACTGGTCCATGAGAATTAAACGTGACGCAAACTGTCCGATGCTCTGCTGTAGATGTTGCGGCAGCATCAGGAGTGGATAGAGGACCTGGTCATCCGGCTGCTCTGCGTCTTCGCTCTGGATCGCTTTGGAGACTTTGTATCTGATGAGGTTGGTCGTCTTTTGTTTTGTCAACTGAACAGAATGTCTGAGGATGCAAACAGTTACTGACACAAGATGAGACCTGCAGTGTAGGAAAGGAGAGGACGGGTAACAAATCACAATTCATATGCTAATTCTGACAAATTCACAGAAATGTCTGAACTGGAAGTTCTATTTTTTTTTTTTTTAGTGTCTGCTAAATCTACTAGTGGAAGGCAGTGGTTTTTGGCATTCACACTTGCATCGTAATTCTAACGGTTACGTGTGCCAACTGGTTTGATGCATGGTATTTATTGCCTACTGTAAAGAGGCGTTTGTGTAAAGTGTAATATCTTTACCTCATCACTCTGTCAACACTGTAAAACAGCAGTCGGTTTAAAAATGACGAAAAGGAAGAAAGGTGTTTTTTAAAAAGAGACTCGGGGAAACATTTCCTTGTGAAACAAGCAAACGTCTCCAGTATATAGCAATACAACAACACAACCTACAGCCTTGATAATGACCATAAAGGGGAGCTGAGTAGATTTAGGGACATTGCATTTAGGTGGTCGTGTTTATAAGTGTAAATATTTCTGCAGGAATTTGATCCTTTGCTCGGTGAAAAACCGTCTGGTATTTAGTCAATGTGTGCAAGCTCAACCTGAGAGGAGGAACTCATCACTAAATTGACCTCGTGTTGGGTTTCATTGGTGTGCAGTGTAACGAACATGTGCTTAAACGGTGTTCTATGTCCTACTGATGGTGGCTGACCGGCTCACTAGACCGACATCATCCAGATGTATCTGCAAACTGCGGAGTGTAATTAGTCAACCAGCTAAATTCATGCAATTGAATTTAGCTTTCTTTTTGTCTCTCCTGGACCTCCCTCTCTCCCTTTGCCAGGTGGTGGCCCCTGTCAGGGAGACGTGCGCTCAGACACTCGGCGTGGCCCTTCGCCACATGAACGAAACTGGCGTTTCCATGACGGTAGACGTCCTGCTGAAGCTCCTAAAAGAAGACCAGTGGGAGGTCCGTCATGGAGGCCTGCTCGGGATCAAGTACGCCCTGGCTGTCCGACAGGTACCTCTCGTTTTGTGTGTGTGACGAGCTGTTGAATAAGCGTAGCAGGGTTCTACAATGTATTCCATTTTGAGCGCCATATGGTTATGAATGTCAATTGTGGGGGTGGGAGCATATGTGTTTGGGCAAATGGTTTTCTATTATGGTCTAGAACCATACCTGCTCCTTGTAAGGCTATTCCTTCTGAACTCATACATCTATGTACTTTACTTTTGTGTCTCAGGACCTGATCTCCACCTTACTGCCCCGGGTGCTCCCTGCCATCACTGTAGGCCTACAGGACCTAGATGATGACGTCAGGGCCGTGGCAGCCGCAGCCCTCATCCCTGTGGTGGAAGGCTTGGTACAGCTACTGCCTAATAAGGTCAGGGAGGAAATAGTAGTGCCTTTTTAAAATAATATCAAAGTCTCCATCAAGTTTCAGCTTGTGTTTTAAAGTCTTGAAATTGATTTTTCACATGATCCTCATTTTTGGGGGGGGGGGGGGGGGGGGCTGTGGGGTTGTGTATATCTGCTG
>NW_022280033.1:16905496-16922808 GCF_004355925.1 Anarrhichthys ocellatus | reverse complement strand
GGTCTTTCTGTCGTTGTGAAACTCTGTGCCCGTGTCTCTCAGGTACCTTTTATCGTGAACACGCTGTGGGATGCTCTTTTGGACCTGGACGACCTCACCGCTTCCACCAACAGCATCATGACGTTGCTGTCCTCGCTGCTCACCTACACACAGGTCCGCCAGTGCAGGTCAGTCTCTCAGAGGTCCACACAGAAGATGCTACGGCCTCAAAATCGTGATTGTTTTGTTTGTTTACAGCAGAAACAGAAAGTACACTTTCTTAATGGTCCAATGGACAAAAGAGGCCTTTGTCTACAGATTCAAGTATACGTTCAGCGGCCACTTTATAAGCTACCGGAGCGTCTTCTTTAAACGGTAGTTCTTGAAGCTGTACTCGACATAACTTATTCTGTAAAGCCTGCAGTTGGGCTGGAGATTTGGTAACTGTTGACTTAAAGCATAGATTAGAATACATGTGCTTGTGTTCCAGGTGAAAATCTCTTTGCCATATGAGGTTTGATGGCCTTAGCATATACTCTGCTTCACAAGAAGCTCACTACAGTGAGCTGGCTCATCTGTTGTCCCCTCTGTGGTGTATCAGCAGTGGTGGCTGAGTTTGAACTTGATTTACATAAAAATCACACAACCAGACGACGCACGCCCACTACTGAGCAAACTTTCTTCAAACACACAATTAGATGGCCACTGACTCTTAAAGTCTAGACAGAGGTTTAGTGTATACCCTTGTACCAAGGCGGTATTTATTCAGGTTTTTAATTCAGATTCTTTTGGTTCTCTGAAATGATGGCCCTTTGTGTATTCTGTCCACTCTAGCATGCAGCAGTCATTAACAGTCCTGGTCCCTCGGGTTTGGCCGTTCCTGAGACACACCATAGCATCAGTGAGACGGGCAGCACTGGAAACCCTTTTCACGCTGCTGTCTAAAGCTGACGAGGTAACGCTGACTAACACCTCATATGATATCTGAGTACTAATCAATCTCATACAGGATTTAACAAAGTATCTGAAATGCACACATTTCCATAACAACTAAAGCTTTTTTATTTGTGAATGCTGTGTGTTGTGTCTGATAGGGCAGCGTTTTATCTTTTTATTTATTTTTCTTCAGAGCTGTGCAGTGTGGATCAACCCCATCCTACAAGAGATGCTGCGGCACATCTTCCAGTCGTGCATACTGGAGAGCAACGAGGAAATCCTTGAGCTGATTCATAAGGTGTGCTGCATCACCCACACTGTAAAATCACCAAGATTGTTGAAGTTTGACTATTGGAAATGATACTGAAATTTCATCCAAGAACAAAGAATTGATAAATGTTCTGATGGGAATTGGAGAAGTCTTGCTTTTCTTCTCTTGCATGTGGATGACCTCTTTGGATTTGGTCTTGATCTGTGACCGTGTGTCTCTGGGCAGGTGTGGATGGAGCTGCTGTCTCAGGCCCCGCAGCAGTACGTGGTGGCAGCCAGCTGTCCGTGGATGGGCGCCTGGCTCTGTCTCATGATGCAGGCCTCGCACATTCCCATCGACATCAACATGCTGCTGGAAGTGAAGGCCCGCTGCAAGGTGGGACACTTTGTGTATTCATACCTAGATGAGACTGAAGAGTAAGACTCATCTCGTGTATTTAAAGTTCATGCAGCTGTGTCCTCAAATGCAAACCGACGCTCCAGTCCATGCACGATAACTGCTAATTGGTAGCAATTTTAGCCAGTGAAATTAATGTTATTTTACATTTTAATATTCAGGAAAATTAATCTTAAGCTCTTGTTTTTTCAAATGTGTAAGTTTATATGCGTGTCATATACCATGCAATACATCCGAGGTAACACAAAATATCAGTGTTAAAATGTCAGTAGGACATAACTCAGGACGGTATTGCGTATCTGTCGCAAGTTGCTTGCAACGGGTTCATGCAAACAACGCATGTGACTTCAAGACGTCACACAAAACAGATGAGGTTGCTAGGTGACAGTCTGGTAACAGCCCAGGCCTGTATGTCTATGTTTGAGCCGGAGGACCTTAACAGTCCGGGGGAGAAAATAGAAAAGTAACAGAGGCACCACGCTCAACCTGACAACTGAATAGCCAGTTTGTTTAACGAAATGGAGCTCTGTAGGAGTATGCCGTTAGAAATGAGAACCGCTTTAGTTTTCATGCACCAAAATGCATACAGTACATGTATGTGCACATATATTTGTATCTGAAGCAGAGAAAGAGACCAATATTTTAATTTAGTGCTTGGTACTTTGCCTGTGCAAAGCAACGTTTATAATGCCACAAGAGATGTACGTTTAGGTCCACTTTTTAAGTGAATAACTGTAATAATGAATGTTGTGTTGATGCAACAGGATAAGGCGGGTGCAAAGGCTCGTCTAGGAACCAATCAGGTGAAGGAAACGGTTGAGTATATAGCCGGTGCAGAGACGGTGATGGACGACCCACTGACGCGGGACTACGTAGTGGTCCGTTCTCGCCTCATGGCTGCCAAGTGAGTTTTGATTGTTGCATACGAAAGGTAAAACGTTGTCAGTCCTGATCGTGAGGTGAACTTGTGATTTTCTCTCCCAAAAAACCAAGAATTGCCAGATGAGTAGTTTTGTTCTGAAAGTGTTTCCCTGCGCTCCTTTGTGTCTCTGTAAACCAGATTGCTGGGGGCTCTGTGTCGGTGTATCTGTGACCCTCAGCTCAATGCTGCGTCTCAGGAGATCCGACCGGCGGAGTCTTTAGGCCAGCTGCTGCTCTTCCACCTCAACTCCAAGTCTGCCCTCCAGCGCATAGCTGTGGCTCTGGTGCTTTGCGAGTGGGCCGCAGTGCAGAAGGTGAAAAACGCTCAGACACTTGGAGCTGGTTGTTGCGGATTTACAAATCTGAGCACTTTTTTTTTTTTTTTTTTTTTTTTTTTTTTTGGGATGTAGTATGAGCAATTGACTTTTCCGGTCTCTGTCTTTCAGGATTGTCAGGTGGTGTCGTCGATGGTGCAGCCTCGTCTTCTGGCCATTCTGTCGGAGCATCTGTACTACGACGAGATCGCCATCCCCTTCACGCGCATGCAGAACGAGTGCAAGCAGCTCATTACGCTGCTAGCCGATGCCAACATAGACCTGCAAGACCGCCTCAATTGTAGCGTTTTCACTATTGATCAAGCCAATGAACTGGTGAGTGCAGCCACACACATAAGAGAACTGAATTAGAAACCTTTTCATTAATCGAATTGAAATCAGTGTTTAGGTATTATAGAAGCTGTAGTTCACACTGAAGGCTGAATGTCAAGGTGTTGGGCTACTATTATTATGACACATCATCCAGCTGTAACTTGGTTTCCGTCCATGTCTTTATTTCCTGATCCGACGGCTTGATTCTCATCTTCAAAGGTCAATGGATGTTGCACTCCGTAACAGATGGCCCCCATTACAGTCGCTCACATTCTCCCTCCCTCTTGTTTCCTAGGTAACCGCCATCTTCACAGAGTCAACGGTGGGTCTTGACGTGAAGTCTGATCAGTGGCAGGCGCTGGACGGTAAACGGCAGCAGGCCCAATCCACGGTGACTGAGACCAACACGGACTGGCAGCAGCTGCATCTGCGCGTCCACATGTTCACGGCGTGCGCAGTGATTAACCTGCAGGTGCTTCCCGAAAAGCTCAACCCACTGGTCAGGCCTCTGATGGAGACGGTCAAGCGGGAGGCGAACACCCTCATCCAGGGGTACGCCGCGTCTTTTATAGCCAAGCTGCTGCAGCAGTGTGCCGGACGCTCGCCGTGCCCCAACCCCAAGATCATTAAGAACCTCTGTGCCTCGGCCTGCATGGACTCCGCCGTCACGCCTTCATCCGCCTGCCCCGTTCCCCTCACACAGGAAAATGCCAAAGGTAAGAGTCGTAGAAGCTGAGGAATACTTTTCAGTGATTTTACTCATGGCCTCGGCTACTAGCTGGGTTTCAAAATTGGGTGTTCTTTGACATTTTAATCATTCTACTGACTTAAATAGTGCACTCCATTTAGATTTCATCTTATGATGGGCTCATTGCATCGGTGGAATATGGTCTCAGACGAATATAAAATGCAAGTGTTTAATATTCCAAGGCACACTGTAGGGGTTTGTGCAAAATTTAAAATGCCTTTTTTTATATATATGTATATGTGTGTGTATATCTATCAATCAATCAATCAGATGTGGTGCGAGCGACAGGACTCTTCACAGGGATAGTTCTCTGTCAATGTGTAAGGCTGTTGGTCAAAAGCGAGTAAGTGATGCGTCATCGGTAAAGAGAAAAAGGAGGAGGGGGAATGGAAGGAAGTGAAGGAAGGAGAGACGACATGGTGTCTTTTTTGTTTTCTATATTTGTCAAATTTAAAAGTGCAATAGCATCCCTCGATATCATCACATGTAAAGTGCTTGCATGCATGCTACTCACCAGATATATATATTTTTTACTCCTCCTTCATAGCCTTAGGCGGTGGGTTGGAGAAAGATTGCATTCATCACATGGTCAACAAAACCCGCGGCATAATCACCCTGTACCGGCACCAAAGGGCAGCGTTTGCCATCACCAGTAAGAGGGGTCCCGCCCCTAAAGCCCCCAAAAACCCCACCACAGAGCTTCCTCCAGGCAGCACCATCTGCACTGATAACGACGAGGTACAGAGGACCTCTGCACTACATTTTCCTCACATCAACAGATTCTGTTTACCCCTTTTTTCTTTTTAAATATGATCTCTTCCCTTTTCAGAGCAAGAAGCCATTTCTTATTCAGAGGCGAGGGGCGGAGTTCTCCCTGACAACAGTTGCCAAGCACTTCGGTGCAGACTTCACCAAATCTCTGCCGTACTTATGGGAGAACACAGTGGGACCACTGAGAACAGTGGTGACTGAAAACCAACAAATTGGTATGTTGATTGGGTTTATTCTCTGATGGACATGGAGTAACAAGTATTTATTGGTTTGACAATAAAATATCTATCAATTCACTTAATTTCACCGAGAGAATTCACTCCATACTTTGTGTATTGTGTGCTCTAGACAGAGAGGTCCAGCTGGAGAGGGGAGACTCTGCAGCTCAGGAACTGGTCAACTCTCTACAAGTGCTGGAAGTCATGGCCGGGGCCATGGCTGCTGAACTCAAGCCTTTGGTACGACTGCTCTACTTCTATACCGCCGTTTACCCAGGTCCTCTCATTGATGGAAATTCTAATTACACCATATGGAGACCTAACAGTTGAATATTGCTGTGGAACTGCTCCTTGGGCCATCAAAGTGTCTGTTTCAGGGAAAGTTCATAAAGGCATCTTAAACCAACTATTATAACGCAAGCAAATCATTTTTATTCCTCTCTAGCTGCTGGAGCGCCTACCCCATCTGTTCACCTGTCTGCAGCACCCGTACACAGCAGTGCGTCACATGGCAGCACGCTGTGTGGGCGTGCTCAGCAAGATAGCCATGCTGGAGACCATGAACCGCTTCCTCGGGTGCGTCCTCCCCTGGTTGGCTGCTATTGAAGACTGCACCAAACAGGAGGGTGCCATCGAGGCTTTAGCCTGTATCCTTCACACGGTGACCCTTTGATTCATAGCAAAATACAAAAGCTTCCCGTCACAGATGTGCGGTAATGCTACTGTTATCGACCTTGTAGTTGCTGCCGTGTCATCTCCCCACAGTACCGTCCTTGACTAGCGTGTCTCCAGGTGTCATGGAGCAGCTTGATGTGGACATTGTGCCCTACATTGTGCTGCTCGTAGTGCCGGTGCTCGGCCGTATGAGCGACCCCAGCGATAGCATTCGTTTCATGGCCACGCAGTGCTTTGCCACGCTCATCCGCCTGTTGCCCCTCGAGGTTAGGAGCTCCCCAACAGACATGCAAACCGACTTAATCGCTCACTGGCTATTAAACTAATAACACAATGTCGTTATCCAGCGCTTTGCTCCTAAGCGTTTTTTTTTGTTGTCCACCAGGCCGGTATACCAGACCCTCCGGCCATGTCCGCTGACCTGATCCGCCAGAAGGCCAGAGAACGCCACTTCCTGGAGCAACTGCTAGATAGCAGAAAACTGGAGAACTACAAGATCCCAGTTCCAATTAAGGCGGAGCTCAGGAAGTACCAGCAGGTGGGTGTCAGTTTTCAGGCTCCTCTGCAATACTACCTCGAGCAGCAGATCAATGATTCCCATTCTATTGTTGTTTTTACACATTTAAACAACTCCTGGGATACTTCAGTGTTTTGTGCCTGAGCTGCCTCTTCACCTTGACTCTAATCATTGTTCTGCCAGATTCAGGGATGAGGTCTCTGCTTTGCTGCAGGCTAGCAATGTAAAAAACAAAAGAGAGACACTGACATCTAATGGTTTTCTTGACAGAGTAACATTTTAAAGTGGTCAAATGGAGCCGGTGTATGTCTGCAGGTTCCTTCTAGAAATGTTGGCAGCTTTGCTGAGACCAGCCACCCGTCTCTTGAATTCATTGAGTGGTGCAAAAAGCCAAATTCATTTGTTACTGCTATTGGTCAACACACTGCTGCCGTGTCCTCAACCTTAACTGACTCAGGAGGACATGTTCCAATGAATGGGCTGCTTTTATTTATGATTTCACTGTGGGTCTCTGTGTCACCTTGCAGGACGGAGTGAACTGGCTGTCCTTCCTGAACAAATACAAGCTGCACGGGATCCTGTGTGACGACATGGGCCTCGGCAAGACTCTGCAGTCCATCTGCATCCTGGCAGGAGATCACTACCTCAGGTAGTCCAAACGGCACCGTCACTGATGATTAACTCTACAGCGTCAGCACACGGACTAATCTCCTCCGTCAGTCGACACACTATATATCTATATGTTGTACCGTTCGGACACATCATCACTCGTATAATTGTTCCCTCTGTAGTAACTTCACAGCTTTAAGAACTGTAGAGAGTTTATCATCGAGTAGTTGGATATGAGTCCAAATATATTATCGATTTAAGCTGTTTATATGCTGGTGTGTGTAATCAGTCAGATATTAATATCTACTAGTAAATCACAAAGTATTGAACTAGTTAAAAGAATTAGGAGAGCCTTAATGATTGTGATTAAGTTCATGTAAACAGTCGGTAATGCTAAAACAATCCATATATCAACTTGAGACTGAATTCTCGTCAGTTGTCTGCATGTTTTAACATGAACTATTTCCAAAAAAACATGATACGAGATAAAATGTCATTTAAGATGGACCACGAATACAAAGCACTGTTAGATTTGTAGGAAGAAGAGAAGTACATTTCCTTTCAAGATGTTGAGCTTGTTATATAGATCATGGTGAATATGAAAAGGTCTTGTATAATATGCTATTCATGTATGACTACAATGAGCCTGCCACATGCTGTGCTGCGAGACAATGGACAAAGCAGAATTTGACAGTTTCAGCATTAACAGTGATTTGTCCCAGTTATTTGTTTTTTCTTCTTTAAAACTCTCCCGTGCAAGTAAACTCGACTCTGCCTTCTGTGTGTTTGATGTCTACTCAGGGTCCAGGAATATGCCAGGACTAAGGCCCCAGACATCAGCCCCCTGCCCTCTCTGGTAGTGTGTCCTCCCACACTAACCGGCCACTGGGTGGACGAAGTGAGCAAATTCTGCACCAAAGAATACCTCAACCCACTGCACTACACCGGGCCTCCTACTGAACGAATGCGGTAAAGCTTAGTCAGACTAAAAGTCTGTAAGCGTGCAGAGAAAGATTTCTGTCCTCATCCTGACAAAGCACCTTTTAATGTTGGTTTTGATTCATTATTACACGCTAACTGTAGCGTACAGTATACAATGGCTCATTTATGTCCTCTCACTGAACTTTTCCAGGCTGCAGCACCAAGTGAAGAAACACAACCTTGTAGTAGCCTCTTACGATGTTGTACGGAATGACATCGACTTTTTTAGGTGCGTATCATTTCATTCTAAAATCTTGTGTTGTGCTTTTGGAAGTGGAAGTTTTTATAATAAGTTTTCTATATTTTAGGAATATCAAATTTAATTACTGCATCCTCGATGAGGGTCACGTCATCAAGAACGGGAAAACCAAACTCTCCAAAGCCATCAAGCAGTTGGCTGCCAACTTCAGAATCATCCTGTCAGGAACGCCCATTCAGGTGAGCTCACAGCTGTTTTTAAATGTTCCTATTTCTCCTTGTGTTTACTCGACGGAGCCTGAATATTCTCCACTGTCGTCTGTCCCCCAGAACAACGTCCTGGAGCTCTGGTCATTGTTTGACTTCCTCATGCCGGGATTCCTCGGAACAGAGCGGCAGTTCGCCGCTCGCTACGGTAAACCCATCCTGGCCAGCCGGGATGCCAAAAGTTCCTCACGGGAACAGGAGGCAGGTGTGTAAATATTGCTTTTCCTAGCATCCCAATATTTTTTTTTTTTAATGAATTTGCTCATACAGACGAGGACATCAGCGGTGGTTAATATCGCTTCCTCCCTCTCAGGTGTCCTGGCAATGGAGGCCCTACATCGACAGGTGCTACCCTTCCTTCTGAGGAGGATGAAGGAGGATGTCCTCCAGGACCTTCCTCCTAAAATCATTCAGGACTATTACTGCAACCTGAGTCCTCTACAGGTACTTCGGACCCTCCTCCTCTTATATAATTCTTGGTTGGACGTAAAGTGACTGGTCTCCACAGGAACCACAACTAGACAATGGCCCAACCGCCATGTAACAACATGGTTTGGTTTCTCACTACCTGCAGGTTCAGTTATACGAAGACTTTGCAAAGTCTCGAGCCAAGGCCAGTGTGGAGGACAGCATCTCTGATACGTCTACAGGAGAGGAGAAGCCTAAGTTGAAGGCCACAGGCCATGTCTTCCAGGTACTGGGTTCATTTTATGTTTCTAGATGTGTGTCTACCTGCTCTGATACAATAGTTAAAGGTGGTTATTGTTAATACTTGGTGTATGCCTTATCTTTTGCAAATGCATCTCTTTACCTGCGTTCGTTCAGGCTCTGCAGTACCTGAGGAAGCTGTGTAACCACCCGAGCTTGGTGTTGACCCCGCAGCATCCCGAGTACAAGCGCATCAGCGAGCAGCTCGCAGGTCAGAGCTCCAGTCTGCGGGACCTCCAGCACGCGCCCAAACTCTCCGCTCTCAAACAGGTGAAGTGCAGGAAGTCTTATTTTAGAGCCACTGCATCACTTCCGCCTGCTCGGGCTACAGTTTGGAATCGGCTCACATATGTTTTCATGAAAGTAATATGCTTGCATAAGAATGGCGATAAAAGATGAGGCAACAAGGTCTACACACACTTCCACGATTCTCGATACCCATTTAATACCAATAAACTAAACAAACATAAATCCAATATCATTTTACATGCACTCCTTTATTACTGCTTGCATACTAGTTTTTGATTACTAATCCCAGAGGATCCGGTTCAAGTTTCTCGCCAACAACTACATTTTACAAGATTACATTTGAACACATCATGATAACTTTATAATGTACCTCTCCACCCAATACAAATTTTTTTACAGCATCATAATGTAACTCAATTTAACCTCCATACGTTACCCGTTAGCTCCGTTTTTCTTTTTTTTTGGGAAACAGATTTAATGTGACCCATGGGAACACAGTCTTGACCGATCAGATTGTTTGCCCCCATGGTATCACTATTATTTTTCTTCTTATCATCCTGTTGCAGAACTACACGGTAGCTGTCTCATGCTGCGGCTCTGACCTGTTTTCTCTTCTCAGTTGCTGTTGGACTGCGGTCTAGGAAGCAGTGGAGGATCGGAGGGGGGCCCAGAGGCCGTCGTGGCCCAGCATCGTGTGCTCATCTTCTGTCAGCTCAAGAGTATGCTGGATATCGTGGAGCACGACCTCCTGAAACCCAAACTGCCCTCGGTCACCTACCTGAGGCTGGACGGCAGTGTGCCGGCCGGCATGCGACACTCCATCGTTTCCAGGTCGGTGGACTGATTTAAGTCGCTTCTTTGGCTCAGAACTCTACCTCGCGCTGCCCGTTATGGTTCAAATCTCCTCCCTCTGACTTTCTTCCCTCTGGCTCTCAGGTTTAACAATGACCCATCCATCGACGTGCTGCTGCTGACCACCCATGTCGGGGGCCTAGGTCTGAACCTGACGGGTGCAGACACCGTGGTGTTTGTGGAACATGACTGGAACCCCATGAGGGACCTTCAGGCCATGGATCGTGCCCATAGGATAGGACAGGTACATAGAGCAGAATGCAGGACACACACGGCTACATAAACCGCTCTCTGAGCGTGGACCACATCCCAATAACATCTACATTTGGGATTCTCAACAATCTGTAACTTAAGAACCACTTCTGTGTGAAATAAGTGTCACTGCCTGCCGTTATGAATCCATATTTAATGTATTCGGGGTCATATTTCCTCACCGCACACTTTGGAGCTTTTATGGCACACAGTTGTCTCCATCACTTTTTCGTTTGAAAAAAAAAAAAAAAAAAAAATTGTTACTGGTCATTGAAATTGTGCTTTCAAATTTGACGTCTTTATTTATGTGAATTCCTGAGCACATTTAGATATAAACATAACTAGCTTTTGTAAACTAAAAAAAAAAAGTATTCTACCCATTTGGCAGTACGTCCTTGGCCCACTAGGTGGCTCTCTGAGGCCCAGTGGTGGAGAATAGCTGCTTTAGATCATCTGCTTTGATAAATTCCTGTTTCACTGAGATGACACTGAATCCAAGATGCTCCTGTGGCTCCCAAAGAAGGATGTGACGTGTCCATCAGTCTCCTTGTTGCATTATTAAACGCGGCCTCGGATCGTGTGACACTGCTGCTCTTGTATGAAACCAGTGATGCAAGAAGGACCCAAGTGAAGTGAAATGGGGACGGGAGGCTCCGTCCCACAAGTTCTAAATACCTTCTTTTAACATTCCCCGTTGTGTTCGTACCGTGCAGAAACGGGTGGTGAACGTGTACAGGCTGATCACCCGGGGCACGCTGGAGGAGAAGATCATGGGCCTGCAGAAGTTCAAGATTAGCATCGCCAACACCATCATCAGCCAAGACAACGCCAGCCTGCAGAGCATGGGCACGGACCAGCTGCTCAACCTCTTCAGTCTCGACAAGGTGAGACTTCTGAGGGTGTCCGTCACGGAGACACATGTTGGTGGAGATCTAAACAATGTCTTTACAGTCGGGTATAAATGTAACACCTACCTCGTTAAAACATTGATAATAAAAGAGTCGCCTAGCTCTGCCTCGACCTGCTGGCTGAAGCAAGCCTGGGCAAAAGCTAGAAGTAGCAGCTAGCATGTCTTAGCTTGCAAAAAGTGATTTTTAGAAAGTAATGACGCCATGGCATTGCCTCCCTAAACCGGGACAAGTCCGCCAGCACTGCGTAACTGATTGGCATACTGACCACAATGAGGCCAGATGTAAACTCAACAGGATCAGATGTCATTATTCAGATACAGATCACACATTAATGCAGCAGAGGTGCCCCGCTGATGTCAGAAGAAATGATCCCCACCTTTAAGAATTATAACTTCAGAATTTACACACATTTAATGAGTGAGGCTGCTGTTTTAAGGCATCTGGGTTTCAAACCCAGGTTGTTTGTACCATTTTTATTTATTTTTTTTTTAACCTAAGATATAAACTGTACCAGACTGTAGTTCAGTCTGATTAGAGGAAGAAGAAGAAAACACATGAGAAGATGCTTGTATATTCCTGAAAACACGCCTATAAACTGTGTAATACTCTGTGTTTGGCTGAACTGTCTTGTTTATGAATGCCTTTCAGGGGGAGAAGGGTGAGCAGCAGTCGTCGTCGACCTCGGGGAAGTCCTCCATGAAGTCTGTGCTGGACGGCCTGGGGGAGCTCTGGGACCAGCAGCAGTACGACACGGAGTACAACCTGGACAGCTTCATGCACTCACTGCAGTAGCACTGCATGACACCCCCCCCCCCCCACACACACACACACACACACAGCCTCCATATGCTGGCCGAGCAGGACCCTGGTCAGAGCGCCGAGGACACGCCCGTTGCTGCATTCTACTACCCCTCACACACACACTTTAAACAACCTAACTATAGGAAGTCACTGATGGGGAATTGTTACAAATGTCCCAAAGCAATAACTAAAACACAGCCAAAATAGGAAATAAATCTTTATTTTTTTGCTTCAGCAATGATGATGATGTCTGTACAAGGTCAGACACCCTGTAATTCTATGTTGAGCGCAAAACCACCCAGGTTTTCAACAAGCCCTCTTTAGAGGATTTAATGGTATGACGATGCGACAAACGCCTCCAGTGTTTTTAAATGGTCCATGGGAGTTTACAGCACCGTCACCGCTGTAGTACAGTGTTGCTGCTGTGGTCTCAAGCATCCAGAGCATCATACTTATAGTGGTCTTTTGTAGTAGCGGCACCAGGTGCTGCTTTTACAGCCCGCCGCCCTCCTCCCACATCGCATTGCCAGAGTATACAGTGTTAACTGCTTCAGACACCTGTACTGCCCCACTACCACTCTCACATCCCCCCCCCCCCTCCCCCTCATCACCACAAGGTCTTAACAGCACTGCGATGTCGTCACGCCGCTCTGTGGCCATCAAGAGTCTTTAGCGTGGCGTAACGATGACCTGGGGAAGCACTGCGCTCGAAGCAGCATTACAGAGACGGGACACGGGGCCAAGCTGAGACTGGTACCGGAAACTTGTCACCAGTATTTTAAAAAGAAAAGACTTGTACATATTTCTGTAGTTGCTGCTTTTTGTTTATGACTGTGGAATTGGAATAAATTCTACAGACCTTTTGCAATACAAAGCTATCTTTTCTTTGCATGTGAACAGAGATGGCCACTACATGGGGTGGTTGTACCTTAAAGAGGACCAATACTAATAAGACATTAATGAACCTGTAGTATGGTCACATTGTTGTTCTTTTGACACAAATATACACATTGTAGGATCATTAACTGCTTTGTTACATCAACACACCGCAAAGGAAAACCTTCTATAAAAGGATGCAGACGTGTCAGCTGTAGTTGGAGGTTTTCACTCCATGTTGGCCTTGAAGAGTCTGAGGTCTTTCGTGACCTGTTGGAGCTTGTGGTGAGATCTTTTTGTCTACTTCAGTTTCCGAGGTCAATAATTCTCAACTTTTAGGCCAACATGGACAAGAAGTCAAACGGAACACTGAATGCTAATAATTCTAATTTTGAAAGTGCTTTGAAATGTTATTTCAGATAATCTGACTGTAAACCCTGCGTTATTATACAGTATTTGAGGTTTGTTTTTTTTAGCAACTTTATTATGTATATTTGTTTATTGGACGCACCATATAAATTTGAGCTCAAAAACAAAGTGATGTGTTCATTCCAAAGAGGGAGTTAAAACCACATTAATTCAGAGGGATTTTCAAAATAAATTAAGTACAAATTTGAGCATCCACATTTCTATAAAAACTGGTCAGAATCTGTCTGCTGATGAAGATTGTGTGATTCGAAGGAAAGCTCCAGAACTAGATTGACTTTGTAGGGGGATTGTTTTGTCAGATACCGATCGCTCTGGATGATTTGCCTGCCACACTGTCTGAATCTGCGGAATGAATCATTTATACTGAAATGGCAGATGTATGAATACCGCGACAGTAAGTCGCAGAGGTTAGTACTGGTCAGCTCTTTTCTAAACTCACAACGGGGGACAGAGAGGATGCCATGCCAAAGACTACAAGGTTTCACAGCGTCATACAACCACATTTAATAGGATTTGCTTATTGGTACAGGAAAAGATGATGGTGGGAACTACAAACTCTGAAGCAGTAGTAAGCATTAGCAGCATTGAGTTCCATGTTTTCCAATCAGTTTCACTGCAAAAAGCCTCGCCAAGATGGAACCAGTGTTCAAGTCAGGAAAGAAAAAACCTAGACAAGCACATATGCCTTGATTTAAAAAAGAAAATTAAAAACAATTGTAAAAGTACATTTCAAAAGAAGTGGGATGTTTGTGGGAGGGGAAAAAAGCACATTACCAATCTTTTTATTTTTATTTTTTGTATCCATTTTGAGATCACAACATGACGAGACCAACAGTGTTCATCTACCCAGAGAACGCCCATGAAGCAGAAGTGAATATACAGTATAATACCCAAGTCTAGTTACATGAAATACATACGTATATCTATACAGAGGAATATATAAAATGGTTGCCGTCATCCAAATCATCTTTGTGCCATTTGCACATACATACACTGTGTTATAGTTAAGGTATAAATGGTTATGTTAAGTGACAGAGAAACAAAAAAACGAAGGGCCAGGAGATGCACTTGATGGTATGGTGGTGAATAATACAGAGCCCTGGCAGAGAGACAAGTGTGGGACTAAGCTATTGGCATCAGCTGTGTAAACTGATAGAAAGGCCAACCAGAAATAACATTCTCACATGAGCACTGACGTCTCTTTTTGGACGAAGACGGGAAGGGACGTCAAAAACACTTCAGAATAAGTTAAGGACACTGTCGACATTTAAGGAAATACGCTTATTTGCTCTTATTTAGAGTTGGATAAAAAATATAATATGAAGCTTCAGCCTGAAGCCGCTTAGCTTAGCATGAGGATTGGAAACTGCTAGCCTGGCTCCGTTAAAAGGTCGCAAAATGTGCCTACTAACACTTTTAAAGCTCTCTAATCAACACTTTTAATATCGTTTGTTCACACAAACACTGACATAAGTGTAAAACGACACATTGGACAAAACTTCAGGAACATAACCCCCCCAACACTTTTTACACTTCCGTTAATTGGATTCAATGAACAAGATCCAAGGCCTTATTTTGGTGCTGGCAGGCAGATTCTGTTACATTTGGACCGAGCTGGGCTAGCTCTTTACGCTAAGCTAACTGACTGTAGCTTCACAATGAACTACAGCCAACTACTGATCATATTAGCCATCTTTACGCTAAGCTAACTGACCGTAGCTTCACAGTGAACTACAACCAACTACTGATCATATTAGTCATCTTTACGCTAAGCTAACTGGCTGTAGCTTCACAATGAACTACAGCCAACTACTGATCATATTAGCCATCTTTACGCTAAGCTAACTGGCTGTAGCTTCACAATGAACTACAGCCTCGTCATATTAGCCTAGAATCAAGACTGGAGGCAGAGGGGAAATAGCTAGCCTGGCTCTGTACATAAATGTGCCTACCAACACCTCTAAAGCAGTAGTTTTACAGGAGATTATGTAGCAGGGTGGCTAATGCTAGGCTAAGCTAACAGTCACCTTGCTGTAGCTTTATATGTTATAGTACAGACATGACAATGGTGTCAAACATCTCATCTAACTCTTGGCAAAAGGGCTTTTTAGAGAATTTCCCTAAATGTCAAACTATTTTTTAAGGCAGTTTAGGAGGGGAAATGTAGGATTTAAAAAAAAAAAAAAATTAAATAAACCCCAACAAACCAAAATTTGGGGAAGAAGAATAAAAACACTTTAGACCATTAATTGCCTCCTACGCATAATTAAGATTCTACAGTTATACATGCTCTTCCCAAACGCTGTATGTTACACAGTGAATCTCTACATTTACATTCATACTTAAATACAATCACACTGGTGCACTCTGCAGGGACCGAACTGACTACAAAGAGAGGAGGTGACATGGCTGTTTCTTTAGGAGGAACTGTTGAATGTTTCCCTTGTGATGAAGTGTTGCTCTCCACTGCACAAAGTGAGGATGAGTTATTGTAGAGTTAGTGGCAATAGTAGTAGTAGTGGTATTATTGGTCAGCGGTGTTGTCCATCTTCCACAATTACATCACGACATACTGCGTGTATGCTCCATTCTGCCATTTGTATTTTATTGCCCATTCATTTGCTTACATTGAGAATCACTTTCAACATCACCAATCTGCTTTTTGTGAATAGTTTTTTAGGTTTTTTTTCTCCGTAAATCATTTACACACTAATGTAAGCAACATCAGCGAGTTCACACATAACAAAGCTTATAGCATTTCAAGAATCGAGACACTTTAGTAACAATATCACAAAGTTGGGTTTTTTTCAGCTTAAAAAAAAAATGAAAAAAAGTGAACGAATGAAAAAAATAAACTTTTAAAGAATTAGCATCATAAAATTAATTTATTCCAAGTAAAAATACAAAATAATATTAATGACATTGACCAGATATGAAAGTCTCCCCCAGACATAACTATTAATGGCTGAGAAAGAAGTCTGTAAAGAAAGAGAATACGAAATAAAAAGGAAAATATGTAAATATGTTTAAATTCATTTCTTTTTTTAGCAAAACTCTCTAAAAATAATGAAAATTTCTCAGTACAAAGGCTACATTACTACTGGAAGGTACTAGCAGGTAGAGTAGGTAAATACACAGTAGAAAATGATTTTAGTGAATCACAATGCTTGCAATGAAAATAATTCTGCAATAAAGATTTATGCCTCTTTTTTTTCTTGTTTTCTTCTTTTCTACAAACAGTACAAACAGTATTGCACATTACAACAAAGAATCAAGGTTCTTAGCCTTAAAAAAATGGGACTAATTCAAGTCTTGCGTGAATAGAAGGCCACCAGTCAATTTGATGCACCTTGGGGGCTTTCGATCAAGTTACAGGTGAAAACACGTGTGTCTGTTTTTGTGTTAAAAATAACATTCTCATCTCTCTACCGCCAGCTGTTCAGTGACTCTCACAAGTTTCTCTTTCTTTCGTTTTTCTTCTCCTGACAATGTCAGGCTAACAAATCAGGGTCACGTTGGCTTTTTTTTTTTTTTTTACAAAACAAAAAGGGAGCACATACTTTTAGGAAACATAAAAAACTTCTCTTAAAAAAATAATGAACAGAAGATCTCTTTCACAACTCTGGTCAGCATAGTAAATGATTGATTATAAATATACAAAAAACGTGGGAAATATGTTTAGTTTTTCTCTCTTGAGCACCTGATAGTTTATTTTCCTAAAGAGCTTTTCTGATATATTTCGACCAATTTGACGCTCATCCTAACGTCCACTGTAATAAAGCAGACCGTACTCTCACTAACTACATCATTATATTAGTTATAAAGCTCTAGCTCCTTCAGTTGTTGTCGTTTTCAAAAAATAAATTCTTCAAATAAAAGCAAATAAGCATGATAAAAATAATAAAAAAAGTCAACCATCTGGCAAATCATTTCTCTTGAAGAATTAAATTAATATATATTTTTTTCATCTGAATAAACTTACTTAGAAAATATATATACATATATATATATATATATATACACATATATATATATATATATATACACATATATATACATATATATATACACATATATATACGTATATATATATATATATA
>NW_022280033.1:16874284-16900496 GCF_004355925.1 Anarrhichthys ocellatus | reverse complement strand
TATGTGTATATATATATATATATATATATATATATATATACACACACACATATACATATATATATATATGTATTTTAAAATTGAGGTATTGCAAAAGATCTTGTCGGTCAGAAAGCACGCTTTGTCGTCTCTTTTTTTGTTGTCTTTTAACAAAAAGAACTGCTGACCGTCAAACTGTTCCGATACAAAGAGTAGTGCATAACAAATATCTATCGTAGAGAAGGAACGGACATAGAAAAGCTGTCTGGGTGAGGGAAAGAAACGTCACAAAAATCACCCAGAATTCACTTTCATAGGGATACTTATTATTACTCATGTTTAGCTTCTTTTTTTCTTGACAGTAAAAAAAAAAAAAAAAGTATCTTCAGCTTAAGTTTCAATTAGTTAGTATCCTAAAGCAAAACAACTAAAACGAGAAAGGGACTGCGGGGGTGCCAGCACGGGACAATCACACTTTAAGGACAAAAAAAGGGGGGGGGACAACAACACACATAAACTTGATGTAGGATCCCTTTCGGATTGTCCACAAAACTTCTAAAACCAGTGTAAATTGGCCCCACCCCCAACCGAACCCCCTTGCCGCCCTGTCTTCAGCAGCCAATGCCTTTCTAAGTTACTTTTTTGATAAAAACTAAAAGATATAGATGTCCACCATTTCTTTTGATTTAGCAGGTCCATTACTTCAAGCTTTGCAGGAGAACAAAATAAAATCTGGATAAATATGGTAACCCCAGCTTGCACATGTGGCAACGTCACCCCCCCCCCTTTCCCCCATCCCAGCCATGTAGTGAGAGCACGTGCAGAGCTCAGTTTATCGACCTCCAGTAGCTTCGACGTTTCATTTTTACATCCCACCAGCCCCGACTCCCCTCCCCACCTGCCCTAGTTTCCTCATCGTAAATCAAACGCACCTCCCGGCTCCTCTGCAGGAGGCTGTGTCGCTCTGCGTGTCCGGCGGTTTTGTTTTCAAGGTCGAACACGTGAGCTCTTTGGTTGCGTTCGGAGACTAAAACGTGCGGGGTTTTTTTCTCGTTTTTTTTTTGTCAACGGTGGAAAAAAAATTAAAGACCTCAGTTCTCAGTTTAAGCTCACATTGTCGCGCCTTCTCTTCCGATCAGACGCCGCGTCTGTAGGCTTGTTTGTGTGCGTAAGAAAGACAGCCGTCCATGTGTGTGTGTGTGTGTCTGTGTGTGTGTGTGTGTGTGTGTTCATGTGTGCGTCGAGAGGCCTCCGTGTATACTGGTGCAAGTGTGTCTACAAGAGAACATATATACGTGTGCATACACTAGTTATGAAGTTTCACAGGACTTCTATGTCGGACACTGACGACAGTTAAAGCGAATCACAGTTCTAGGCATACTCAGACCTAACTACGTACGGTATAAAAAATTGCACAATTATATCAACAATCACTGCAAAAAAAAGTACTTCACCTATCATAGACAGTTGTAAATGGTAATCCTACATTTAATTTGATTCGTGATATTATTAAGGTTGTTTGTTTTTTCCCCCCGCTCTGTATTGGAGCCGCCATGATTCCAGCCCTCCCTGTTGCCGTCCAGTTTCGTGCGAGTTTCGAACGTACTCTACGTCCGCAGCGTGTTGTGCAAACATGGGCAGAATCCAATAGTAGACGTGATACTGAAAAGTCTATTGCATGCAGCAACCTGATTGAAATAAACATGCAGTTGGGGGGGGGGGGGGGGTTGAACCCACCCCGACCTCCACAAAGGTAGCCATCGTTGTCCCGGGAGGGGAACGCCCAACTCCCTCCCGCCCCGCGAGGGCTCGTCATTCTACAACACCAGGTGCTCCTCTTGATCTGCTATCTGTTATTTTACACCCTAGCCTGAATAAAGTACTTGTGGTATCTGTTCCTACCACGGGTTTAGCAGCAAAGCTATTGCAGCATTACGTTTACATAACACTAGAAAATAATGTTATTATAAAAATAAAAGACCTAGAAACCAAAAGCAAACTAATCTGATTGCGCGTATGAGGTATTAATATTCAGAATTGAGAGCGAATACAGCCGTGGTATTGTCACTCCGGGCGATACGGGCCCACACTACTGGGTAGCTGGTGAGTCCTGCTACATCTCGCGCCACCTGTTTAGCTTTTCCGTAAGCATTCATTTCATTTGCCTTTGGTAAATTTGTTTTTCTAGTTGGGGCAATATAACTACAGCTTTTGAAAATAAGTGCATGCTCCTTTTACATAAAATTCTAATTATCTATGTTTGTATAGATAGGTACAAAACAAAAAAATATATATACTTTTTTAAATATTGGTATGGTCCCACCTCTGTCTCAGGAAGGAGGGGGTCCAACAGGACGTACCACACCACCCAGTCAACAGAACGGGGGAACTGAAAGTAGCCGGGTGTCGAACATACCATCCCGAGTGTGTGTGAGATTTTGTGCCAAAGTGCAAATTCTAAGCTGATAGACTTTTCGCATTCTCCCCCCCCCCCCCACACACACAATGCTTGAGCGGTAGAAGATAAGTTCAGAGCCATGTGGTATGAAGAGAGTCCCGCGTGTTTGACGGTATCCTTTTTCCTATTTTTTTCATGAGGTGTTTGCGGGGGAGCAGGCTGGAGTAGATGGGGCTGTGGATGGGAGGGGGGGGGGGGTCCAGCACTGTCCCGGCCTGTAGGGTAGGTAGGAAGGGAGGGGAGGGGGGGGTTCTATGGGTCAGGGTGCAGGTTTCGCTGGGGCGGGGAGGACTCCCCCCTCAGCTCCAGCGGAAGGACACGTGTCGCGGGCGGTCACCGCCCTCCTTCACCAGTGGCTTGTGAAACTCTCGGCCGGCCCGCGAGTGGATGCTGGCCCAGCAGTACTCGCAGTAGTACTGCAGGCAGGTGACGTTGGCACAGAAGAAGGGGGCGAACTTCCCCCCGCAGCGCGCCCCCTGGCACTCATCGCACATCTGGTCGTCCAGAACGTACGGCTTCACCTCCACCTGGGAAGAAAAGGGGGAATCGAGAGGAGGCGTTTAGTTTAGTCTCATCCACAGACAGACTTAGCAGCACGCATAGTACATTATTTTCAAGCCAGTGTCCACAAAAAATCCCCCATGCGAGGCAATCTTCTTTTGCAATCTTCTAAAATGAACCAGGCAGGTATCCTTCCGTCCACTGGTGAAACGAGTTTGACCGCTAAGCCGAGGGGGAGATGAGAAATGAGAGCTCAGTCGCCATGGAGACGCCTCGGAGCACGAGCGGCCAAGGGGTGGACGCTAAACCTCGTTATAGCACGGCCACAAAATGAAAGGTTATTAAATCCTTCAACAGTAGACGACCCTCTGAGCTCAGCTCTGCGTCGACTACAGTGCAAGTCTCTCCGCGTGCCGAATACCGCCATGCAGAAACGGGCGAGGCCGACAATGTCGTTAAAAGCCAAAATCAACCCAGCGGACATGAAGCTGACCAAGGTTAACGAGCTTCTGTGTCCCGTCATCCACTTACAGCTAATGGAAATGTGGACGCCGATGGCCAGAAAAGAGAAAATTTGACAGAAAAATGGCAAAAACGTGTTCCATGCCACAACTATTCTCGAGGATGTGCTCCCCTTCTGCAACGGATATAGATTCTTTAAAAGCATGTCGCTTACCAAACGCTTCGTTGCCTTCATAAATGTTCTTTAGCTTGTCATGTGCAACATTTGTACTCCCAGTCATAATACAGACACCCTAAACTCACACTGGAGATTGACGTTGATAGCCGAGGTGGGGTGGACTGCCCCACCTGACAGAGGCTCAGCTTCCTGGCTGACGACCAGTCTCTCTTGGTCACGATCTGTGCCGCTGCAAATTGGCCGGCGTGCCTAAAATAACCCGTCTGCAGCACAGCACCGAGTGGATATACATGTATAGGGAGCTACTATAATTAAAGCAACCCAATGTGTCTGCAACTTGAAAACATCTGTCGGGACTCCGGCAGCCAAAGGCCGTAGTTATTGCGCGGCCGGGGCCTGGCCTTTCGTTATTGCGGGCTGTGCTGAGTCTGAAAAGCCAGTGGTGTATAAAGTACCCAAAAGCCATACTTGAGTAAAAGTAAAGATACCTTACTGGAAAATGACTCCAGTAAAAGTCACCTATTAGAATACTACTTGAGTAAAAGTCTTAAAGTATCTGATATTTATTGTACTTAAGTATCAAAAGTACTTTTCTGATGTTAAATGTACTTAAGTATAGAAAGTAAAAGTACAAGTAAATGCTGTTAATAAAAAAGCAAAGGGTCAGAATTTTGAGAATTATGAAGTTTATTCTTTTAAGTGCTGTGGCCACCATGACCAAGGACATGGAGCTGTGTTAATAATTGGGTTGGCTGTGATCCATCCAGAAGCAACAATGTTCAACATAAGATATTGTACATAAGTATACTTTTGCATCTACTATGAACTTATCATAATTCTCCGAAAAGCAATATGACACTATGAAGGAGTTGTAACAGTGCGTTTATAAGTATGCTCATTCTGACTAGAGGATGTAGAGGGCAAATGCATAATATTGTGTTCAACAAAAAATATCCACTTGATGCATCAGCTCAGTGTTTAGAGAAAGGACACCTGCCTTGTAAACTCCTATGGGTCTGATTTGATCACAACAGGCAAAGGTTTTGCTCAAGCTGAATCTGCAATTGGGCGACTGCTACCATCATAACTCCATCTGATCATCCACAAAATGACTCAAATATCAAAACATGATCAATACTAAAGCAGCACCGAAAGTAACAACACAGTCATTACTTGAAACTGAAAAATGTCCTGTTCATCTTCAAAAGAAGTTGGTTTTCAAAATTGCGAGAATTCAGTCTCGCTCTTCTTGGGCTGAAGACTAGTCCTGCGACGCTAACCAGCCTTTCACAGGCCGCTGAGGCAGGTAGAGGTGTGTTCAGCTTGCGCACAGCTGGGAAGGATTTCCCTAATGCTAACACTAATGCTAACACTAATGCTAACACTAATGCTGCGCTCTCGCGGCTCCTGTCAATCCTATGGTGTGGTGGCTAGCTATAGCTAACGTTAGCCAACTTGTGCTGCACAACTGTCAACACTTCCTCAGCTCACTAACTCGCTAGCGATCCCCGGGTGTTGGTCTTCGTCACCACCGTAGTTTGTTTCGGGAGTAGCAGGTGCTTCCATTTCTGCTTCCGTCATGAAATCAGTCATCGTAGAGTGGAATTCTGCTCGTGTAGTCGCTCGCTAGCTATAGCATATAGCATCCTGGGCATCACTGGGAATCTAAACACCGCGGCTTTGAGAGCACTTGTTTTGCGCATTAACGTGATTAACCAATGATTTAACTTGCACGCTAGGACCACTGATTCACCAAACCTGCTTGTTGCAGTCTCTGTTCCACCACAGTCCCCGACGCTGGTCTCATGATTCATTTTGTTTCTAAAGATAGATTTGATTTTGTAGCGAGTAACGAAGGTTTCAAAGGAAATGTATCGGAGTCAAAGTATCAGTTTTCTTTGCAAAATGTAGTAAAGGAAAAGTAAAAGTCAACAGAAATATAAGTAGTAAAGTACAGATATCCAAAAAAACGACTTAAGTACAGTAACGAAGTATTTCTACTTCGTTACTATACACCACTGTGAAAAGCCGGCAGTAATGAAAGCTCTGGCTACACGGGAGAGCAGCTCTGCAGCGTGCGCTAAAGGAATGACTGCGAAGAAAAAACACAAAGCAGCAACCCTAAGCTGTGGTGGAGACGCTGCTTTCCCCTCAGAGGACGGATGCTGTGAGGGGAGTGCGCGTGAACTCGCTCACCCTTTTGTCGATGTCGTTGTGCTGCAGCTGAACGAAGCGAGCGCTGATGGCGGCGATGTAGCTCTGCTGATTGGAGAAGGCCACGCGGCCGGCACCCTTCGGGTACTTGAGCTCGGGGTCGGTGTCGATGCCGGCGTAGCAAACGCCCCCGTACAGCCGGTCCATGATCATAGCCAGCTCCACTGGAGGGGAAGGAAAAAGATGAGGGAGAGGTGCGATTAGTGCTGCAGCCAGGAGTTTGTGTGCGAGTTAAAGACCCTTTTTTAACCCCTCAAACCTGAAAGCCTTCAAAACTAAGCGAGAGGTTTAACTTTTGTGATTGACGCTGTTATTAAGTGATGCAAAAAAACAAGAAAAAAAAACACCCTACTGCACTATTCATCAGGGCAGCGATCTTAAACTGCTGGTATAATTAGTAGGGGTCACATTGCAGACCAGCCAGCGATGTTTATCCCAAGAACAGAAAGCCTGAGCCTTCCATTACACCATGAATTCTTAACACGAAGACCACTTGGCCCGCTTCCTGGAAACCCGAGTAGAGGATCTCACAGGGAGAACTTTCATTATAGCCTCCGGCCTCCGTGCCCCGTGCCAGCCGACGTTATGAAGCCAATTCAGAGGCAAAAAAAAAAAAAAAAGATATCCCATTCCTATAAGTATGTTACCTGCGCGCAGGGGCCGCGGCACCCCCCCTACAAAGATGGTCTTGCGGGGGTCCAGAGGCTGGGAGCCGTCCATGACAAAGTCACTGTCGCTAAGGTTCCAGGGACGGATCTGGACCTGCATGACAAAGGAGGAAAAATGTGGTATATTAGAAGGCAACATGTGTTTATTTTTGCCACTGCACAAACATTCAGGGTTCCCAGAGGATGAATCCTAATGATCCCCTAACTTGTCAAAATTTCAATTTGTCCAATGACATGTCCCATTAGCCTCGACTGTGCTTTTTGTTTGGCACTAAGTAACAAATATTAGCACGCTAACATGCTAAAATAACACGATAAACATTATACTCGCTGAACATGAAAATGCTAGCACCGTCAGTGCAAGCAGGTTAGCGGTCTGACGTTAGCATTTAGCTCATAGCACCAGTGTGCGCAAGTACAACCTCAGCCTCTAGTTACTTAAAAAATTGTGTCCTGAAGAGAACTGTAGTTTAGGACCGGGGGGGGGGGGGCGACATGCAAAGACATACATCTACCTCTACCACACTGACACCTACCGGTTTGTCTTTGATGGTGGGACTGGACACACACAGGTAGAGCTTGCCGTCCTCCTCGATGCAGGCGTCGATCAAGGCCTGGACAGAAGTCTCTTCCTGGAAGAGCAGGAAGGCGTAGCCTGGAGAGAAGAACAAAGGGTGATTTTAGAGAAAAAATATATGAAGTATATATTAATATATATGTATATATAACATACCCTGTGACCATGATGCTTTAAACTTTGTCCTCTGGGCAACAATCCAAAAACATTTGAGTATTCTTTTCAGTCACAATCCCATGACCGAGCCCCCATACATGTTTCTCTCCATGTAATTATTCACAGTTTCAGACATTTTCGTCTCCACGCAGGCGGACGACCTTGTGGCCCGCTCCTCTCCGTCCTCATTTGCCTCGCCCGCCTCCGTAAGACTCTCTCTAGCCGGCACCTCGCTGTCGGCTCTGCCTCAGATGAAATGGCTAAGAGTGCTCCACTTCTGAAAGAACCGTGCAAAATCGACCCAGCCTCACATATCTGCCCCCGAGAGTGGGGCTCACATAGAGAGAGTTTTGGTGAAGTCTTTGCGAGGCCGAGAGCAATTCAGACAGTCACTCCGTACTGTTGAATTATTTAGCATTGAGAGCAGGGACCTTATCCAAGGTCAGAGCTATTAAGCTGTTTCGGGAGGGATAAAAACAAAAGGGGGTACATCCATCACACAATGCTACAGGGGTCGGGCGAGCAAAGGGGATCCGCTTTATACCGAGAAAGGAAAAAAGAGCCACTTTTTGACAACCTAATATAATAAAAACCAAACACTTTGGCCTAAAGAGACAGAGGTGAATATATTTGCAACGCCGTCGAAAAGCAGCAGATATTGGTGCACGCAGGCATCTTTTCGATAGGTTGTGAATTATGAGTGCATTGCTAATGTTAGCAGAAGCCCAGCACCACCTGTGGCCCCCATGAGTCAGGGGAATATGAGCTGCCGTTCCGAGCGGAGCAAAGTGGGACTGGTAGATATGCACAAGTGGACGCAATCACGCATGCAGGCCCAGAGACCTCTACTGGAGTACACTGTCGCCAACTTCCTCTCTCTCCCCCTCTCTCTCTCTCCCCCTCTCCCTCGACTAAAAAGAAGAATGTGCAACAGTCATGTTTCAATGTGGAAAAAAGCAGGCGTGCGTGACGCGTGTCCCGATGCATGCGACGCGTCCCTCACAATGACGTGACGCGTGTCTTTCTGACATTTGCGTCACCGTGCGGCATGTCGAGCCGCAGTGTTACAACCTGATGACTTTGAGGTGTAATGGAAGCGTGTAATGGAATGTGCACAGATCAGTGGACAAATGTGCAACAGGAAACTTCATTGAACTAGAGCTTTGAGTCAGTTGATTAGTGGATAAAATATACTCTACTACTCTGACAATTGTTTGATTGCTTTGCTTATTTGCTCATAAACTGGTTCCAGCCTCTCAAAATGTGGCAATTTGTTGCTTTTCTTTGTCATATACATGAGCAACTGGGGGATGTCCCTTTGGGAAATTATAATTGGCATTTTTCGCTATTATCTGACAACTAATCTATGAATCAATAATAATTAGTAGACAGTAAAAAAACAATCATTGTTGCTTTCAGCTCTAAAAGGAATACATCAAAAACCCTTTTATAGCTAATGGAACTCTGGTTGCAGAGAAAAGCAAAAATTTGAAACAATAATATTAAAATGAACATCCGTGTTTCCAAGAATGTGCTCTGCCTGAGCCACATATTCACTGCTCTGTAATGGATATAGATTTTAGTAAGTAGTGCCAACATAAATCAGAAAAAAAAAAAAAAGTTTTTTATTTCACGCTGTAAATAAAAAATGATCACAGTAATTACCTCATTTAATAGGCTGCTAGGTACTTCGCAAGGTCCCCAAGGTAAATGAATGTGCCAACAACAGAATAAAAAAAGTACTAGAATAATGGCAACAATGATAGTAAGAAAAGAAAAGGCAGTAAGAACGGAGAAGCAGGTCTGTGTGTCCTCGAGAGGACTGATGGCAACACAGATACCATAATTATCCGCGTGTCCCTTTTGGATTAATATCATCATTTTGCTCCATGCTAACATGATTGTTTGCTGCTAGTGTTATGTAAAGTAACCACAGAGGCTCTTACTAATTAAAAGTTTTTAGCGGTTGTTATCATCAGCCTTGTAGAGTCAAGTAACCTCGGCTAATAAACCTCGGCGGGGCTGTGATGTTTTCTGTAATAACGAGCTGTACCATTGCCAGCACAACATAAAATATTCACAACACCAAACGAATTGCAATCAGCTGCTTTAAGTGACCCGCTTAATCTCTGTCTTCTTGTAATTGGTCAACGCAGAGCCAACTCCCCTCTGGACAAAAAGAGGATTTTATGCATTGTCATCGTTCTCCACGTGCCGCGTCATCACCCCGACATAAGACCCCTGTCTCTGTGTTGCTGGGTTGCATAAAGAGGGTTTGTCATTAGGAGAAATCATGTGGTTTAGCACTGACATCCCCCCTCAGAGAAAAAAACAACTGCAGTCTTGCACACAAACGCACACACAAAAAACAGCATGAAAAGGCAGAGCTAGCCAGCAGCTCATACAGTCTGAAGGAGGGAGCAACGTGTTCCGTGACCCAGGGCAGGAGAGAGAGAGAGAGAGAGAGAGAGAGAGAGAGAGAGAGAGAGAGAGAGAGGGGAAAGGAAGGAGGGGGAGAGGAGTGAGACAAATGGAAAGAGAGGAGAGGAAAGTGAGAAAAGGTAGGCAGAGAAGGAGCGTGAATGAGTACCATACTGTACAGGCAGGGAGTTTTAAAATACACGGGAGGGCATGGGGAGCAGGACACAAGCCTCTTCCATGAGCTGCAATCGATTTCACAGTGAAGGAACCGTAAAGGCCCCTTGTTTACTTCTGTGACGTCCCTCAGACCTGTCAGGGCAAAATTACATTTACGAGATGCCATACTTTAAGGCAAACTTCATGTCTTTAATAGAAATCAGTGTTATTGTGATTCAAAATATACTTTTACAATCCTAGAAGTAGGCCTCTGTGTTGGCCTCTGGCATGAAAATACACTGCATTGCAGATCAATTTTGGACAACATAATGTCGCCTATCATTTTCTGCTTTTGTCCCATCACGATCGAAAGCCTGAAGAACACGGATACTCAGCGCGGTCGGCGTGCACATAGTAGAACGAACATGGCCCAGATTCCACTAGGCTCTAATGTCGCTTTAATTCTCTCATATTTAGTCTGAATGGTGCTGAGGATCTGTCTTTTTCCATCAGCCTTGCGCAGTGCAGAGGCTTACACCACGGGAGGAAAGCGCAGATCTGCAGTGGCTCGTGCCTGAGATTTATAGGGCTTTGCTTCTGAGCTCCCAGCACTGTCCAGGGAGGAAGGGAATACGCACACCCGCAGCATTTTCCAGCCTCAGAGCGCTGTTTTACAGACAAACGATAGGCAGAGTGCCTCGCGGGTCACGCAGACAAACCAGTGACCTCATGCAGGACGGAGTCTTTCCTGTCACGGGGGCCAGCAGTTTGACTCATGAGGAGAGGGACGGTTACATCAACAGCAATCTGATGACTATTTGTCAAATTTCCGTAAAAGCAAAGACACTTAACTCCCTAACTGTGATGACTTAACCAGCAAATTGCTACCTAAAAACAGCATTAGGCTAGGCTTTGGGTGTTAATGGAATAGTTTGACATTTTAGGAAATACACTTTTTGCCAAGAGTTAGAAGAGACACTTTCATTCTGTATGTTCAATATGAAGCCAGTTAGCTTAGCATAGCATTAGGACTGAGAACAGGTGGAAACAACTAGCCTGACTCTGTCAAAAGGAAACAACATTTGGCTTCTAAAGCTCACTAAACCACATCCTTATAGCTAGCTAGCTGCTCCGCTGTTTCCAGTCTTTGTGCTAAGCTAACTAGCTGCTGTATGGTAGCTTCATAATAACCATACAGACATGATAGTGGTATCGATGCCCTTAGCTAACTCTCTTCAATGAAGTGAATAAGCGTCAAATGATTCCCTCGAAGGTGCAGTGTGTAGAATTTGGCGGCATCTAGCGGTGAGGTTGCAGATTGCAACCAACTGAAATTTTCCTGTCGGCCAAAGGTGTAGGAAAACTTCTAGCAATAGATACCCCTAAATACTACACACCGTACCTTTAATGAAGTAGTTTGACATTTTGGGAATAACACTTATTCACTCTCTTGCCAGGGGTTAGAAGAGATATTTTGTATGTTCAATATGAAGCCAGTTAGCTTAGCGTAGCATCAAGACAACAGGGGGAAGACAACAAGCCTGGCTATCTCCACAGGTCAGAACATCTGGCTCGCAGTTCCTCTAAAGCTCACCAATTAACACGTCATCCGTCGTTTCCAGTCTTTGTGCTAAGCTAATTTGCTGCTAACGGTAGCTTATTTACTGTACAGACACGAGAGTGGTATCGATCCTCTCAGCTAACTCTCGGCAATGAAGTGAATCCGCGTCAAATGATCCCTTTAAGTGCTTTCCACATCATGAAATCCAGATACAATGTGTCAGAGTTCAAAGCAAAGCAGCTCCCAGAAAATGCTCTCGAGAACTTTTGAGATATGAACCCAGATGGTCTCAATGGTCTAAAAATACACTGCTGAGTGAAAGTAATGCATTGCTACCTGTCTGGTGCTACCCGATACTGGACTTCATCCACGTACCACATTGCTATCCTATTCTCTCCATTACTTCATCAACTGGATGTTGCGTTAACTTTGCTGAAATCCAATCCACGATGACTCCATAAACGGAGTGAGCACAGGCACAAGGTGCATCTCTCTGGATTTAATAGCGGCATTTAAATCCAGGCTTATCTTTTTCACACTCTTACATGTATCTGCAGAATTATTTCACATAGGCGACAAGGACACAGACATGTTTGGTCACAGTGACCAGAATGATTGAGAAATAAATCAGCCACTCGCCGTCAGAGAAGCATGGGAGCAAACCAGAGAACTAAATCTACAAATTGGAGGTTTCAGGGAAAGCATAGATGAAGCCAAAACGAGAGAGAGAGAAATCCGCAGGGGGCTGTAACTCTGCCACAAAATGTAAACAGACCAGCTGCTGACAGCAGAAGAAGAGGGATTAAGCGGCTTGGTAGGACGGATGGAGGGAGACACAAACATCTGCTTTCCTGAAAACAAACAGGCCCCGAGGCTTTGGAGCAATTGGAGAGCAGTCAGTGATAGAGTGGAGGAGGAGGATGGAAATCAAGCATCACAAATCATCTCAATTTGAAGAAGTCACTCACTGGATATAAGCCCTGCATGAGAGTGAGAAGATAAATCGAGGCCGGAGTAATGCAGTAAGATGCAATACTGCGATTGCTGCCACTGCAGCACTTCTCCGCCGCCATTATTTGAGCCTTTGCTGCATCCGTGTTGTATGAAAAAAATACTACAAAAGCTGATAATGACTGGTTGGGGTCAAAAGCAATCTTCAATTGTAACCTTCTGAAGCCTTCAACCAAGTGTGACACACTGTTGTTGCAGCATGACGTGGGTATTAGCATTTGTAGCAGCTTATAGCTCCCAGGCTCCTGCGTACTGACAGCGTCACTTCCCCCTCCTCCCTCTATCCCCGATCACAGACAGAAATAGCTCCCTCGCATTTCAAGCTCATTGGCAGCAACACAGAGGGTGTGAGCGACAGCATCGGAGTGACCAGAGCTTATTGGGGGCTCTTCTTAAGTGAGCTGACCGAAAAAAGCAGCATCGAATAGGGGTGCGCCATATATCGTTTACAGGTATAATTTATTTTTACCGCTAGGGGGCATTGGAACAAGCTGTCAATACAACATTGACTATAATCTTCTCATAAATGTTACAAGCAGTTGCCTGTTTACACATCCAGCAGACACATAGTAGCATTTACTTCCTGTTTCTGGCCACAAGTGAATTGCTTTTTTAGCTCGGTTTTGCTCTCCACCATATCCTGAGGGAAATATCTAGCTCTTTAGATGCTCCACAGCTGCCTGCTGTGACTGGAAACAAGCTTGATGAGAGCCATGAGAGTGAACCAAACCAGTAAAATTAGAGGCCTTAAAAAAAAAAAACGTAAATCTTGCAAAGGAATATAATAAAATATATCTTGAATGAGCAAAGACAAGGCCCTCACTTGCTCTAGCCCTGCAATTGTCTTGATATCACCTCTAGTTCCAAAGATTGCATGATGATGTATGTAAGCAGTCAATCTGAACAGAATAATCTGGGAAAAGTTACAATAAAATGCAGGAGTTGTGAAAACACAAGAGCATTAAGCAAAGTTAGTTAATCCTCGTTCCTACTTCTTCTCTAAGTCACCAGTTCTTTCCATACTCTGGATGAGTGCTCAACTTCCCCTGAAGTCGGACTAAGCCACAATATGAGTCATCCCTAAACCAAAACACTTTCGTAACTGCACAGACACACATCTAATGGGAAGCAGGGCGGAAAGTGACAACCGTCTTCCATTTGGGTCGTGCTCGGGAAGGACGTTTAACACGGAGAGAGGCCGATGACCTCTTGATGTGAATCCCCCATCTGTAAATCAGCCGTCACACAGTCCGTGCGGCGGTAGGACGCACTCACAACCACACATGCGGATGTGCACTTGTTCTCGACCCCGAAGCTATTAGTGCTAAGTACTCAGTGACCAGGCATCTGCCCGAGCTCCCTTGCCAGTTAATATGGAGAGTGTGTTCTAAACAGGATATTTTAGCAGGTTCCCTCTGACTTTTGGAGTGGGGAGGGGGTTTTAAATTTGAGTGCGAGATGAATTCTACACGGATCACTAGTCCCGCGTGTCTCCGCCCCTTACACGGCGGCGTCTCATTCATTCCCCTAAAAGGATGCTGCATTTTTCCTCCTGGCTTTGGATATTAGTAGAGACAAGCCTATTCAAAATAATCCTCCCAAGCTAAAAAAAAAAAAAAAAAAAAAAAAAAAAAAAAGGGATGTTGAAAAATGAGCATGGGGGAGAAACTGTCAGAGATTTCCACAGGTCCTTCAGATGCAGCGTATTACCATCTGCCTATGGAATGTCAGATATTTCCAGAGCGTCTTTAATAGATTTCCTAATATGACACACAGCAGCTCCCGGGCCAGAAGGAGTGATGTGGAGGCTTGGAAGAGGGTGGTGCTGCGCCGATCACCTGCCGGGAAAAACACGACACCCGAGAGGCTGCGCAGAACGGAGGAAAACTATCACGCTCCTCAGGTACTCATTCAAGCAAACAGTTCTCGGGTCTCGGTGGCCGGTTATGGAGTCATCCTATACTGCGTGTGTGTTTCTGGGAGATGACTGCATGGGGTCGCTCAGATAAACAGACACCTCCATGCTCGCCCAGCAGGAGCCACGAAATTCTGTGTAACGTGACTCTTTACAAATCTCCAAAATGGCGACGCACCCGAGGTGATATTTATTGGTGTAGACTTTGATGTCAGATGGGAAAATAATACAGATTATGCTCTGAGAAACTGTTGTTACCTTTAGGTGGGAAGTAGGATTTGCTCTCCGCTTTGTGGGGCCAGTCGACCACCAGGTGCCCATAGCGACGGAAACTGTTGGTGATTTCATCTGTGAAATTGAAGAAAATAAAATGACTTGAATGTTACTTTCATGAAATGATAAGATGCCATCATGTAATATGCATGTGCCGGACTCCACACAGAGCCACACACTAAGCGCTGAGAGAGCCACGGGTTTCTATTTTTTGCCGTGTTCCTTCCTGCTGCAGTGGTAGCCACTGCATTAAACAGGAACGCAGGCCGGTGCACATCCAGTCCGCACTGGGCTGACTTGTGCTGTGGAAACTCATGAATATTTCAGCCAGCCAAGCGCATGTATTGTGCATCATGTGCTTGTGCAACGGGCGTAGACACACGTGGAAGTAAACGCTTCATATTAACGGTAAACTCTTACAGGTCCACGACGTAACTGGTCACAGACGTAACACCAAAAGCAAGTCAAACGGTTTGAAAATATACAGATTGTGAGGGTTAAAAAAACAGAGCAAAAAACTTAAAGCTATATGGACATTTCTCTGAGGAGTATAAAAGCAGAAGTTACTGTGATTTGGCTCTGGTCTGGACAACACATGACATTTTCACTTTGACAAACCCAAAAGTCTGGGTTTTGGTTTGGACTCACTGGTGTTTAAGTTTAAAATTTTACAGCAAACCCAGTGATATAATGGAGGCAACAAGGACCGTCAAGGTTCCACAAAATCTTAGGAAATACACTTATTCGCTTACTTGCTGGAGCTATAGACGAGAAGATCAATACCACTCACGTCTGTACAGTAAATGGGAGTTTCCTGCCTGCAGCTGGTTAGCTTAGCTTAGCTTAGCACAAAGACTGGAAACAAGGGGGAAACAGCTAACCTCTCTCCAAATGTAACAAAATGTTTGTTTAATCCATACAAGTGCAGGGCAGAAATGACGTGTTGTCATCTTACAGGGGGGTTCTGTGCCAGACCATTTCTTTGGGGCAGACCCCCCCATTTCTAATCTTTGTGCTAAGCTAAGCTAACCGGCGGCTGGCGGCAGCATCATATTTGATGCACACATGCGAGAGTGGTATCAATCTTCTCATTTAACTCTCGGCAACATAGTGAATACGCGACATTCCTAAAATCTTTCCTGAACTATTCCTTTAACTATGATGATAACCTCTGAAAAATGTGTTCTTTGGTTAGGGGTCATTGGTGTAAGAACTTGAAACTGTGCGGCAAACCCAGGCTTCAAAACAGATGTTTATTGTGGCTTAATAGTGTGTTAAATGAATATCATCAACAAGGACTGTCAAGGTGCCCTTAAGCAGGCCTCAAATACTTCAGTGTAACCGTTAGCGGCAAACAGCCGAAGGCAAAGTCTGCACTGGAAGGCTTCCAGTGAATGTATGATACATTATGTATCGTAATACCTGCAGCAGGGAGGTGCTGAAAAAGAGCCTGAAGTTCAGTAGATGATAAAGGATCCTTTGTTTACCTTCGTCTATGTCAGGGGGGAGGCCTCCGACAAAGACCTTCCTGGAGTAGCGCTCCATCCTCTCTCCGTTCTGACAGCGGGTGGGCGAGTTCAGGCCCGGGGTCAAGGATGGGTCACCGTGACCGTCGTCGAGGAAACCGTCTTCAAAGGGGAAGAGACAGGAACGACCTGGGAAGAGAAGGACACCAGGGAGACAAAAAAAAGGGGGGGAAGGGAGGGTGTGAGAGATGAGTTAATGAATTAATCACATCTGGAAACCATTAATGTAGCAGAATCAGTTTGAGATTACCCTGCGACGATCGTGTGTTTCCGTGATCACACTTTGAATTTGGTACAAAACTACGATGCCAATTGAAAATCTTTTATTTTCCCCAAATTGTAATTCTGTTATTATTTTAAAAGAGGGTCCCGTAAAAAAAAGAAACCACCATGTGGCCAAAAGTATGTGGACACCCATGAATGTATAATGTAAGATTCCCAGATTCCAAAGTCGAGAAGACGTTTAACGATCGTATGTATGTGTGTAATATCTCGGTGTCTGCGTACTTTTGCCCATGCTGTAGATCTAATTACGGTGGCTCCCGCTCCTAATCACAATACCAGTCCTCAACATGCTGAACTGCAGCACATATTAAAAATGGAGGGACTTTTGACATTTTAAGATATTCTCTCCTTCTCGGGCACATTACGCCTGTGGAAGTCTGAACAAAATAGGTCCCCCACTGGGAGGCTTCCAGTGGTGCAGAGTCCAAATGTAATGTGCAGTGGAACCACCTGTGTCTCTCTTTCTTTAGCAGGGTTGATAAATGTGGAAGGTTATTACATCTTTACGCAGTATAACCGCAGCCCAGCGACCTTACAAACGTCACACAGCAGCTTTTCCTCCTTGCTGAGGAAAGACAGAATTAGACCCCCACCAAAAAAAAGCACATCAAATCAGAGAAGAGCCATGTCGGAAGCACCCGTCTCTGCCATTCAGATGATGAATCCCTTCTGAGTCATCCTCATGAAACCCCTCCAGATTCATTTTGGCAGCACTCGAGCTAAACATGCGACAGTATTTGAAAAGGTTCAGTGTTTGATTTGGTGGCTGCGTCACTGACGCTGGAGAGATGAGATCCCTCTTGGGCCGAATCAGGTCGGATGTGTTGATTGTGTTTTTTAGAACCACACATTAGAAACGTTACAGGACTGACTCAGAATAGAGATAAAAGAAAATTGGCAACCAGATTATCCTTATTTTTTCTCCTCTCACCATCCAAGATTCACATAGACAGATTTGGGTGACCCTTGCCCCATGTTGATTCAAACGCACAACATGGAAAAACTGCGTGTCGAAATTAATATGATTTCATTCAATCACAGCACAGATGATAGCAGATAGTGACCCCCGCCCCCCGCCCCCCCAGCCTCGGAGAGAGAGAGCGAGAGAGAAGTGGCCGGCATGGCAAGCAGAACCCCAGAGAAGTGCCACACGTTACCTCTTCTGCGGCCATAGCTCCGGGCTGCTTGTCAGCACAGTGGGGGAAGGAGAAACACAAGGAGAGAGACGGAGAGGGTCAGGGCAGGAACAAGGGGAGGAAAGAGATACAGAGACATGGGTTTCGTGGAAATAAACCAAAAGCCAGGAACATCTCTAAGGCAACGGAGAAACCACAGATGGCCCCGCCTGAGCTTCAACAACGGGAGGAGGGCGATTATCATGGCAGCCCGCAGTAAACCTGCTGCACCTGCTTTGGCAAACAGACTTGTGCAGATGCTGGGGGAGTGTGGTGCGATAGGCGAGGCTTAGCCACGGAAATGGCTCAGATATTTAGGAGCATAACGCGACGCCCCGTGGGCCGAGATCATAATCTCGGTTTAATGAGCCCACAAATAGCTGGCGCTCATGATTATCTTCTGTGTATATCCACAAAATGAGGCCATGGAGCAGAGTGCAGGCAGGACCGAGGGTGGTGTAGGTTAGTCATTATCATGGACCTCGGTGGAATATTAAAACGCTGCTCTCAGGTCAGGTACGGCAGGCCAGGTGCGAGTGGAAACTTCCCACAGTAGAGGAAAGGGTGGCAGCCTCAGGGCTCTGAGGAGGGAGGATAGCGTGCCGATAGGAGGGGACGGGACAGTGTAGTGACCGCTTATATCGAATCAGCTGGTCACACGTGAGAGCTGTCAAAATCTCCCCCTTATCTTTTGTCTTAGACAAAATTTCATGGTCCTCTCCATGCAAAACCAACTGTTATCACGTGACCTGAGGTCCATGAATACTGAGCAATCTCCATCCGCTGAGGAAGACTATGAGATGCTGTCAAAGGGTCTGTAAATGGACCTCGAGTTCAGATTATTTTTGTCAAAAGGAGCTACATTGTTTCCCTTTTTTTTTTCTCGCTTTCTGCGCATCTCAGTCTTCCCACCTTATGCAACCACCTGATATCACATGACTATATTTTCACTATTTAGGTTTTGTGATGACGACTGAGCTATTTCCATTGCAACCATGAAAACGGCATCCAATGAGAAAGATATACTATTCAATTGAAAGCTCAGTATTAATACCACCAGTTCATCAACTTGAGCTTAGTAGATTTTATTTACCCAATTGCATTTTACTGTTTTCTCCCCATAAACTACCACCTGTCATCCCGTGGCAACATTTCCATACGTAGGCCTCAGCAAACTCCACCCACTGAGAAAGAAGCATTCAAAAGCTGGAGTTATACCACAGTGTAGCTGAAAGTTTTATGTGCAAAAATACCACATCTCGTTTCAGGATTGCATTTGAGTGTTTGTCTCTGATCTCTGAAAATCGTCCCACCTCAAGCTCAATTGTGAATCTGCCATGCCCAAATTGCCACCCGGGAGGCAAGATGTGACTTAAGACGGGGCAAATTCAAGCAAACAGCAGGAGAGGGTACCAGCGTTACAAAACAGATCCTCCTGCTCCTCTAAACACATCAGTCACGAAGCAGACTCATCGCCTCAAAAAACCAATATAGGCCTTTGCATTGTGAGAGCCCCATTGTGTGACTTGCCCCTCTGGCTTCTCTCGGGGAATATATTGTCTCTGAGCCTCTTCTTCTCCCTTGCTATGTTTTCATTAAAAAGATCTGTTTCTCCAATCCAAACCCTGGGCAGCCTCTCCTTCAGAAACAAAGTCACCTAGCAACCAGGGCAAAATGAAGAAAACGTTACGTGGGAAGCCGTCAGAAGCCTCAGTGAGAGAGAACTCAACCCACGAGGGAGAGGAGGAAAGGGAAAACTGCGCGTTTGAAAGTGGTTCCTTTGGGCACGATGAGTTTGAGGTCTCCCCACTCCGCTCGGCTTCAAAGCCGAAGACTCTTCCACTAAGCTGTCGAGTGAACAACACCAATAAATCTGACTAGAGGACCTGCACTCACCAACTCCTTTTATTAAAACCCTTTCTTCGTCACTTCAAGTGCTAAAACCATCCGGAGAAAGCGGAGGCCCTTACAGGTTCTCACAGCGTGAGCGCCTCGAAGCTAATGGGACGAAATGAAGGAGAAACACTTTCAAGTTTTAAACCAAAGCTTCCCCGTCTACACCCATCACAGGCCACGGCGGAGAGAGCCGCTTCTGACTGACTCGGAAGATCTGAGTGTAATCCCATGACACGACAGTTGAACGTCAATCCGGGACACGTTCTCCGAGGATACGCGCGATGAAAGGAGCAAAATGAGGAAGGGATTGTGAAGATGTGACGGTAGAAACCGATTCACCGAGGAAATTCGTATGCTACATGTCCTCTGAATTACCAGTTTTTATACCCAACTGAACACGTCCAGAGACGAAACTAGGGCTTCGCTGATTTGGTCTGATCACCAGTCAGTCCAGACGACTGTATTTTTCTGAGCTTTGAACCAAAAGATGAGAAACATTACTGCCTCTAAAAGAACTGAAGGGCATGGCCAAAAAAAAAACATGGGCCTCCGGGGCACTAACAAATCATCCCTGATATTCATATATTCATATTCAACAAATAAAGAGCACTCGGAATGGCAGCGCCTGGGCTGAAGAAACCTTGGGGCATCCATGTAGCCGCATGTGGGATTAAAGACCTGATTTCTGTCTCTGGCTCGTCTCCCGTCACCGTTGGTCATCTGCCGGCTGGTGGGACACCAGGGGGGGGGGGGATCTAGTTTTACATGCTGGGGTATTTTTGGACACGCTATTCACAGGTCATCTGGGCTTCGCCCCAGTGCTTAGGAGTCTGTCCTAGGTTTATGGTGTCAGGGAATCCAGACATTAGCAAAGGGGGTAGAAACATGGGCCACTGTGGTTTAGGGGGTATATGGGTTAAATGAAAACAACAATACTTCCCGTTCTTAAGGTGAGACACCCAAGGAAAAAACATTGGTTTTTATGCAGTGGTAAATTTTGAGATTTTTGCTTCAGGCTAGGGAAAACATCCAGAATACACAATTGGGTTTTTATTTCACCACTTAATCTAATCTTAATCTATATTCTGAAGGGTTTTACAGAAAGGGTTTTACAGAAAGGGTTTTGCATCATTCATAGCCTGATTTCTAGAAAATGTTACTCCTGATATCCAAAATCCCCCCTGTAAAAACCTTTGACTCGCATATGTCAACAAAATGAAACTGCTTTATCCAATATTCTAATTTCTGTTCTAGATGTGTAAGCAAATTAACACAATTGCCTAATTTGCATATGTGTAATACACATTTTTTTGCCTCGATGCAAGTAGTCACAATATTTCACCCTATTTACCTGGAGTGTCTCCCTTTTAACCCTTAAAAAAGGATAAAAAGCAGCTGCAGCACTTTTATCAGTAAAACTGAGACAATTGACGAATTCCAGACGGAGAATAAGATGATGGCCACGACAATAAAATGTGACTTACTGTTCAATGGCATTATGTGCTCCGCTCCGGGATGATGAAAGTTCAGGCCCATGCGTCCTGTCGAAGAAAGAAAAAAAAGAAAATTTATTATTTTACAAAAGAGGGAAAACATGGAAATCGCCGATAAAAGCCGCCCTGTTGATAGACATTATATTTCCATTCTACCGTCGGCAGCCATGATGAAATGTTGAACATGAAATGAATAAACACCAAATGTACTCAATGTGATACAATGGCACAAAGGACGACCACAGACAGCAGCAAAAAAAAAAGTTGGAAAAAAGGTGGAAACATGCATTCCTTTGTTGTCGCATATTTCTCACACACACACACACACACACACACACACACACACACAGCTAGGAATTCAACAGAGCGAGCATTCTGCTGCAGTGGCAATGTGTGCGTGCTACAAGGGCCATCTGTCAGGGCTTTTGCGGGGAGAGGGTACGGTGTGGGACGACTAAACGGAGGTCTTCCTGGTTGTCTCTGTCGCCGTCGTCCTATTTGCACAGGCGCCAACAAGAAAAAGCGAGCACTTGAGCCGAGGCAGAAATAGCCTACCTGGTTTAGGACAAAACACACTGCAGTCTCACTGTCAACATCATTTGCAGTGGCAGCCGCAGAGGCACACCCTTGATCCCTAACCACTTCAGATTAGGGCCCTCTGTCAAAATCCGCCTACACCAGCTTTTTACTCAAGACGTAGCCAGGCAAGCCGCCTACCTAGAGTCATAAAGGAGATTCAAGGTGAACCAACACAGTCACTCGGATACGCATCGATGTTTGGCAAATACACAGCCCTCATGGGCCCGGCGACGTTGACACCGGGGTGGGGGTGGGGCTTAAGGTCGAGGGGGACAACTGCAACCGAGATCTTGCTTAGTGCATGCTTCTCCATACGTAACGTGGACTTTGAGAGGCCGGCCCGGCTGCATGTTGCAAGCTAGTGTGGCACAAAAACATTTGACACGACATGTCAAATGTTTCCAAATTTGGCCGCAGAAGAAAGATCGTGGGGGACGGCAAAGGAAGGGGGGGGGTATCTTCCTGACACGCAAACAAGAGTGGAACTAGCAGTGACACCTGATCGAAAAAAACAGAGAGGCAGGGTAGGGGGAGGACGAGGGGGGAGGCCACCCTGCAGGGCCACAGATGTGGATTTCCACACTCCTCTCAGCCAGTCAGAATCCAGGCAACGGTAGGACTCGAGGGCAAATGGAGTGCAACAAGCCCATACATTCGCATACAAGCATTTGTTTGAACACGTGGATGTGTGTGACACGGACTCGTCTCACAGTATCTTTACTCTTTCCGACTTTCCGATGCGAGGAAACCAGATCCAGCGTTGTGTCCCCTCACTGAGGTGTTTTTAACTCTCTTATCAGGTGTATTGGTAAATGTGTGGGTGGATTGTTTGTTAGTCCTCCGACCGAATTACAGCGTTTCAGGACAAATGTCTGGCCATCTTAAATGTCCTTGACAGAACCCCTGATAGCTCTAGAGTAGACATTGCCCCTCGACCTAGTAGCTTTAGGTTGCGCAAAAAAAACAAGATCCAAAAACTACTCCATTACTAGTACTCTCCATTGAACAAGTTCACAATCAAAGCCGTGACTATGCTTATAGGAGGGCAAAAGCCACCACAAACACCGTGGTCTGAGCTTGCCTTTCGGTCAGCATTAGTCATTTTGGGTGACAGAGGGGGACAGTTGTTCTCCTAAAGCCTGAAAATAGCTCTGGGCATGTGCCATCTGCTTCCCCCAGGGGTTGAGTGGCAGGGCCTTTAGGGGCCCTGGAGAACCTGAGCTATTCTCAAGCTGCCCGTGATGGTCGCATGGCGGCGCGGCCGCTCAGGAAGCACACCGCTTCTGTACGTGGCCTGTCAATCTGTGCAGACCGGACAGGGAGCTCGCCGTGAACGCTTTGGCAGAAATGGGATGAAGAGTAGGGGATGGATTAGCTGGACATAGCCAGTGGCTTCCCCGATGGGGACACTCTAACTTTGTCATTGTGGGGGAGCATGAGGCCTCTGAGAGGTTTAAGCGAACCAGTCAGAATAAGCCAAATGAGGTCAGATGCAACATCAGCTGCATAACTTCAAGGGCTGTAAAAATAAAAAAACATATATCTATCATAAACGGCTATCAACAGCTGAGGATGTTGAGATTCGACAGACAGTGAAGAAGAAGGCTAAAACATAATAACATTACTGCTTTCTTGTCAGTCGGACCATCTTCAATTTTTAGAAAGATGGTTGCTGGTACTGACCAACAACCACATCCATCATATCAGAAGCTCCTGAGGGCTACATGAGTGCTGCGCCTCTTGTTCCTAAAATTTTCCCCTAGACTCTAAGTGGCTGATGACCACCAGCTGCGTCCCACCTGAAGCTCTTCGTTCCACATTACAGCACGCATTATTATAAGCCCCCCAATAACACCTCTAGGAGAAAGCCCCGGCAGAAGATATGAGAGGAGAGCGGGTGTGCCAACAGCAAGGTGTGGAAACGTTAGCGCTGATGGAAAAAAGTATAAATAAAACACCTCTGCGGCAGTAGGGCGCCCCAAAGCTGCACTAACTACTACCAGAGATCTCTCAGTTACCAACAATACACCGACAGAAAAAGAAATGATGACAATAGCGACTGAGGGGCATGTGTTTTGCAGACAGCCGACAGGTGACTGAATAGATTGAGTGGGTTGGATGTTTCTGTAAGAACCCAGTGAGAGAGTTATTTGTGTGTGTCTCGGTCTGTCAGAATGGCCTACTTCTTCTCCTTTCATGCCAGCTCCAGCTGAACCAAACAACCCTCCACAAGACAGTTACGACTGGGCCAAAGTTCCTTTAGCTATCAAGCCATAACACACAAAAACTATTTGAAATGATGTGCAGTATAAAACACAAACAGTTAGGGCATATTTCCAGAAGCAAATCCCCAAATATGCCAACCACCCACTGCTATTTAATGTTTCATAAAAGTAATAATAGTAACACTATTAAATAATAATAATATTAGGATTTCCAGAATCCAGGTAAGCCAGATTGGCAGCAACAGCAATTGTTTCAATAGTATTTCATGGCTTGTGAGATCTTGACAGACCATGGTTTTAATAGACAAAACAAGTCCGGACTTGTCTGCCTGGACTGGATTAAGCTCAGTCAGGCTTGCCGGAGTCATGCATTTTCCACCATAACAAAACAATGCACTCCGACAGCGTAGTTTATTGGAGGCAAGGTGCGATTAACCTTTAACACAGTCAACAAACATCATCTTATCGTCATTACCGGCTGTTTAAAGTACAGGGGCTTCCCTCTCACATCGAGACCACCACGAGTGTTGTTAACTACGAGGGTTGAAAAGTTGAAAGGTCAAGTTCACTTCCTCGACCCCTGGCCCAACCATTAGTGTTTCAAATATTGACCTTTTACCTCAGGTTGACACCTCTCCGAACCTAAACTAAGACAAAAGATAACTTAGTCCTCCAATGAACAAACGTGATCTTCGAGGACCTCGCTGACACAGACAGAAGGTGGTGTTGTTCTTGCTCAAAGCTAAATCTTTATCTAAAACCTGACAGGAGACCTTTACACCACAACTTTACCCAATCAGAGTGAGTTGCTTGGGCTCTATCTATGAAAAGTCAAGAGAAAGGACACGATATGGAGACAACATCGAAGCACCTTCAGACCGTTCCTCATCTGAACTGTGCTGCACTCGCCATTCTTGTTTTCCTCCTGATAAAATCTCCTGTTTGTCGACTCTTATCCGATGCTCTCGTCAACAAGTGGACAAAGTCAAACAGCGCCGGTGTTGGCGCTCCCTCGGCTACTGACTTCAGTTTGCTCCTTCGATCTGTTACAACGTTACACTTCATACAGGCTGTTAACCAACACATGATGGGTGACACCCAAAACACATCACAGCCTGTAAAACCAATGGAAAACTGATTGTGTAAAGCCAAACTAGTTCGCGTGCTAGTTGGTGTTCTTTTTTTCAGTCCACAGAAAAATTTATTGACAAATTCAAATTAACTGATTGAATATTTTTTAGAGGTGCTGGTAGGCTGATATAGTTTTTTTTAAACTTTTGAACCAAGTCAGGCTAGAAGTTTCCCTCCTCTTCCAGTTTTAAGGCTAAGCTAAGTAGCTGCTGGCAGTAGGGTGGTATCTTCTTATCGTCGTCAAGAAAGCGGATAAGCATATTTCCCATAATGCCTATAAACTATTAATTTCATTAATTGATCAAAAAGGAATCTAGATTGATAAATAGCACCATAGCTAAGAGGAAAAATACCTATTTTTAATTCTGGGCTGAACTGTTGCATTTAGGTTGACGGCGTTCTAAAAGCTGCACTCACAAACAAACAATGAAAATCGTAACTGACGCATGTGTAAGATCATGTGAGTCAGACCAGCTGAGTCAGTGTGTGTGTGTGTGTTCAGAGAGAGACTTTGTGGGTGGGGTAGGATCCACGCATAGCTTCCATGAGGACTTAAGGGACTTATTAACACTTTCGAGCATCTCAAATGGTTAGTGACACCATTGAGGTTGTGTGTGTGTGTGCGTGTGTGGGGAGTGGCAAGCTGCAGACACAGTATCATGGGTGAAAGAGTGTGTGAGGAGAGATTGCTTAGCATGGAATGTCACAGTTGATTTGCATGTTAGAAACAATTTGGATGTGGGACTCCCGAGTGTGTGTGTGTGTGTGTGTGTGTGTGTGTGTGTCCATATTGCCGGCAGCAGCAATGGTGGTTGTCAAACTGCTAGTGTTTTTCCAGGCCAAGGGGAGAATCTCTGGTGTTTGTTTTTGTATGTTTGTGTGGGGGTACCTAGCTCTCCACGCGTGAGCTCAGCTGACCCAGTTCAGCAACTACATGCAGACTAGTGTGTGTGTGTGCATCTGTGTGTGTGCGTCTGTGTGTGTGTTGCCACAGAAAGGGCCCGTTTGTTCAGACGTCAACGCAGCCCCTCGCCCAGGAGTCAAGAGCTTTTAGAAGGTTTGAGAGGATCGCCAGAATAAAGTGTCTCCCTCACCGACAACACACACACACACACACACACACACACACACACACACACACACACACACACACACACGCCCTTTGAAGCTGACTCTTCTCCAAACAAATGTTGAGAAAAGAAACGGGTTGAATCGAGACAGCCTCGAGAGGGAGAGGTGTGGGTTGGGTCACCTCACACTCTCTCACCCCACCTATTCATATTATTCAATTCACAGTACAAGTGCTTCGCTTTCTTTAAACTTAAACACACACACACACACACACACACACACACACACACACACACACACA
>NW_022280033.1:16868344-16874274 GCF_004355925.1 Anarrhichthys ocellatus | reverse complement strand
CACACACACACACACACACACACACACACACACACACACACACACACAGAAACAACTATTCCAGTCACAATGAAGAGTATGAGAGAAATGTCTGTGATGGGATGGATGTGGGTGGGACCCATTCAGTTGGGAATGCAAAACGGGGCCTACTGGGTAAATTAGTTTTGACTGGTGGCTCTCAGCTGGCGGGCAGCATCCTCAACGTGGGATACCACACTTACTATGCTTTTCTCTTGATATCGTCTTGTCTAAGTCAGTTCCAATTAGGAATCACTGTCCTAGATCTGGGAATTTTTAAGTTTGCACCCAACAAGAAATGGGAGCTTAAAGCCGTTATGTTTACGATTTAAAATATCCATATTATGTCATCTCACTTGTCTTGTCGGACATGTTGTTCAGGTGTGTTACTCACACCGGAAACTGATCTTAGCCATAAGACTTACAATTGAGGCTGGGTATTACCAGTACCCTTGAAGCGATACCGATACCAATCGAGTACTTCATTTGATACCTTGAAGTACCTTGAGTATTGGCACTGGGTTCATTTTGGTCGATACCTTAAATTGATTGACAACAAGAAATCAGTCAATGTCAGGCTGATTGAATCGTATGAAACAAAATGGCTATTCGATAGGTTTAACAGGTTAACCTGAACCCCGCCCCTTCCTTTGCAACCTGACCAAACCCGACTGGTACTGCCAAATATTACAATGTACCAAACATTGTCATTTTAGCCACAACTCGTCAATAACCGACGTTAAATTTGTCAACACATTTGCTATGCTCCCTGTTTGCACTGGGCATCACAACAAATGACACACATGGATGTAGACTATTGGTACAGTCAGAGAAAGAAATAGAGGACTTTCTTAACAGATGACTTCTGAAAATGACCGAACTCAACCTGACCTGACGCGAAATTTTACACAACAAAAGGACCCAGGCCTTTAGGGGTCGGGTAGCAAAACTCTTCCCCCAAGTACAGAGTTTGTCATACAGGTTATCATCTAAATAGACCTCCCGAGTTGAAAAAAAAAAAAGCACCAGCAGCTATGCTTCTTGCAGTAGATCACACAGCAGCCCGGCCGGAGAGGCCTCTCAGACAGTGAGTAGGTACGCCTGGCAGGGCCTCACTGCTCTGTGGTTGGCACGGTAGCTCGCTGCAGCCCCACGCTGCCTACGCGATGGCAAGAGGGGTAAACAAGCACAGAGAGATCCCACGTCCCCGTCGTTCTCCATATCTGTCTCTGTCTCCGCTGTGCTTGGATAAACAATCGCGGGGAGGGAAGCCCCGCAGGACATTATGACACCTTTCCAGTGAAGTTAGGTTGGGGCCAGGATGACCATTTCGCCACAACAATGCTCACTCAGCACGAGATCGGGCAAACAAGATTCCACGCGTGACAAAGCTACATGCTCCGCTCATTATGTACCCCTCCCACCAAGCTTTCCATTGTTAAGGTGGGAGGATGGGGGGGCATGAAAACCCTACGCCCGACCGGACAGGGCCCCATCTGGGAGACTTGATCCAGAGTTTTTACAATAGACACGTGACCTGTTCTACAAAAACATTAGCTTAGAAGGCCTTGACATACATTGGATGGCCTTAAAAGGGCGTGAAGAGAGATTTCTGGACAGCGTTTTCATGATTTCATAAATTCTCTACACTTCCCTGGAGATAAAACAATGCGACGTGAACTCATTTTAGTATGAATCTGCATTTCACTGCGTCTGTGCGATTGGATCCTCAAGCTATGACTCGGTCATGGTCATGTCTAAGCACCAACGAAATAGACATTCCAGTAGAATTTCTGAATTCTGCTTTCTGGTGATCACGTTATTCAGTGAAAAATGCAAACCACAAACAAGTCACGTGGCATTTTTACTCGATCCACTGATTCCAATCGGCAGAGAGCTAACGGGCAAAGAAGAAGAAAAAGGCAAAAGAAAATGCAATTAGCAAATAAGACCACCTGAGTGCACGTTGCTGCACGTCTGCACCACACACACACACACACACACAAACACAGACACAAAAACAAACAATTATGCACAATTTTGCAGGTAAGGCTCATAATGTTAATTATTCAACAGAACATGATGATCCGTACTGGATTGGTTAAGAGATTGGCTTATAGAGCGAAAGAAAAACCAATGTACCCAGAGATGACATATGCCCATGAAGCAAAAAAAAAAAAAAATACTGTAAGCATGGACGTATAAATATTCCTAACCTGCAAAATGATTCCTCCATATAATATCAGCGATAGTCATTGGTGGGCCACCGGCAGGGTGTGGTTTACCTTTGTCATGGTCAGTCCTTATCATATCCATTAAGGAATTCTCCAAAGAGTGCAAGCTAAAAGCATCAAAGGGCCGATTCCGGTCCTGCAACACAGCAAAACAGGAAGAGGGTTAGGATTGGAGTCGCCACAGCACATCATAACACAGGGAAGGACGTACCCTTCTAACTACTAACAGTTAAAAGGAAAAGCGTCATCAATATGAGCACATTCTCTGGTATCACAGCTTGAATGCAATGAATGAATCTTTGCATGTGGAGTTAATATGCAATGTTGAATATGAGAAAACAAAAAACAGTGAGAGACTCAATAAAACGTGTCCCAAATCCTCCCCAAAATAAATCTGAATCACCAACATAGTGGGGAACAATTTGAAAAACCCTGTATGAAGGACATGACCAAGAAACTGGCACATTTCACCTTGCTGTTGAGATTCTGGCTGGTTGCTCACCTTGCTCAAGGGCAGATCCCTTGCATCAACTTGCATGTACCAACAGCTCCCCATGCTTAGCTAATCTAGACTAATATAAATTAAAGGATCTGAGACAAGACTTTACAGGCAAAAGAAGGGAAAATAGGCATCAGCCCTGGGGATGATGGTGAATATTGTGAGGGAGATATGAATCTTAACCTTGAGCCTTTTCATGTCGAGAAGTTAAAATGAAAGCACAGACAAGATTAAGCCCAGAGGAGCCCCGTCTGTCAGGATCTACATCATTTACAACAGATTTTTTTTAACAGAGGGGCATTTTAAATCTGAAACAGTTACTCCTCAGGCTTTCTCATAATTGAAATCCTCCTCACTTTGCTCACTATACTCTGTGGAGGTTCAGTCATTTTGATCAATCATACAACTGAAAAAGATCCCACAAGAGCTGTAAAGATTAGCCAATCATTAGATTAATCGATCGATAGAAAAATTATCAACATTTTGATAACCGATGGTTTAAAGTTCTCTGGTTTTAGCTATTCAAATGTAAAGATTTGGATGTAATAGCAAGTTAACCATCTTTTTTGGAGTTTTGGACCGTTGGTTGAACAAAACAAGCTATTTTAAAATGAAATCTTGGGCTCTGGGAACTTGAGATGGACAGCTTTCTATATTTTCTGATATTTTGTAGACCAAACGATTGATCAAGAAAATATCCTACATCAATAAAAAGGTAGTAGAAACCCCCAAATCCAACAAAGACAACCTTCTCTACATGTCAAGTCCGCAGCAGGAAGCACTTGAGATGCATTTCCTCTGGTCCTTTTACAAAACCTCTCCAAACTAATTCCCCCGATCCTCTTTGAGGTGCATTGGTCTAACTGCGTCCAGAACTGGACCGGTCAAATACTCCATCAAACACCTTAAGGTCGAAACATTGTTTTGCCGCCCTGTGTGAGTTTGTGAGAATGTCACGTGTGCCCAAAAGGTAAAGCCTGAGAGTGCATCTGAAACGGAGCTGGAGGCTGTAGCCTTGGCAGCTGTGTCCTGTGTCCGGCTGCCCGGGGCCACATTGTTTGCACACCACAGCTATTGTTGTCCGTTCGGCTGAGCATTCAAAAGCGTTATTCCCTCCACTCTGGGCCCCGACAGCGCCACGTAGATAAAAATCTGCCCACTTGGTACAAACGGTAAACACTTGAAACGCTGAGCTTTTAGTTCCCCCATCCCACATCCCACACTCCACTTTGCCCTGACACATGTGGACGAGCACAGTGACGGGTGGGGGTGGGGTGAAAGCTCAGTGTAGTCAAGTGACCTAAAGAGATCATATACGTACACAGATGTCTCTAACAGTCTTTACGGTTTAAAACCCCAAAAGTATAGTATCTTGACTTCACTGCAGCTCATCTTGCCTCGTGGCACAGGAACAAGATTGTTTAGGAGGGTCGTGATAAGAAACAGACTGAACACCTGTTGTTAATGAGTAAAGTCTGCTCAGTGAGGATAAGTTCAGGTCTGCCAGATGCAGAGGCAGTTGGTCTATTGTTTTTCTCCTTTTCGCAGCAGTTTATTATTTTCATGTTTAAACATTAATGTGCAGTCAAAGTCCCGTCCAATGATTGGGTTAAGCGTTGCAACACCCGCAAACCCATCCAAGCTCCTGCCCTGTCAGCCTGCCTCCTGACCTCCAACTCCTTGATCTGATCTGATGCGATTACGATCACAGAGGACCACACGGGTCCTTGCCGCGGAAAGAAAAGAAGAAATCAGTCCAAGTCGGGGGGTATCTCCCGAGCAGCTCATGTGACTTTGTGTCTTGAGCACTCACACTGACGCGTTAAGTTGAATTCTGCACATTCCTCGTCCTGTAAAGCGGCCGCCAGCAGCAGGCGAGTGCCAGCACATGCCCCGTGTTTCACCTGGGGGGGCATCTAAAGAATACCCAGATATGCACAGAGACAACGAGTACACCTGTCACCAGCTGGCCATGTGACAGCGTGTGCCCTGCTCGCTGCACGGCTCAGCAATTTGCTCTAGTTTCACTTCAGTGAATGGGACACTTGACATTTGGCACCCTGACCTTGCATCCTGGTGATAACTCCTCTCCAGTTATGGGTGTAATTACTAAACAGCTAAGTGTGAGTAACAGCCAGGAATTACATCGCTGAGGTACCCAGCCCTTGTCAAATGGTTATTATCCAATGCTTGCAGGTATACAGATTGTATCAAGTGCTGATACAACTAGTGGTATCGGCTATGTATCTGATCTTAAAGGGGAGTTCAGATTTACACATAAATGTTAAGTTAGCTCATCAAGGAAAGTACAGCCTGTCAAAAACAAAAGTTAAAGGAGACATATCATGCTCATTTTCATTTTGAGTCCATGTTTACTTCCTGTCAGCCGATGCCACTCACATACGCTGCTACCCGAAATAAACTAAGACACATTTAGAGGGTTTACAACTGTGAAACTGTCTTTACATTGTTTAGTTGTGACATCACAACTGTACGGGATTCCTGACGGCTCGTTTATGATGACATCATTAATGGATCATCAAAATTGCTCGTCTTGTCCGACTGACCCAATGGTATTCAATTTACAATAATATGCATCTACATAAGCAGAAAATATTCCCATTTAAAAAGGCGGCTTCCCGGTCGGTTGACATTTTTGCATAAAAGTCAAGATTCACTTTCTTTCACTTGATTAACCATTTCAGCTCTAATCGGCACATCTGTGAGTGAAGCACGGTAACATCGCTTCAACCCTAATGTTTCATCTGGAAACACTCGACCAACACCACAGCAGATGACTGTACTTCATCCCTGCTATTTTCCAGAGTTTCACTTCAGCAAACAGAAAACTCCATACAGCATGACATGTGGCCCCCTGACCTCGTCTCCCGGTGCTGTGAGCCGGCAGAGGCAACAGAAAATAGATGGAGGCACTCAGCAGAAGTGTAATAAAGCCTCGGGAGGCCCGAGTGACACACACAATCATTATCTCCTCAAAAGGCTATACGTTTCAGGCCAGTTGGAATTTCACACTGCGCCGGGCTGTGTTTCGTCTGCACACGTAGTCCATCCTGCACTAACAGGTTAACATTTCGACTGGTGCTCTCCGTTCTCCCGAGTCTTCGCTTTGATCGGGTTAACAAGTGCTCCTTTTTAAGTAGGCCGGTGATTTTTTTGGG
>NW_022280033.1:16843030-16868244 GCF_004355925.1 Anarrhichthys ocellatus | reverse complement strand
TATTCATTATGTACATCTGTTTTGGGTGGGGGGGGGGGGGGGAGTATTCAGCTGGCTTATCGTGTTGGCTTGTTTGTCAGGAAGCATGACTACACATACAGTATTGGGACTGTTCGTGTAGTCTACTCTGGAGTCAGACATGTCAATGGAGGCCGGATGGCCGACGGAAATTAATGCAAACTGAACTCATTCTGTATTTAAATAATAGACAGGGCATCCTGGCCCTTTCCTATTTGAATGTGTGGGCGTATTACGCTAAAGTAGCTCACAAATGATGTCACGTATGTGATAGGGCCCTACAGCCAAAAGTTGTTGTTTTTGTAATTGGTCTACTGTTAAATATTTTGTTGAAACGCATAACAAGAGCTTATTATTGGCTTCTTCCGACTGTAAATGCACCCCCCCCACAAAAAAAAGAAAAGTGGACACAAGGAATATATTAATATAATAATTTATAGGAGTCTCAAACTCATAATCAAGCCACGCCCATTATCCGATCACAAGCCAATCAAATGCACGTATGGGTGTTGCCTTCAGGTACAGTCCAAAACCTTGGTATTACAAGTAGAGCGCACCTGAACTACCAACGATGTTGTTAGTTATAAGGCATGGTAACACAATCACATGATTATCATTACCATTATTACTATTATTATTTGTAGTACCTATTACTATTACAAGGCTATGTTAGTGAGTTTTTTCAAATAATGAGCTTGTGATCAATGTTTAATAGTTGCCATGAATTCTACACACAGTGAGTAGCTTGTGTATACTTTGTAAAATGTACCGTTCAGCTGCACGTTCTTTCTGAAGCTTACTCTATCGTATTTTATAAAACACACGTCACTGAAAAACTAGAAATCCTTCCTGATCACCGGGGCGAGCTGGTAATTTAGAAGGTTACGAGCGGCACCTGAATGCGCCACGCGTCCTTTAAACCCTCACGGAGTGAGCTGGCAGAGGGAATTTAACCGTTTAGTGCAATAATGCTCGTTCTCAGCGACTATTTCTAGGACCGACTCGGTGCGTCTGCCTTTTCAAATGCGTAAAAATAGCAGAGACCGATGCGCGTTCCTTCAACAACTCGCTGTCTCATTCGATTTTCTTTGACCTCCACCACACAATGTGGCAGAATACAAGCCGGGTGAAAAATATTGACTGCTACCGGCAGCTGAATGCTGAATTATCGAAATCAATTCAATGAGTGACCTCTGAAGTCGCGTTCTTATAAAAAGGCATAACCCTATAATAACTATGGAAAACGACAATGTGTATGACTCATGCGATAAAATGTATTTTCTGGATTGATATTTCCCCCAGTTGACTATGACATAATAAGATCAATCACTATGATATAGGGACCAATGAATCAGTGAGTTCAGGGTGACCTTAAGGATAGGCTACTTAGTTGTAGGCATTTTTTATTTTATTTTAACCCAGGCATATCTGAATATCTGAATATAATATTGGAAACAATTTATATTTTTGATGGGTCAAACTGACAACACGTCAAGGGGGTCAACATTTTTAAATGACAGGCTGAAAGCAATAGAGGTAGGCCTATAGGCCTGCTCTTAAGGCTATTTACCTGGAAAGGCAGTATGTTGTTGCTGTTGTCAGTCCTGAAGGCGCTGTCATCCATCCAGGGCTTGGGGCCGAGGGGACCAGGTCTTGGGAACTTGGGGGGAGCTATGACATTGCTCGTATAGGGCTTTTTCATCGGGGATATGGGGTTCATGGGTGACGGCACCCCGACGCCGACCCCGACACCGACTCCAACCGCTCTGCGTGGGTCCCTGCCGGCCTGCAGCCCACTCCAGGGGTTGGAGGCTGTGCTCCACGCGGCGTTCTGGTGATTATTCCAAGCAGACGACGAGGCAGAAGAAGAAGAAGAAGAAGACGACGACGAGGACGATCCCTTGCTGTTATTCATGATGGTCTGATAAGCGTTTCTCTGGGGAAAGGGCCCTTGGCTGGGGCTGACGGGGGACCTCCTCTGCTGGGGCTGCTGCTGCTGCTGCTGCTGCTGCGCTTGCTGGGCTTGCTGTTGGGTCTGGGGAGACAGACCGATCTGCGGGGAGAAATTACCCCCGAACACCGGGTTGACGTGGTGGGGGAAGTTCTGGAAAAGCATCGTCCCGTTCACCGAGGGTATTCCCTGGAAAAAGCTGTCGTCCACGGCGTTTGTGGTTCCCGTGGACCAAGTGCTCCCGAAAGAGGAGGAGGACGGCGAGGAAAGGGGGCCGCCGGTCTCCTGCGGCTGGTGGTGGAAGCTCAACCCGGGCAGGATCGGCGACTCCATCGGCACTTTGTCCTTGCTGCTGCTGTTCAGCGCTGAAGCCGCTTGGTTGCTCCCGGTCGACGGGCTCTCCGACTCCGATGAAGAAGAAGTGGGCTCCGATGACGGGGTCGGGGTGGAGGGAGGGGGGTCTACTTGCGTCGGATCTTGCTGATGGTGAGGCTGGGCTTTGTTTTTGTCCATCAGTAAATCATCCTGCATGGTTTGCTGAGCTGCAACAGGGGGAAAACAGAGACGAGGATTATTATTATTATTATTATTATTATTATTATTATTGTTGTTGTAATTTAGAAGCTCGCGCGCCGGGCTGCTGTAGTATCTGATGAGCTGGGACAAGTCCGACAAGGATATGGTGTTGGTGGGGGACCGGGCAACTGCGACGCGAGTGCGTGATCACCCATTTAGCCGAAAAGAAGAAGACGAGGAAAACACACTTCCCAAGACTATACCAGAGGGATCCATGAATCCCACAAATTACACACGGAGCATATGGCTGCGGATATTCACCAGATTTCGCCACGTCTCGGTTTTTCCTTCCACGCAGGAACTCCGGAGCTGCAATGTGAAACTGATTCAGTGTGTGTGTGTGTGTGTGTGTGTGTGTGTGTGTGTTTGCCCTAGGACCTCCCCTATATTCATTTACATACGTCAGTAAATACAGCTGTCCTTCAACAAAGCTAAAAGACAGGTCTACCTTGACCCAGGCACTTTGACACACGCGACCACAGAGCTTTATTGTTTGTTTTTGTTTTGTCAAACGGAAATGACTTGCACCAAAAGGCACCTCTTTACGCAGTGGAAAGCGACGCGCCTGAAGCACTTTATTTTACCGCAAAGACGTCTCATATGTACCGGCAAAACCTTTCCCTTTATAATAAAGAATGTGTCAGTCATAGACTTTAATAATTTAGCACAACAAGTAAAACATCAATAGCTTACTAATTAGGATAATTCTGATTGGTCAATTGAGTAACACTCAATATAAAAGTCCATACAGGAATGATATGATTTATAGGCTAAGAGATTTTATTATAGCGCAAAGAGAGACTCTGCCCAAGGTCCGCATTGACACAGCCACGGGGTTGGCATTGCCACTAGACAAAAAAACATGTATAGGCTTCTTGCGTTTGAATAACTTAAAGGCTGAAAGCTCTACGTCCTCTATTCAAAGTTAGACAGCAGGCTGTAGAACATTCCATGCAAAAATCCTCCTTTACTTTGCATTTGAGAGACAACGCCTTGCAAAAAAAAGCCAAATTGCATACACCCTCGAGTACTATCAGGAGGGCGATTTTGCATTCAGAAAGCCACAGTTTGCCACGTTATTAATGCTAACAGTGAGCAGGACAATCTAAAATGTAAATAGACCACAGTATGCTTGATCGTCTCGAGGTGAGCATTTGTCAGCTGGAGGCACATGCGAGGCACAACCACATAAGACAGGACACAGTGTCAAATAATACAACGTTAGAATTGCGTTAAATTAAAACCCACACCAACACGGGTAGGAGAGCTAACACCGAGGCCTGTCAGTGACACGAATGTAATAGTCTGTGGACTTTGAAAATAACACTTCGGATGACATGCCGGGTCGTTTTACAAGTTGGACTTTCAATGTATAGTCGCAATAGCCAGCACCGTACACACCCCACCGGTTAACCCGTGTTTTCTCCTCCAAGAGCTGCGCTTCCAAGGTCATCAAAACGGCATAATCTGCAGCCCACAGCGGCTCAACTCACCGGCCCCTTCACCGCAAACACTGCCAAAATCAAACGCCCATTCATTGCGCTGATCGGATTCCTCATCCGATACATGTCATGAAGCTGTCTTGCCTCGAAATCCCCCTTTAATCCATATGTGTCCCCTTCTACACAAACGACAAAAAAAAACAAAAAAACGCATACACACACACACACACACACAGCGTGGTCGCTTCACTGCCCTATGGGCAATTTGAATTACCTTTATCGTTCACCTTTTTGGGACTGTGTAAATAAAGATATTTCTGTTTGCCTCGTCTGGGTTTAGATATGACAAACGAGCTACCCTTGTGCCGAGGTAGTCAGCAGTTGCCTCAACAGCTGATTGACTGCGGCGCATGGATGATGCCGAGGGGACTGTAGGGAGTTGTAGTTCTCACTATAGCCTATCTTCTATATTCTTCACTGCTGTGGCAACAGAAACAAAACAAAAAAAGCATCAGTTTCAAAGCAGCTCGAGGCAACTCCTTGAAGCAGCAATAATAAAGATAGTGACGAATGATAGTAACAGCGTCTCTCTCTCACACACACACACACACACACACACACACACACACACACACACACACACACACACGCATGGTTTGTATAGACAGTGAGCTTACATTAATTTCGCAAGAAAGCTTAAGTTCACATAATAAAAAAAAACTTCTATATCCAACTAAAGACAAGCAGGGAAGGTGTGAGGCAAATACTTTGTCTATTTATATTGTAGCCTTATTAACACATCTTACCGCTAATAGAAGTGTTCTGTAGCCATATGTGCATCTTCATGATGGTTGTAATCTTCAAGAAGCCGTGGCACTCTTTGGCACATCTGCCGGGAGTGGATTCAGAACATTAATTGGATATTTTTGGCCGTAAGAGGTAGGGAAGCATTGTGAAACTACATTTCCCATGCGCGTGGACTGCGCCGTCCTTGTTTTGATGACGCAGACACGCACAGCAGTCCTATTTCACGTTACCTTCAGAGACGGGCAGCTAATGGAGTCAAGCGGACACGCCAATGCGATAGTACTAGTTCAAAACGAGACCGCTGCCGATGTAAAGGGGAGCTGTTTTTACCGGTAATAGTGTATCGGTCGCAGATAGATGCTCTCTAGAAGGAATAGTTAAATGCGTACCCGTTTTGGCTCATTTGCAGCTTACTCGCCGTATCAACATAGAGGCCTGTGTAGCTAGTTAGCTTTAGTTCCTCAGCTAGCTAGCAAGTGATTTAACGCTAACCACACCTGCAGCAACTCAACACGCGTCTCATTTTAATGTTTTATTTGTAATACAGTCCGTCTGCTCCGCCAACAAAGACAGTTTTTCTTTGCTCTTCTACGATAATGGCGGAAGAGGCTGCAGTGGCCATGCAGCAGAATTTGGACAGGTGAGTTCAAGTTTATGGCTAACTTGCTAACGGCAGCTACGTAGCTTTACGTAAAATCCCTACTAGCCTAGCATAGTTGTTGATACGTGACGTCCTCTGCTACTTCTGTCATATGATTCATAATGTCACTGCATTTAGTGACGTTCATAACATTACCTGCATATCACTATGACCATATTATCCTTAGCATTATGTGTATATATATATATATATATATATATATATATATATATATATATATATATACCACAGCCTGTAACTCCATCTATATTATGTTTAACCATAACCTTGTTGCACGTAAATTAACTAAAGGTCAGAGTTTCTACTTTCCTCAAACATTTGGTTACCTGTTGACCTCGAGGCTAGTAGAATGCTGTGTCCAGTAAGATTTCTGAAATGTCACGTTCATAGTTAACAGTCATTATGACACTGAAACCATCTGCTTATCTTCTGTTGCACAAGACTCTGAATGAAAGTTTACTTTAATTCCCCTGAAACGTACTGTGTAAACATCCACGGTGCATACAATAACCAAACTTAAGTAGCTCTTCAGTTATTTGATAAGATGTCCGATTGTGCATATGAACAAAGTTGTGTCGTCACACAGGTTTGTAATGCATCTGCACTAAACTGGGGAAAAAAGGCAAAGTAACAATGAAAACTGCACTGTGAGGGTATTGAAGGGCAAAATCAATGTTTGAAACTTCAACACCACAAAACATGAAGCATCATGGGAATAGATTTTATGAAATTATACAAGCATCAGACTGCAGCAAAGCTAACATTGGGGAGAAATGATGTTTAATGAACTCTTTTTGTGTTTTTGACACTTAATTGAACATGTTTAGCTCTTCGTCATACTATCAAACACAATCTGTCATGGCTGTCCAACACCTGTACACACTCACTCGCACACACACGTCAGTGAATTCCTTTTAAAGCAAATTTTCCAGCTGACATAAGGAGTTCAAAGATGTCGTCTGATGTCTGACAACATCCTGGATAGACTGAAGCCTTGCTTGGCAGAATGCAGAGCTTCAGGTTGAACAGTTTAATTGTCACATGGAGGGGGGGGGGTTACATTTTGCTGCTTTTTATTTTCAGAATACAGTTAACCCAGTTCAAAGACTGCATTAGGTTAAATTATACTGGTCTGAATTCATAGAGCTTATCCTTATCTTGTTACCTGCCAAGGTCAAGCTGGAGATCATTGGACATATGATTAAAGAGCTCAGCCTGGGATCACAGGAAAACGAAAGGGTTGCTGCCACAACGACACAATTCAAAACACAAAATTGGAACCTGTTATCCTCCTCTGTCTGAGCTCAGGAGGATTTGATCTTTATGTAAAAATTCAGTGTTTGTAAAACAGGGTGTTTCAGTTATTAAGACCATTTTGATCACAACATTCTGGTGTCGATTTGTTCAATTATTTATCTAAAATTCACCCCTGATAGTTAAAAAAAACTACACATAAGGCATTTGCACTCTGCAGAGTGAGATGTGATGATTTGAACTCGGACATAGATGAACCTCAAACATTTTTCACAACTGACCAGGCTAATGTCGGACAAAGCCACGATGGCTCTCCTCCAAGCGTTGTCATATGTGAGCAGAATATTCGATCTTCTATGTCAGTGGTGGTGAGCAGATGCTGTAACATTAGGTCCACCAAGCACAGTGGTGTGCCGGTTCCCTCAGAGTCATTGCTGGCGTTCGACAGCTTGTGCAGTGCGCACTAAAAGGCCATTGAGGCAGCACTTTCTGTCAATATTGAACTTTGTATTTTGAAACCATTTCCCGAGCACATGGTACAGTAGCAGAACGAAGGGAAGGGCACGTGAGCTGTGTGAAATGTTCTTCAGCCGTGTGCTGCTGGTGTGTGGCAGACGCAGTAACCCTGGCAGTGTTTGAGGAGCTGATAGCAGGAAGATGTATGTCACGTCCTCCTGCTCCTCGACGGTTGTGTACCCAGCCTCTATCACTGGCAAACATAAGGCTGCACACACACTCTTATCTGGGTCTGCCACAAGCAGCCAGCTGCCCCTGCAATGCAGCGTTTCACAAATAGATGTGGGGGACACATTTCAATTCGGCCTGACCTTTTTATTGGCTGGCACTCAACCTCCTTGTTTTACTCTTTTCTCGTCTGCTTTTGTTGTCCACATCGCTGACCCCTTTTGTGTGTATATAAATATGTGCTGTGTGTGTGTGCGCATACGGGCTGATAATGATTGACCCTGTAGCCATGAATTTATTCAATTTTGGTATGGAGGAGCGGACTCTCTTCAATCATAAGAAAGAGACGCTCATTTTCTTTGTTAAATACAAAACTTAAAACAATTAATGACTTATTTTAAATCGAAAATAATACCCGATCAGCAGCAGACCTTTCATGGCTCGGTAACCTACAGCTTGCAGAAATAACCTGTGGTGCATGGCCTTAGCTTCAGAGAAAGGTCACACCAAATGACATGTCTTGAGCTCGGTGGTTTAGTTAGCAGGCTCGGGTGATTCAAACCACAAGGCCACCCCGTTTACATTATTGGCCTCAAAGTCTGGGTTGTGTCATAGAACCTTCTTTCAATGCTTTGTAACTTTTTATACTGTTAGTGTTTACAGATGGCACAATTAACATTCCTAGAATATTTAAGATGCACATTACATTACGTGACTCCAGAGACGTCCATAAAGAAGACGTTTTGGATTCATGGATTGAATTCCTGTACTGGATATAGTCTTCTTAACTTTGGAAGCCAGCCACTCATGGGCCGATCAAAGTGTAAACAAACGCCCTTTCCTGGACTTTACGAGTTAATATGATACAGAGGTCACAGCACTGTAGGTTGTAGAAGTACACAACTTTGTTATGGAGTCGCCTGAAGCAGCAATAGAGTTGTGAGGTTCCTGTGTCGGTTGACTCACTAAACAAACTTAACTCTCTTGTTAATAGCTGATGAGCAACATGAACACACCTCCCTGGATAATGCGTACTGGTCAGTTTCTGTTCAGTTATTTTTGTAAAATGTCAAAAACAATTATGTACGATAATACAATATACAAGCCATAACTGCAAGAAAAATATATTTGTTGACACTGTCTACAAGGTGTTGATTCAAATGTAAGTTTAGAAGCCGGAGCTTTTAGTCGTCGATTGCACAACATTGTAAGGAGACCCGGTTATTTTGTACACCTCTTGGAAAATACCCAACACTATACAACTATTGCATTAAAGGTACTAATCTTAGACTCTTGATGGGTGTATATTTTTAGGGGTGTCCCCCGACTACACAGTTTAATCTCATTGGTCAAGTCTTGTATATCGTCCAATGTAGTGCTCATTGATGACCTGTTTAAGCTTTCTATAGAAAAGTATTAAAAACAACAAAACTATTGGCCGAGACACGCGTGACTATTGCTTTGCTGTTCTTTCAGAATAATGGCCGCGTAATTGTCGTGTACAGTGCGGCGCTGTCCAGAGTGCTGAAATGGAGCAGACAGACGGGCACTGTACGACTCAATCGCACCTGAAACTGCCCAAAAAGACACGGTTTCTTAGCCTGCTTGCTTATCGTTGATGTAAATAGATTGATAATTGTCGGCCCTTATTCCAATCCCCCCTAAACGGGTTGTTGAGCTGGCACGGACAAGACTAGTTGGTGATTGAGTATAATCAGTCGGACATGGAGAAGGCCCCCCTAGACCATAACCTTCCTTTTTTAATATCTTTGTGGGACAGAATCCAGTGCTCCTGTGCCCCGCCTTTTGTGCCGAGGAACCTCCACTTTTCCCACAGTCACGTGACCGCCGCTGAGTGAAAGGAGCCTTTGTGGGGCGGCTTATGACCGGGGGCCTGACTTGTTAGACGATGAGAAAGTGGCCATGCCGTCTGCACTCGTCTTTGCACACAGTGTTAATAACGCTGTCTTCCTGTATTCCTCCACAGCCCACCATCAGAGTGTTTCTGTGACTCCATGATACAGCTCTGCTCTTTCTTAGGTTGTCAAAAGGACGTCCTCAGCTGAGGTGGAAATAAAAAATAAAAAAAAGGATAATACACACCGCTGTTTGCCTGCCTTTGAAGTTTCAAAGCAGTCTGTTAGGATTAAGTGAATTAAAGCTCCATTGTGGAAACTGCAAAGCCCCACTCCAGTTTGCCTGTTTAACGTGTAAATAAGTGTTGGAGACGGCAGGTCACCTTGCTTCAGCACAGTTTAGGCTGCTCGCCACCATCACATCTCATTTTCTTAAAGGACATTTTTATGGACTCCTTCCAGACCTTGTTAAGCAGTAACAGGGTGTCAGGTGTGCGGAAGCATCGGTCAACATTACGTGTCCGTAGGTTTGAGCTTCGTTTTTGACGTGTAAATATGTTGCGAGTGTGTTTCGTGAACACATTGCATAATATGTAGGAGCACCATTTTGTGCATGTGCAGCTCGGACTTATCTGCCCGACTGTTCTGTTCAACGGGGCTGAGGCAACAGCGAGCCGGAGATTAAGGTTTCTCACAGAGGATAGCGTTTCGGTGCTGTTGTATTAGGTCCTGTCACGCTGCAGGGCCGGGTTTCAGGAACAGGAGCCAGCGACTCTAAGGGAGCGCTCGGTTTTGTTCTCCTCTGTCGTGCTCCTGTGGAGACATCTGTCCGCTGCTCCACTTTGCATCGTCATGTTTTATAGCTGCCTCAGTTTCAATTTCTGTGCTGTTCTTTTGGGATGTCCACCCCTGTGTAGGAAACAGCCACACAATGCATATTTTTCTTTTTATCTGTATCCAGCTCTGCAGTGCAAAAGAAAGCGTGAGTTTGCATTACATGTAGTGTCGGGCTCGCATACCTGTCAGAAGCAGAGAGGCGATGGGCGGTAGACGGAAGTGTGACTGGAGGGTTAATGTTTCCGTCGGACTCGTCTTGGTCCTTCAGCCGGCCGTGTCACCTGAGCACCTCGACCCCAAGGCTCCTCTCCTGCGTCGTCATGTTTTATTCAGCACCAAGGGAGTGTTGGAAAATCATCCACTGCAGGCAGGCAGCAACCCGAGCAAATGATCCAAGTTGGCCGTCCAGTCTCTCACAGAGGAGTCCCCTGTGGTCCCGGTAAAGGAGCACACCTAGACCTCAGTACGACGATGACGGAGGGCCCACAGATTTGGCATCCATTATTTAACTGTGGGGGCAGGAGTGTAAAAATATACACGGTGTACTGTGGGGATTCACTGAGCTAACAACTGAATAACAGTGCTGCTAGAGGTGGCCAAGAAAAAGTTGCTTTGAAGTGACTAGAAAGTCCAAAAAGCTGGCAGAATATTTATGATCACAGGCTCGTCAGTAAACCTACCAGACCTTTAACATTCTTAAAAATGCATTTAAGGGTAATGGGACCTTCTGCATTCTGGGAGCATGTTTAGCGATTCAAGCTGTAGTTAATCCCACAGTAAGTTATTTCTGATGTGGTAAGACACATAATACTTCCTCGTGAGTGAAAAGGCAACGGGTTTCCGCCATTCCAGGCATACCTGTAACCGACAGGAAATGGAATCGTAAACTTTAGATAAATCTTATCGGACACAGGCAGCTGGTTGTCTAAACCCTGTCAGAGAAGAGATACTGGTCCATCTGGTACTCCTCAACCGGCACCGGGCCCAGTTTCAAACCGGCCTGGCAGTATTCAGTGGAATGGATGGACTTGGAGCAGAGTCGGTGACAGAAATGTCCTCATGTGAATGATAATCAAAATATACATACAGAGAAAAAAAAAGAACATGCATCTCTATTAGATTGTATTAATGGCAGGGTTTATGGGAGCTGTGTGTGTAGACTAATGATCGTTTCATCCATCCAGTGAAATGCCAACTGATCAAGGTTCAGTGTGATTCTGAACCTAAATGTCACTGGCGTATGGTCGGGCTGTAAATGGGTCAGCCCCTGAACCTGAGGGCATCGCCTAGCAACAAGCTAGTCCCAGGCATCATTGAACATGAATGCGACTTTAAGGAAAATCTTGACATTTTGGAGTCGAGTTGGTTCTTTTTCTCCATTTCCACAATTGTCACACTGTTCCTACTTTTTTTTAAATTAGATCCAGTGGAGCCCCTCAGTCATAGTTTAGGAGCTTGGCTCTAGTAGTCATAGTCTGGTGTTGCTGATTTTTCTTAAATCAATTATTCAGGTCTAACCTATGAATATTTTTCAGGTATGTAGCAGCTAAAATAAGAGTGTCACTGGTTTCGATTGTTGAACTTAGCCTCATGCAGCGACACACAGGGGCAGTGAAGCTTCCAGCCAGTCGCATGCACCTGATTAATTATGGAGAAGCAATATAGTGTCACAGTCGGAGAAGTGGTAAGGTCGGGGGAACTTGGACCTCAAGTTACCTCCCCAGATGTGGGGCTGACATGGAGAGCTAGTGGGTGTATTGTTCTCAGGAGTCCAGTTAATTGGGAGACGGTACAGCAGACGGGCCAAACATACGAATGGCTCCTTTCCTGTGAGGGAGGAGGCAACAGTTTGAGGAGGTGGACTCTTCCTGCCTCATTTACCTTCACTGTGTGTGGGAAGAGAGGAAGGAGGATATGTTGGGATGCTTGTGGTGGTGGTGGTGTGGTGGTGGTGGTGGTGGTGGTGGGGGGGGGCTTGAGTCCTGAACAAGGCATTTGTTTGGATGTCGCACACGAGAGAGACTGTGTCCTTCGTTTGTCCGATGTGCTTTCACTGCACATCCTAGCTGTGGTTGATCAGAATACGGTGTGCACTGGGACGACTGGGGTTTGAGTTGCAGTGTGACTGAATGTAGCTTAAACTAGAGGCAAAGCAAGCGGACATATTCAGTGAAAAGCAAGAGTACAGTACGGTAAATGTTGGCCTTCTTTTGAATCTGTTGGTTCAAAAAGGTATTGACTTTGATAATAAACGGTATGTTATTGTGATCTAAAAGATAATGCCCTGGACATGCTTCGCCTTTGTTTGAGTGAGAATTGAACTGTTCCTGCTGTGCTGTCTGATGTGCTTGACAAGCAGTCAGCATAACGGCTAGTTTGCCTTTCGGGTTTATGTATCGATCGCGGTTTATTTCTATCGTTATAATCCTGATCTAAGCCAAACCTTTGAGTCCTGTTTGAAGTGAAGTGCTTTTCACTCAAAGGGGACATGAAAGATTATATTAGTCTTGCTTGCTCCCTCTCACACTCTCCTCCAGTCCACCCCACACAAACGCATGTTCATACCTGCCTCAATGTGAAAAGAAAAAACAAGCACAACCTACTTCCAAACAAAAACAACAACGTATAGCTGACAGGCCCGTGCAGCTGATTACAAGTCCATAGTGGGATCAGACCTCCTGTGCTACCTGAGCACACATTTAAAATGACCAATGACAGGATGTTTGATTTCATTCATTGCAATATTAGAAATGTTAATGGTTGCACCCACTCCACCCTCCCAAAATAGACATTTGGTTGCTTCTGGGGAGCTCAGGTTTCTTTTGGGGTGTTGGGATTTAATGCAACTACAAAAAAATGTCAGAATATTTCAGAAATCTGTTATCAGGGTGCATGTGTTTCATTGTCTTCATCCCACCCGTGTGTGTTTTCAGGAGCTGCTGGGTGTGCTTTGCCACAGACGAGGATGACCGCATGGCGGAGTGGGTGCGTCCGTGTCGCTGCCGCGGCTCCACCAAGTGGGTTCACCAGGCCTGCCTGCAGCGCTGGGTGGACGAGAAGCAACGGGGCAACAGCACGGCACGCGTGGCCTGCCCACAATGCAATGCAGAATACCTCATCGTCTTTCCCAAACTAGGTGGGTTGCATCTCGTGGGATAAAAACCCGGACGAGGCAGATAAGCTTGAGAATAATGTGGCACTAGCTGAGCTTTGTGGTTTCTTTTTTTTTTTGGGGCCAAGAAAAGAAAAAAGCGGGGTTAACAGACCTGAAGCCCGACCCTACATAAGCTGCTACTAGCATAACAACGCTCAGATTTCAGGCCGAACTGTCGGCGGTTGAGTTGAATTGTGGGTAATGTAGGTGGGTTTTGACGAGGAAGAAGAATGCGTGATGAAGAACAGACTATCTCTGGTTCTGCTGCATTCATTTTGTTTTTTTAAACTATCCTTTGCGACTGTTATAGGAGTGCAATGCTAAGTTTCACACTCTTTTTAGTGTGTGAGGGATGTCTACACTACAAACACGGTGAAAAAGAAAGCTCTACAGCCCTAAATAGATTGAGAAACTGCCAAAAAAGTCCCCAACTTCTGGATTTCACTTGTTGTATTGTCAAAATGCCACGACGTCTCTCTTTTTGTACCAGTTGTCAACATCGAAGCGTCACTAGAGCGCATATTTCCACGTAGCTCCTCTTTGAGGGCGCTCTTAATAGCTGCCACCTGCAACCGTACCCAGGAAGCTCTGAGAGCGATTCAGTTTGTCTCGCCTGAGTGCGTGTTTATTTACTCCGAAACCAGCGACGGTTCTGTGGTGATCCGGGTAAATATTTCCTTTGAGCCTGACGAGGAACAGAAGGGCGCTCATTTGTTACACAGCGCAGCTCCTGGCTCATGGACCAGGAGCAGTTTAGAGAAGTGGCTGCCTCAATTATCCTGACGAGTCAGAGCACCAGCCATGACTCATTCAGTGAACACACGCCATACACGTCCATGTTTATTTGGCCAGAACCTCCTCGCTTTTCAGTTTCCCGTCATGCTGTTTGTTGTCAGAAATGGTCTAGGTACAGCAGAAAGAATACCGTAGTTTTATCCTTTTGCTAACGTTTTCTTTTTGCAGCCAAATGCCAAAACCTGGACACATTTAAAGTTAATGGTCAACAGTTGTCACTGGGTTGCCCATCAGCCACTGGGCCACTGCCAGTTCAACCTCAAGGAGAGAGACGTTGCAATTTGAGACAGTAGCTGGCCCCAAGACAATGCTAGTCTGCAGGAGGCCTGGCTCGGCTGGTAAACAGGTTCATGTATATGAACGGTGACTGAGGCTGTGCAGTCAGTCACTTTGCTTCCATAATCGGAGCGTTCGGCTCGGCTTCTTTAAATCGCTTCCTGCTCCGAGGTAGATAACCCCGATGGGTTTCTGTGTCGCTCTCTGAGAGCCGATTATTGGCACATGGCTGTTTGCTGGCTAGTTTGGGAATATGTCTGCCAGGCCTATTCCTCTCTGTGTTTAAGGGTGTGTTAATTGGTTCACAGGTCCCAGTAGGACTGCTAATTAGTGCTTCATCAACTCTTGCATACAGGAAAAAAACATAACATCCAGTAGAGCTTTTCAACAGGCCCGCTCTGAAAGAATGGTCCCACCCTTCACACACTTGGCGTCTCCATCTGTTCGAGGATGCGACGCATGTCTGAAAGAGACATTGCTAAACTATTATGGGTAGTGTAAGTGGGCCAAACACTGGGACCCACAGATGGGTTGCAGGAGATGTTATTTTGGTCGCCAAATAGATTTGTAGAATTTCTTCCATTGTGTTTTATATCTGCAGTATATTGAGCCTGAATGTTCCTTCTGTTCTAATAATTGTAGCCTACTTATACTATTGTACTACTCTGAGAAGCTAGAGTACATTCTGTTGGTTTTACTGAAGAGAGGAATAAAAGATTGGGGTTAACTCTGGTTAAATGCATTTATTTTTTGTCCTCATATTTAAGTATTTAACACGCTTATCAAATGTATATCTCTTTGAAACGGCTGGTTTACCTCTACCAGAATATAAGGTGATTTGGAAATGGCAGAAAACTTAGTTTGAAATGTTAATTTGCACACAAATTCACACTTATTGTGAACGTGTGATGGATTGTCGTGTTTAAAAAGTGGCTTCTCGGAAAATAAGTTTGCGAAACACTGGTGGAAAAAGCCTTTGGGTGCCCAGTGTTTGTGTCGCAGATAAAGAATAACTTTTACTTATAAACTCATCAATGTAAAGCAGAAAGGGTAAACACGCGTATATATCTCTGAATCAAGGGAAGCCATGCCTGACTGGTTGCCAAGCAACACAGTAAAAGGAAGTCTGCTCTTTAGGCTGAATTAGAACAAATCTATCACAGTCAGGATCCAATGGACCTCCTCCTAATGTGTGTGGGGTTTATTAGTCCTCACAGAATACAGTGCTGAAATCAAAGATAACCTTTCTAGAGGACTCAACTAATGTATCTTCTATTTTAGTTTTATGAGTTATTTTCTAATAATATATTATATTATTATTATATATAATATTCAAACTCTATCTATTCTATTTCGGTCCAGGAGAACTCATCTGAGTTGTTCACAAACATGTTTGTGTTGTCTAATGTTAGTCTCGCTCACATGCTCGGTCTTTAAAAGACATGAGTTGAGTCTCTGTTTTCACGCGGTAGCTTCTGAAGTCATCGTTTAGACACATTGCATCAGTGTTTTCTCCCAGCATGCCTCGTCATTATGTCCTTATTCTTAGCCAGCTCTTTTTTAACAACAGTGAGGAGTTGTGGAACCTCAAGCTCATCACTCCTAAGTTTGTGCTCCTTCTGTCATGTGGTTTGGTCAACAGCAATATAGCATCGTAATGGATGGGCCAGTGGTTTAATTTGAAAGGGTAACTTCCTCTTTCATGTTGCTGATCTGCTTACTGATGCCGCCCTCAGAGAATGATACAGCGGCCTTTAGCCACCATTACGGCTCATTTACTGAGGACATTATACCAGCAACCAGAGGCCTGTGTTAGCGTTTTATCAACATGTAACTTTTCTTGGTTCCTCTTCAGTTTGAGCCTCGGTCAAACAGAGAAACCTCGTATATGTAGCAGTTATGTTCATACCGTCCAGTTAGACGACGCAGAATGCTACGCTACCACAACTAATGGAAGGTACACGGATGTCAACACAGAGCCTTCGTTCCACACATTTTTAATTCCTTGATTTGAACAGACCTATTCCACTAAATTCATACTGGTTCTTTCTAATTTCAATACCATTTATCATTTTTACTCTATGATTGGGCCCCCCCCCCCCCCCCCCCCCCTTTAAGACTTTTCTCCTCGATTTGCACACGGCCCTGCTGTCTGATGCTCTGCTGTGGGGATTGGCAGGGCGTTTACCTTTCTGATTAACTGGCACACACCTTCTATTAACACAGACAATGGGATTCATCATTATGACACACATTCTGCGGTTTAGGAACCGGGAGTGAATCTGACGTACAGACTTTTCTTATGACCTGTCTCATGAAGAACAAACGCAGGAAGATAAATGAGGCCCAATGATGACTAGGGCTGTACCAAATCTCTCGGCTTTAGTTTTGTTTACATTCAAAGCTTCATGGAGGTTTTCCAATGAAGCTTTGGACATCTGTTGTCATATTTTACGTTGTCATCACCCTAAATACATGGAATATCCTCAAACAAAATCCTCAATTTGAATAAAGTGATTCATCGGATTGAATAAGTTAGCAATGAATAGAACTCTTCTGTTTTGTCAACATACATGTAGGTGAGGACTTAGTGCGTGTGTTTGAGAAAGAGAGGAGAAGCGCATCACTACTACACAGCCACATCTGGAATCTAATTCTATTAATAATGTCACACTAATAATATCAGCGTGGCTTGATATTCATCTGCAACTTTGCAGAAATACGGGTTTAAACCCAATCAATAGATGCACAAAAATATAAAGCTGCACGGCATTCTAATGTTGATTCAGAATTTAAATGTCAAGTATTCGGTAAAGCCCTAATTACTGCAGTGATTGGTCGTTCTGTTTGGATAGGAAATAAAATATTTGTTTGTATGCATTAGGAACAAAATAACTGAAGACAAATAGACCGTTTATATTCTTTCCTGTTAATCCAATGCCCTCATTAGCACCAGCATGCTTTGTGATTTACCAAAAGCTCCAGGCTCGTTGATTTCTATGTCTGACTCAGCAGTGCCAACATAGTTTGAATACTTCGGTCATCGACAAACCCGTTTTACCGGTCAACATCATGGCAACTATTTGCAACCTGCGCAAGGTTAATTCATCTACCATTTACTGTAGCCAACTTGATTTATTTCATTTGTATTAAGTGCGAAAGCCAGAACCATTGATGTCAAGTTACTTCCTACCGCTATGTTCTGAACCCCCAGCAGCTGAATGTATCGGGACAGGAAGTTGAGCAGTGGTTGGTTGGAAGCACAAAGCCTGTTGCGTTTGCCTGGGAGGGTTTTCATCCCCAGGGAAAGGTGTCTCTTCCCCTAATCCCGTTAACAAGTATCAGACGGAGCCGTGCAGAGATGCTGGATGTGTCTTGGGGGGGGGTGGGGGGGGGGGGGAATTGGGTCACGGCGGGAGGAGCTGACGGAGCAGCTCATCAAAGGGCTGACAGTGCGGAGGAGGAGAGGAGCGGAGCCGCTCTGCTGATGAGTCTGTGAAATCCCGGCAGTCCTCCGGTGTTTCCCCGTGACTTTAAACGTCCCGTCATTAACACTCAGGTCTGTGATGGTGACGGTTCTAGAAGGAACAGGATGTGCCTCAGACCTGATCCTTTCCCACGGGGTGGAGCCACATGCAAAAGTTGCATGCCGATTTACATGATGTCAAACCGCGTATGCAACGTATTGAGTTTGTTACTTAGATTACCAAATAGATGGGTTTTACCTCGTGACTGGTTTAGTTTTCAGGTAATTCTCCCATCACTCTGCTGTAAATGTTTGTCGTACGTCTTCCAGCAATCCACAGTGTATCCTGTTACACAGGCAGATGGGCCTTTATTAAAGGGCTTCAACATGTCCTGCTTCATGATTGATGAATAATGGGAATATTACTAATGAACGCAGAAAAGTAAATCTCTCCTCTATCTCTGAGCCGTCGGAGGAGTTCCAGCCTCTCGCTGCAGGACACTTCAAAGTGAGCAGGAGGAGCCCCGGCGTTGTCTGTTTTGCTGCATCATTGCTGCAGTGTTCCTGTCCCATTCTTTCATTCTTTATTATAGTGATATAGACGATGCTACCTGGTATTTATGACGTGCTTGTTGTACAGACAGCCAGTTGCTCCATGTGTGTTGTGTTTCACACTTTAAAGCTCAGGTATATATTTTTCCTTTTTTTAAATATCATTTTAGCGGCTCAAACGGTGGTGTTTGCAGCGGCTTTAATCAGCCCTCACGATGATAGCCGTTCCACAGCTTGGCGACAACACGGGGATGACGGCTTTCTATTTGGGCGGTGGAGGCGACGCTGCGGACAGGTGGAGCCGGGGATCACTGTTTGGAAGCTGCCACGGTGGTTATTTTCTCAGGGTTGCTGCTGAGGCCAGCTCATTTCTAGCGGCTTAAAGGGCATTACTCATGTTGGGCCTCCGAGGGAGGGATCCCGGATCAGATGCAGGCTTGATCCGGAGCCACAGATCACCTTCTCTATTAAACCTGGGTTTTGATTATTTTTTTTAACCGGCTCGTGGCGCAGGAGATACAGAAGATATCAACACTGCGGCCCACAGAGAGTAGGGTAGCTATATGCTGTTCTGGCCCTGTTCCCACCAGCACCTGCTGCAGCCAAAGCCAGCATATCAGTGTATCATGCCAATTTGGCTGGCAATAGAACTCCGAGGACGGCGTGTCCTTGCTTCCGTTTTTTTTTTTTTTTTATATAGAGAGAGTAAACAAGCCAGCTGGAACAGTGTGCCAGCATGCGTGCCCACTACTGAGGGATTGCACTTTTTTGCCTCTCTCCCTCCCTCCCTCCCTTCCTTCTTTTTTAATTATCTTACTTATGGAATCTGCTGCCATGGGCTGAAATGAATTGCGCAGCTCTCCATCCTGCCAGCAGCCATTAAGGGGCGACCCAGTTCCCTCCGGCGGGCGGTGGCGTAATGCTCAGGCAGGGAGGAAGCGGAACAGAAATCCAACGCTGTCATCAAAATAAGCCATTTTAATGCGAGATCAATCCGGTCGCCGTAAAACAGGTGCAGGAAAAAACGAGCTCTGGAAAGCATCAAAAGGCCGGCGGTGGACGAGAAAGCTTTTGTGTTTACAACTGCTCTAGAAATAAAAGGGAGATATTTCCGTTGCGTGCTAAGTAGCTTTAAAAGCGCCAAATGCTTCTCTCTTGCTTCGGGTTCCTTCCTGCTCAAGTGGCCCGGAGCACTGCTGTCTAAAGAGCAGCTTAAAACGCTGCACTGACCTGTGCTCTGAAGCTGTCATAGACTGAATGTACTCGGCTGAACAGGTGACAGTGGCTGAATTGTGTACGACTCGTGTCGAGCACTTCTGGCTTAATAAAGCCTGTCTTATGTCGCGACTGTGAAAAACCCATAACCCCAAAAATATCCACGGAGACTAATTTTAGAAAGCTGCTGTCCTTTATACCCTCTGCGTTGAGGCTAATGTGAATGTAGCCGCTACGGTTTGATTTCCTCTGCAGGTGTTTGCATTAGATCTGTCCACGTCTCCTTTGAGGACTTGGAGATGACTTGGCTGCTCTGCCAGCAAGCCTGTAACTGACTGCAGCACAGTCGTCCTTTAACGTTAAGTGATGGAAGCCCGTAGTGCTACAAGGTCGATCTTATTTTTTTACTTGCTGTATACCATCCATGTGGCGTAAATGAAACTGGATGATATATCCATCAATCTGCCGCTGACGCATCCAGAGGTGAGAGTCCTGCTTTCACAAGGACCGATGACTCAGCGCTGCTTTATTTCTCAACCAGGCGAGACGAGTCGAGATCACTATTTTAGAAATGTGACTATGAATGTCAACCTTCTCAAGAGACTGGCGTGTTTGTCAGAAAGCCCGTTGAAATGACATTTGAACCACTTGTGGCTATATTTACTTTTGTTTGTCAGAACTTGTATTAAAGCCCCAGAAAACCAAAATCATAAGTCACAGTTGAAGTCCTTAGATTTTGTTGGGAAAGCTGTCGAGCTTCGGATTTAAACAGAAGCTTCAATGTTAGCATGTCCAGCTAACTAGCTTCCTACTCCACATTCACTTCATTATTACAGGTCACTCGACCCGTTCATAACCAGCACATCTGCTGTGTGCTAGTGTTATTCCCACCGTGTGGGGCCTGGATGCTATCAGAGTGGAGGCTAACTTTAGCACCTCTGTCCTGCTCTTCATTAGATTTGAGGAAGTTCACAATCCAGCAACCCCAAACCTGTGGCGCTGTTTGCCAAACACAGATTTTTCCTTCCTATCATACATGTATATTACTCGGACTAACCAGATGTACATTTTTACTCTGTTTAGAAGAACCGTAAGCTGGAGCCGGCGTTTTTTCACCAAGTCCTGGGAGTACTTTTACTCATCACACTCTGAAATTGAGGACTCGCTGAGTCAGCAATAACTACGAATCTAAAGTGGTGAATCTGCCCCCGGTGTCGCTGTAAACTGCACATTTGCCTGGCGAGAGCGTGTTGGCGCTAAATGCTTAAACAGTCAATTACAGAAGTCTCACGTGACCTATCCCGAACTGTTTCTATAGCTGCAGCACAGCATTGATTGGCCTGTACAGTAGTGACAATGCAGCTCTGTGCTGTGGCTCCTATCCGGCAGTTGGCTCACTGCGGCACACACACAGGCCCGGTGCTGTGTGGCGCTCCTGCCTCTGACCCCTGGGCTAGTTATTAATAGGATGTGGATGGGTCTGTCTGAGTGAGGAAATCAGGTTGCCTTCCTGTAAATATTGCATGGCTTCCCTCGAGTCAGAGGAGAATGCAGCAGAGAATGTTTTTATTTTATTTTTTCCAAGGTCCTGCTCCTGATGTCAGAATTGGCTCCTCTGAAAGCCCGTTTGGACTTCAGATGAATCCTTTCCTGCATGTTACATGTCGTCCTATTTGTTTTGAATCTAGGTGGCCCCCTGGCTGATAAGCTCCTCCCCCGTCAGTCAATACCTCTGAAGCCAGTCGGGTTTGGTGCACACCTTGTAATACAAAGTCTCTTTTCTTTCACAAGACTGCGTTGTTGTCATTCTTTGTATTTGTTGCGCTGGAAGGCTGCCTGACCACATGGTGGTTTATTTAGCCGAGCTTCCTTGTGTCCTCGGTTCTGTTACCGTTTACTGAAACGTTGTGGTTCCAGATCCAGGACTTTTCTTGTCCCAGTGGTGGTTTTACCTGCAGGAGTCTCGTGACCCCGTGCTGCAATACTCACACACTGTTCAGTACAAATGTGTTTGCCATTGATGGGATGTTCATGTGTGGACTCACCGAAATCTATCTGCTCTGATTCAGCGGGATTAAATATAAAAAAGTGAATTAAAGCAGTTCATCAGATATTGTCAGAATATTGCTAAAGAAATACAAAAGTGTTTCTGACCTTGTGAAAATATAATGGCCTTAAATGGTCAAATGACAAACTTTGACAGTCAACATTGTTTCTTTAAACCAATCGCACTGAGCCCACGATGCAGCAACGGTGCTCTTGCAAAATAGGAAGGGGAGGAGTATTCTGTCTCAAACAGAATCTACATCCCGTGAGCCGGATTAGTTCTGTACGTAGACCGGGCCCACAGGTTCTGAATGTAGCTGTTCATGTCGACTGTCACAGATCTCAACCGGCCTGTTAGCACTGACGGGTTGATTTGCACGATGTAAAGTTTCTCACTCTGAGCGCTTTTCCTCCATCAGGTCCCGTGGTCTACGTGCTGGACCTGGCCGACCGGCTCATCTCTAAGGCCGGCCCCTTCGCTGCTGCCGGCATCATGGTGGGCTCCATCTACTGGACGGCGGTCACCTACGGAGCCGTCACTGTCATGCAGGTGTGACCAATGAGAGCTTTTGGGGTTTATGTTGGGTCTGATCAGTCCCACGTGCTCCTCCGTTGCTCCCTTCTTTGATCCTTATTTGTAAGTGAAAGTCGACCAGTTTGACTCCTCTGCTCCATTCTGACTGGCCCCTCTGCTCTCCAGGTGGTGGGCCACAAGGAGGGCCTGGACGTCATGGAGCGGGCCGACCCTCTGTTCCTGCTCATCGGCCTGCCGACCATCCCCGTCATGCTGATCCTCGGCAAGATGATCCGCTGGGAGGACTACGTGCTGCGTCTGTGGAGGAAGTACTGCAACAAGCTGCAGATCCTCAACAGCATCTTCCCAGGTCAGGACACCCAAATACACACTCGCACCAGATCTCCGGCTCGTTGAACCGACGGCCCTCTGCTTCACAGACGGGCCGTGCTCTCGGGTACGAAACCCACTTTTGTGCACGTTTCATCTGGCTCCCTGCTGCTCTCCCCGTACGTCTCTGCAGGGATTGGCTGCCCAGTTCCTCGCATCCCGGCGGAGGCCAGCCCCCTGGCGGACCACGTGTCGGCGACGCGGATCCTGTGCGGCGCCCTGGTCTTCCCCACCATCGCCACCATCGTGGGGAAGCTCATGTTCAGCAGCGTCAACTCCAACCTGCAGAGGACCATCCTGGTGGGTACAGCCCAATACAGGAAATGCATAAATACTAGTCAAAGTTTTACAAGTATACTTGATTGAATCAAGCCATAGCGGCTGCTGTTTATTTATAGAGGATTATGATTCATGAATATAAATCATTCTGTAGGTGTTCAGGTAAGTTAAATGCTACGTTCTACATGCTCCCCTTGTTTTGTCTCCTCTGAATTGAAGTGCTCACGGCAACGTTGCTAGTTGATAAATGATTCCAGTTCAACCAGTGTTAACTGTAAAGAGAAGAGAAACCCCACCTCCTCACTCACCACTAGGTGAGCGGGTCATGTGATCCCACTGAACACTCTGTCCTCGCTCTGTGAGTGACAGACAGGAAGCTTCACCGTTGCAGGAAGGAGGAAGAAGAAGTTCTTGTTAAAGCCAGTCATCCAAACCAGTTTCAACAGTTCACACTAATAGAGGAACATTTATTACTTTGTTCATAAAGAAAACATGAGAATCATCTGTATTGATTTTGCATGGTTTTTACCCGACAACAGCAAATATCAAACGGCAAATCATCAATAAAAAACTCACAAATGTGTTACGATTGTGTCTTACTCCAAAATGTGCACTTTAATAGTTGTTAGGTTACTTTTTATTAAAACAACTGATCATTCTTAAAACAAACAAACGAACAAAGCAGCGTGGTTGGTGAGGTGCGGTGACTTCATGGAGTCTCTGCTGACTCACCGTGACTCAGACTCTAGAAGCTTCCTGGTCACGTCTGGCACGACGGCCCTGTGGAAACACAAATTCAGTTTTACACTTCTGTTTTCATATGGATTTATCAAAAGAGATGCCATGTTAATTAGCTACTTATGTTTTTGGATAGATGTTGTTGTTGTAGAGCTTTAACCCTCATCCTACCAACCTCAGCGCTCTGATATTCATCCTTCCTTTTGTTCCCGTTTTGGTGCTTTTTAAATAAAATATATCGGGGTCCAGTCAAAGCACCCAATTCTGCCTCTGCAGTTTTAATGGGAGGAACTATTCATCAAGTTCATGTTTGTCATGGGTCCTAATTTAAAGTATCACCAAGGAGACGGATTTCCTCACATGCTCTGTGGGGTCGAGGGAGAATGTTTGAGGCCTTGGGGGAGAGACATTCTCTCCCCCCCCCCCCCAGCCTGCCTGCATTCACATTATTCAGACTTTGCTTCAGGTGAGCTAGATTCCTGTTCATGGCAGCCCCACACACCAGCTCTGAGATCTGAAGGGATTGTCCACATATACTCTGAATCTGCCTTTAAGCTCTCTTTCAACACTGTTTCTTCCCTACAGGGAGGTATTGCCTTCGTAGCCATCAAGGGGGCGTTCAAGGTGTACTTCAAGCAGCAGCAGTACCTGAGGCAAGCCCACCGCAAGATCCTCGACTTCCCCGAGCCGGAGGAGGCCTGAGGAGGTCCTGACGGGAGGACGGCCGGACCGACCGACAAGCCTCCGCCGGGGGGGGTGGGGGAGATGAACTGCTGCAGTGCTGGTGAAACAGACTTGGGATCGGTGTCACCCCAGTACCACCTGCTCCTCCCCATGTCTGGAGTGGCTCACTGCACTGTCGCGGACATTAAGGCAAAACATCCCCCCCGCCCCCAGCCACACGTTGTTTTTAAGCTCCCGACGCTTTCGTAAGGGGAAGACGGATAAGACTTGTGGACACAGAGCGGAGCATGTTTGCAGTTACACACACATTAACACACACATTAACACACACGCACATTAACACAGAAGAAGGCTGTGCGTCTGGTGGGTGGGTGGGTTTAACAGCTACATATCTCACTCTTATTGTAAACTTACTGTATTTTAAACTAAACTAAATATGCGGGGCATGTGTAATTGGAAAGTTTTATAATAATAATAAAAAATTGTTTTATAATGTTATTTTGCAGATTTGAAAGAGCCCACTTTGCCAATGTTAGGGGTTTAAATTGTTCAGTGTGCAGAATGTATTGATGATGAAACAAAGTGTGTTCTGAATCATGATGCAGAACATCAACCCCATGTAGGTAACACATGTTGAGGATCAATCCTAACTCAACTGTAGCGAGTACACACTGACCACACATGGGAACATTTAGACTCTGCAGAATTTGAAAGGTGTTTATTAATATGTTTTGTTCACATGCCTCGGCAGTGTTTACAGTGATTGTCGTAGCTTTATCTCCGTTTCGTCAAAGCGCTGCAGGATTGGAGCGTCTCTTCGGGTCGGGCGGATGGATAACATGGAGGCTTCTGGTCCTGAGCTTTGTTTTTTCATTTATTTTTTTCACAGTGACGGGATGTTGGATTGGAAAGCATCTCATAAGCTCCGGGTGAATGTTGACGCAGCACTTTTCACTGGGAGACGTGAAACTTTGCTGAAAGTCAACGAACATTTCAGCGTGGACTTTTATTTAACACCC
>NW_022280033.1:16832308-16842930 GCF_004355925.1 Anarrhichthys ocellatus | reverse complement strand
TGATGGGACTGTAGTGTTGCCTGAGCGTGAGCTGTGGTGCTGAGGTGATCATGCAGACTGAAGTGAAGCTTGGGTCGCTGGTCATTGAGAAGTCACCGGGGCGGTTGACATTTTACAATTGAAAGGTTCACTTCAACCAAATGACAAAAGCCATATTTTCTCACTTACTACGAGCGATATTTATCTGTGCAGATAGTTTGGGATTTGTTGGCCCAGGTTTTTTAATTTTGTGTTCCTGCCTACACCTTAATTGCCTTTATGAAACATTTCTTCAGTAGAAAATCAAAATGTCTGTGGGACATCCCCAATAAAAGGGGACATCATTTCTCAAAAATGATGTATCATTTAAATGCTGTCCCTCCAAAATAAGAGTGTATTGGGGTCGCAATGGAAATCCTAAAACCTGGAAAAATACAACACTATCTTCGAGAGTTATGTGTGAAAATACAGCTTTTTAAAATGTCTGAACATACCACTACATGATGGTTTGTTTGTTTTGAATCATTGGGAGCATGACGCGATGAACCCTGACTTCCTGTTCTCTGCCTCTCGAAGCAGCGGTGGACTTCGGTATGAGACGTGCTGTGACTGTGATAGGATATTTAACCTGCACATATGAACTGTGCCTCCAGACCACGGCCTCCCCTCTAATGTCTGTCAGTCTACACGCTGCCAAAAGAGACGTCGAGTGTAAGAGTTCTATGCTACGAGTTCTGTGAATAAATGTATTTTCCCAATGTTTCCAAGTGCATGTGTTGAGCTTGTGGTGGTGGGGGGGGTGTTGCATTCAAGCACACACGCTTCCATTCAGTAGTTTATTAATCAGAACCACACGAGACAATAAAAAGAAAATGTCTAGAGTATATGTCATGTTGCTGATTCCTTCTGAACACTGCATGAAAGCGGCTTGGTCTCCATCCACAGGTGCTGTCCAGCTACGGCCTCTAACGAAGCTGCTGCTGCTCTTTGGGTTGCACTACTAAAAGCTCATGCTGCCTTTTTTTTGTTACTTTAAAATAATTTAAATGATTTTCAGATTGAGACGTAGCAACATGCTGGCAAACCTTGAAGAAGCTTTTGATACAACGCAATCATGAGTTTTTAAACGGCTCCTCAAAGGGTCCCAACATTTCACCATTTGAAAAGCAACAATTTAACAATCTGCGAGGATCAAAACCAGAATTATTTAGTAGATCTTCAGAAATGCAACAACTTGAATAAAATGTTCCGTGTGACCGAGTGTCTTTTAGGTTCTCAGGAGAGTTCCATGGCTAACAAATAAAGAGAAGACCTTCATGGAGCGGACATCTTTACCATCTTTAAGTCTTTGAAAATGAAATGTCAAATGCTGTTTTCATTTTGAAATTGTTAGAAAATAGTATTTTCATTGTGTGTGAAATATTACGTCACCACATCGCTCATATCAAAACTAAATCTGTCCAGTCTTCAGTTAGGGCGTCACTTCCTCTTCCAACAAATATATTCGCAGCCTTTGTCACCAAAATAATTATTTTTGATATATTTTTTTTAATTTGCTTTATTTTTCTATAATAATAATTATTGATATTATTTATACTACCCATGATGTTATTTATCTTTATTAACTGAATGAATATTATGGCTGAGTTTTATATTGTATGTGTTGTGTTCATGGACTGTATACAAGTTTGTATTACATTGTCAATGTCTACCTTTAATAAAGTTGAGAAGAAAAACAGAACAAACTTATATACAGTCGATGGCTGTGGTTCTCAACCTTTCTTCAGTGAAGTACCCCCTAACCAGCGCAAAGCATTTTTGGTTGAAACAAAGATTTAACACACAGCGCTGTGCCATCAGTGTCTGCTGATGTGTGCAGCATCAGATTCCTCCTCTGTAACATAATGCAGCGTCATAATGCAAAAGAGATCATTTCCATAACCCGTCTGTAAATCATGATGATTACATATTAGTTTCCTGATGGAAACAAGGATATTAGACATACCAAACATACATGATCAGAAACAATAATATGGCCCATGTCATTTAAATGTCATGTTTGATTACTACACTGCAAACACATTGTAATTTTTATTAATAACTGAGTCCATATATTCTTATGCCCCTGCAGACACGACAGCCGTACGTCACATTTCTTCAAACTGTCTCAAAGACAAACTGATTATATTTTACAGGTCAAAGGTCAAGGCCACACAACAACATTCCAAACAGAAAGTCATCGCTCCGTTTCTTCTACCGCTCGGTGTGGAAAGCGTGTTGGAATGACCAACCAAGTTATTGATTGACATTTATTGATTTCTTCATTAGTCTAGCCTCTAGTATTTGTACTCGCAGAGGTCATTATTGTATTTTTATGTATTTTTTTATTGTAATTTTAAATCTTTTCCTTTAAAGCATCTCTTTAAAGTCTCTGGAGCAAGTCGTCGGCTCGTTGGTGCATCACAGGTTGGAGCTGCAGGTGGCCCTTCAGACGGCCCTTCAGATGGCCCTTCAGATGGCCCTTCAGATGGCCCTTCAGATGGCACAGGGGCCCGGCGGTCGACGGGTCAGCAGCACAAGTCCGGAACAAGAGGCAGAAGTCTTTGTTGGAGCTCATTAGGCCCAGACGTGGAGGACTCTTCTTCTGGATGTTCTCTTTTCCCAGGTCCCCTGAATGTCCTCTCAGCATGTTGAAATGTTTCGGGCCATTTGTAAAAGCTTTACAAAGAAAATGAAAATATAACACACTTAAGTGGATTAGGAGTTTACATTCGGCAGGCGTTGCAGTCTGGGTAATTGTGTATCTCTGCTCTTGTAGAACGGTCGCATTTGCAGCTGTGTGTGACGGTTACATGCTATTTGGATGCAGTGTGTCATTTGCTTTAGATTAAGTTTCTAGTAATCCAGCGGGGCCTGGAGGAGCAGCAGGGCGGAGCTCCACTCCTGGCCGGAGGAGGAGCTGCTGCTGCCTGGAGGCATTAGTAATACTGGAGGTTAACAGCCAGCAGACTAAAGGCTAGCAGGCTGGGAGGCAGACTATAGCAGATAAACTGGACCCCAGTAGTGTAAAGAGTCCTCTACCCGCCCAGGGAGCACATTCTTCAGCCGGGGCCTTGAAGAATGTCCCCGGGCCGCTGATGATGTGGCTGCTTCTCCGTCCTCTCTGCTGGAGGCGAATCTTCAGTCCTTTCAAAAGGCCCACGAGTTTAATAGTCACCTCATGAAGATCAATGCTGGGTCCATGTCACGGTCAGGTCATACACGTTTAAAGAGGACACAGATACAGGACACCAGGCAGGCAGCTTTAATACAACTTACTAGAGCTCTACTAGAATTCAATAAAATAAAATATAATTTATCAGCAAAATTATCCACTTTCCCCGAGAACATCATTATCTCTGATGTCCAGACCTTCTGAACACCTGAGGCTGACACTACGGCCACTTTAAGGAGCTCAGTTGTCTTGTTTTGTTGCTTCTCAGAGAAAAGACACGAGGTGTTGAGGGAGGAGACAAGGACATCAAGGTCAGTGAATGTGGAAAACACTTATTTCATATTAAAGTGATTGTGTGTCCATAAGGTGTTTGTTGTTTTGTTGCTTCTGGGTGCTTCAGAAAACGCTGGAGGAGCAGCAGGAGAACCAGAGGGAGGCTCATCAGCAGCTCAGTCGCCTCACCTAAGACGAGCAGAGGATGCAGGACGAACTCAGAGGAAGGAGACGCAAGTAAAGCGCAATATCGTGTTAAAGCTTTCATTGTTTCAGTAATATAGTACGCCATAAAAACTTCAAAATATAGAACGTCATAAAAAAATGTCATAGTGTATTGTATGTCCTAAAAAATGTGATTAAAAAGCCTTAGAATAGTTAATCAACTAATCAATTATATCGATTCAAATTGATTATAGGATAGTTGGCAACTAATGTCATCAGTTAGTTGGGTCGATGTCGTGACGCTGTGGAAACGTCTCCTCGTGGCAGTAAGCCAGCCAATGAGAAGCTCACGTGATGAATTCCCGGAAGTGATGCTGCCGTCTCGTTTAAAGGCCGAGACAAAGAGAAAAGGCAAACCTCTGATGAAAGACACTAACTTAAAAGCAAACAGCAGAGACGGTCAGAAGTGAATGTTTTACTTTTCTTCCTGTGGTTGCAGAACTGCTCAGATGTTTTACAAGAAAATAAATCCTGTGTTCAAGTAAAAGTACAGAATAATAAGCATCAACATATAGTTTAAAGTACCAAAAGTAAAAGTACTCATTATGCAGTGATTATATTATTGCATTATAATTATTGTGTTCATCACTGAAATGTTGCAGCTGGTATGTGGGGCTCATTTGAATCACTCTGTATTTCTGGGTAGTTAAGACTATAATAATACAAAATCATTCATTTGTTGATTTATATTTATTATTAATCTGAATCTTGAAAGTAACAAGCAACTAAGCCTGTCTACTAAATGTAGTGGACTTAAAAGTACAATATATTACTTCTCAGATGGAGTTATATTTTTAAGTATAGTAAGTCAAAAAGTGGTAAAAAGGCCATAGACTGCTCTGGCTTTTTTTTTTTTTTTTACAACATTGTATATCATGAAAAAAGTTAAAATTTTGTACATGATCAAAGTCATGATTAAGTATGTCAGATATTCATAAAAAGCCACTGAAGAGTATGTTTAATATATATTATCTGAAGACATCAGTCGAGTGTTGAGCCTCTCAGAGGAGCCAGGAAGTGTGATGGACAGCTGACCAACTAAATTAATGTATTTTCTCCAGTGTTGAAGTGCATGTGTTGAGCTTGTGGGAATGTTGCATTTAAACACACACACACTGTTCCATTCAGTAGTTTATTAATCAGAAACACACAGGAGACAATAAAAAGAATAAAGTCAAAATGTCACCGGACAATCAGTCTCTAGAGTCGTGAAAGACATTCAGAAATGAAATATGCTTCGGACTTCCTAAATGTAACCCAATCACAGGTACATCACTAGATAAACAGTGCACGGCTCTGTTGCTGATTCCTTCTGAACACTGCATGAAAGCGGCTTGGTCTCCATCCACAGGTGCTGTCCAGCTACGGCCTCTAACTAAGCTGCTGCTGCTCTTTGGGGTTGCACTACTAAAAGATCATGCTGCCTTTTTTTGTTACTTTAAAATAATTGAAATAGTTTTGATCAGGTTGAAACAGCAAAACACTGGAAAACATTGAAGAAGCTTTTAATACAACACGATCATACAGGTACTCCCTTACAAACGCCCCCCCCCCCACACAAAAGCATTCTTTTTAAAACTGCAGCATCATCATTTGAGCTAATGAACTCGGCCTGAGAGCAGGTAAGGAGGGGGGAAAGATTCAAGTCGGAACTTTCTGGCTGTTTGAACAGAGCGGTTTGACTCAGCAGAGCCGGTTAGCGCCCGAGAGGGCGGGTCACGCTCGGGTGGCACCGACGCCACCATCGGCAGCCACTCGGAGCGGACAGAGTCCTGGACCTGGTTCAGGTCGGAGGTGCTCAGCCGTGTGAAGCCACATCTCACGGTTCCCTGTCCACATCGTTCAGTTTATTGCTTAGTGAGAGAAGTGCATATATCGGTTTGTTTTTAACCCCCTTTTAGACATTCAAAGAAAAAAAAAGAAAAAAAGCTAGCTAGAGCACAGCTCAGCAATTTAGGAGGGTTCGAGTCTCCAGGGTTTTGCCCCGGATCGGAACAGGAGCAGTCCAGTGCAGCCAGAAACTCAATACTGCCCCCCCCCCCCCCAATCCCGGAAAGGCACAAGCTGCAGAAAGTCTCACATGCAGACCCAGAGTGAGAGAATCATGACAGTCTCCCTGGAACTTTCCAAACTAAAAGAAACAAATACCGTCGCTGTTATTTCTTCAGTTTTACAAAAATAACTCGGAGGATTTGATCACAATCAGTGATGTGAACAAAGTAGCCTAATGACAGACGGATAAAAAGTATTTTTTTTTTTATAATCAATCACTAGTAAAATGCTAAAAAACAGCATAGAGGTACCCCTGAGGTGTATGATTACATACTACTGTAAAAATGCAATAGAATTAAAATAAAAACTATCTTCCAGGGCACGGCTCTCCGTGTTTAGCAAACAGCTCCTCAAAGGGTCCCAACGCTCCACCAGTTCACCAGCAAACAAACACCTGCGAGGGTTAAAACCACAATTACTCAGCAGACGTTCTTCAGAAATGCAACAACTTGAATAAAATGTTCCGTGTGACCGAGCGTCTTTTAGGTGGTCGGGAGAGATAACATGGCTAACAAATAAAAAGAGAAGACCTTCATGGAGCGGACACAATAAACCAGCTATCATTCTCAAAGCAGCATGTCTGAACAGTTAAAAAAAACAACGCCTCCTACTGTGAAGCCTCTGCAGTATACTTGGACTTGATTAAAAGGGATCGGGCCCCTCGTCTCTTTTATTATTGTTACGGTTGGTTCCATTTCCTCTACAACAGCCTGCACAGTGTTGTGATGCGCGTGAGACGAACAACATGGAGGTGAGTCTGGAGTGACCTCATCGCAGCTCTGTCCACAACCACGGCTAACTGTGGGAGTCAAATGCACGCGTTTCTTTTTCTCCCTCAAGCAGCTCTTCTAGTGGCTCCAGCCGGCCACTCGTGCACACGTGCGCATTCACATGCACCCGGCAAACAAACAAACAAACAAATAAACACACACACACAGGATCAGTCAGATTCAAGTCTTCCTAACAGGAAGCGGAGGGAGGTGGGGGGGGACCCTCCCCAGCGCCTCCTTGCTGCACGTCGACCTGCCGGCCTCTCTCACAGTTTGGCGGCCATGAAGTTGATGTGAGGCTTGACCAACGGGAAGAGAGGCAGGCTCCTCTTGAACTCCGTCATGTCCTGAACCAGCGTGGGCTACGAGGGAAACAACACAACATCGTGACGTCTTCACATTACTCTGCTTCGTCTGTTAAACTCCCCTTTCTGCTACATGCACCATGTTTCTATGGTAAAGAAACCGACACCGTTAGTGCGCTTGTTCTGCCAGGATAATCTTTCTAAGTTACTTTTTTTTCTTCATCTGTGAAAACCTGTCCAATGCTATTCTATATTTCTCAACAAATCCCATGAAAAGGACCGAGACCAACAATGAGTAAGACAGTCTCTCCCTTCATTATCCTGTAATGTCTGTGACGGACCAAACAAACATATATACACATGTTCATGTTTAAACTAGAATTACTGCCTCGCGATTATGTCTCATCCAACCAAACATGTTGCAGTTTACATCATCGTGGGTCCAAAATGTCATCATGTCATCATTTTATCCAATTAAACATTTCTCATTGTTTAGGACTTAAGTCGCAAATATAACATATCAAAATCAGACTGAACATGAATATGTCTCACATAGAAGCGTAAACACAGAACATGACCGTTACCTGTGGCAGGGAAGGAGCGGGGGCCAGGTTGACATCATTCTGAGCGGGGAACTCTCCCACTATTGGACCTGGTAAACACACACGCACGCGCACACACACACACACACACACACACACACACACACACACACAGGTCAACCTGACACTGAGTGAACACACAGAGCGTCTAAACGAAGCCCATGAAAGCACCATGTGACTGCAGGTACTCACAGGAGTCCATCTCTCTGGACAGGACGTGCACGGACACCTTATGTCTCTTCGGGGCTTCGACGGTCAGTCGTTCCTGCGGGGACACAGAACAGAGAAAGGGGGGGGGGGGTATAATTACTATGAACACAAATGTAAATTTCATGGGGATGATTCAGTCTGGATGGAGGATTATTTATTAGACTGAAGATTTTGTTCGTCTGCAGCCAGACAGCGTCAACTCTAGCCGCCAAAAAAGAAAGAGAGAATTGTTCTGCGATCGCAGCCGATAAGACATTAGAAATGCATTCGGTTTATTCTGCATGGGGCCTGGAATAGTTTCTGCGGGGCTGAGATAGCGGCTGTGTGTCATCGGCCCTTTATCCCCCTGAAACAACACTGGCTGGCTGTCATTATGGCCGCTGATATGCTGCGAGCGTCCTGTGTCAGTGTCACCTCTGTGGCTATGAATAGAAGCGGGAGGCAGGGGGAGATGAAAGCTGGGAGGGCAGACAACACACACCCACACACACACACACACACACACAGGTGTGATCATGCTGTATATTGGGCAAACACTGCTCTTTTAACAAAACTGTGGTGGTCCTAACCAGCTAACCCATTATCGTGGGATTGAATTGGAACGGCTCAATTAATGCTTGAAATTGGTAATTAAAATCTCGCCTCTCAAACCGATCATGTTGCAGTTTACGTATGAAAATGTCATAATTTTATCCTTTTGGACAGGTGTGTGAAATCGTCATGATTAGCATATGAATTCTTGAAACATGTTTTGGGGGGACGGCCATATTCTCATCATTTCAACCTTGAGTGCAGGTAGACGTTTGTACTAAATTTGAAGAAATTCAAATCATAGGGGACAGGAGTAGATGAATCACAGCTAGCCAGATTATACGCTGAATAATAATAATAACGACAATAGCACCAATGATCGTAGTAATAAATTAGAAAAAAATGGACTTTTAAATGAAAATCGTGAGAAATAATTTGTTAAAAATCTCGTCTTCGCAAGAAAAGCGTCACAGGAGTCCCAGATCTCAGAGGAAATGTTGGGCTTGCATGTCGGATCAGAAGTGGGTGCAGTATAATTTATATTGGCCCGGACCAATGAACCCGACGGTGTATTTTGAACTGTATTGACTGATGTCCAGCGCTGAAGGATGATAAATATCTGAAGCCAGTGCACCGTTCTAGGTGCGGTCGTCTAATTCGTCGCCTAAATCCCTCGAGGTGCTCCCAGAGATATCAGGAGAACGGGACGGACAGACAGACATTCGTGTGTGCGTGCGTGGGAGGTGAAGCCCTTAAGGGGCTAATTTGTGTTAAATCAATTACATACCGGAGCTTTCGATCACATCTCTTAGTCTTGATCAGCGGATGAGTCGTCTAGCTGTGATGGAATTGTAGACGTTCAAATCTCCAGTTTCTGTTTTTCTGTATGAACTTTTGGTGTAAAAGTCCTTCAAGTGCTCACAAAAAAAAAAAAAAAAACCTTCCAGGACAACATGGCTAACTCCAGTGCAATATGATGAAACGCTCCAGAACATAATCCTAACCTAGACTCAGTTTGAAGGCATCAGACATCAACAATGGACTGTGTCTGTGCTAATTTCCTCATTACTGAATCGTCAATAAAACATTTACGAGTTCAACTTCAAGCATTTCCCAGTGATTGATTGACCTCTGAAATATTCACGGCTCTCCCAGGTCATAACATGGTTATTGTTGTAATTAATGACGCCATTAACCACAAAGCATCACCATTAGGTCAGATGAGCTCATCATTTAGGCTGCTGTTGTGTTAAATGCACCCGGGGAGTCATTCTACAAATATTAGGTCGTGTTTCAACAGTAAACTACAAGCAAACAATTCTCAAAGCTTAGATTTGTTTGGCGTTTGTGGTTTTAATATCTACTCATGCCAACATGTGAGGGTTAGACTTTATTATTTAATAGGAAGCCGATAACCTAAACCGATTCAGATCAGACACCTTCATCACCCCGTGTGGCTACGGAGAGGAACATGAATGATGTTTCAGACCATAAAGGTCAAAGTTGTATTTAATAGGCAATTAACGATGAAACATAGAAACGCAGCACTTTGTCCTAATGGGTCTAAATGAGTCTTCTAATACGAGACTTCCTCAGAAAGAGAAGAGACCGATTCGACCTCTTCTCTTCTCTAATCTCATCGTCTTCATGTGATTGGACAGACCTCGATGAGATGTGGATGTTATGAAAACAGTTCTCAGAAACGTGGTTCATTGGAGGCGAGAAATCAGCCGCGCGGTTTCTGAATCTGTCTTCATCTTAGATTCACAACAGTCACTCTAACAAATGTTGCCGTTCGCAATGGCTTATGGGATCAGTAGTTCCTTCACTATTAGATTCAGAGCCGTTGAAAAACTGGGCAGCCAGTGTTAAGCTCTACAACTCTAATATAAATCAATTACATTTTATTTGTATAGCTCAATATCACAAAGAGGGCGTTACAATCTACACACGACACCCTCCGTCTTTGACCCTCTCAACGGATAAAGAACAACTCCCCAAAAAAACCTTTAACGAGGAAATAAAGAGGGACGAAAGCTCACAGAGGAGAGAAGAAGTGCAATAGATGTCATGTACAGGATGATAAAAATACGATATAGTCAAACTAATGATAACAATGATGAACAGAAATAAAATGATTACTACTAAAAATAACAGAAGCAGTGGATAGTCCTGTACTCGACTATCGTCTTGCTTGGCTGAAGAATTAATTTATTAATTAATTATTGCTTTTTTGTTGCAGTTTGTTTATTTTATGAAACCTTGCCAAGTAGTAACGGTTTTATAAACGCAATAAGCCACTGGAGGCCGTGATTTAGAGATATTATACAACACGCTGCTCAGCACGATGCAGAGCCTAAACACAAACCTCACCATGCACGCACACACGCACGATTTTTCCTCCCATATATATATATACACACACACACACACACACACACACACACACACACACACACAC
>NW_022280033.1:16826524-16832208 GCF_004355925.1 Anarrhichthys ocellatus | reverse complement strand
TTTTACACACACACACACACACACACACACACACACACACACACACACACACACACACACACACGTGCTGGTCATATAATTAGAATATCATCAAAAAGTTGATTTATTTCACTAATTCCATTAAAAAAGTGAAACTTGTCTATTATATTCATTCATTCATTACACACAGACTGATATATTTCAAATGTTTATTTCTTTTAATTTTAATGATTATAACTGACAACTAAGGAAAATCCCAAATTCAGTATCTCAGAAAATTAGAATATTGTGAAAAGGTTCAATATTGAAGACCCCTGGTGCCACACTCTAATCAGCAAAAGGTCATTGCAAAAGAGGCTGGCTGTTCACAGAGCTCTGTGTCCAAGCACATTAATAGAGGCGAAGGGAAGGAAAAGATGTGGTAGAAAAAAGTGTACAAGCAATAGCGATAACCGCACCCTGGAGAGGATTGTGAAACAAAACCGATTCAAAAATGTGGGGGAGATTCAGAAAGAGTGGACTGCAGCTGGAGTCAGTGCTTCAAGAACCACTACGCACAGACGTATGCAAGACATGGGTTTCAGCTGTCGCATTCCTTGTGTCAAGCCACTCTTGAACAACAGACAGCGTCAGAAGCGTCTCGCCTGGGCTAAAGACAAAAAGGACTGGACTGCTGCTGAGTGGTCCAAAGTTATGTTCTCTGATGAAAGTAAATTTTGCATTTCCTTTGGAAATCAGGGTCCCAAAGTCTGGAGGAAGAGAGGAGAGACACACAATCCACGTTGCTTGAGGTCCAGTGTAAAGTTTCCACAGTCAGTGATGGTTTGGGGTGCCATGTCATCTGCTGGTGTTGGTCCACTGTGTTTTCTGAGGTCCAAGGTCAATGCAGCCGTATACCAGGAAGTTTTAGAGTACTTCATGCTTCCTGCTGCTGACCAACTTTATGGAGATGCAGATTTCATTTTCCAACAGGACTTGGCACCTGCACACAGTGCCAAAGCAACCAGTACCTGGTTTAAGGACCATGGTCTCCCTGTTCTTAATTGGCCAGCAAACTCGCCTGACCTTAACCCCACAGAAAATCTATGGGGTATTGTGAAGAGGATGATGCGAAATGCCAGACCCAACAATGCAGAAGAGCTGAAGGCCACTATCAGAGCAACCTGGGCTCTCATAACACCTGAGCAGTGCCACAGACTGATCGACTCCATGCCACGCCGCATTGCTGCAGTAATTCAGGCAAAAGGAGCCCCAACTAAGTATTGAGTGCTGTACATGCTCATACTTTTCATGTTCATACTTTTCAGTTGGCCAAGATTTCTAAAAATCCTTTCTTTGTATTGGTCTTAAGTAATATTCTAATTTTCTGAGATACTGAATTTGGGATTTTCCTTAGTTGTCAGTTATAATCATCAAAATTAAAAGAAATAAACATTTGAAATATATCAGTCTGTGTGTAATGAATGAATATAATAGACAAGTTTCACTTTTTGAATGGAATTATTGAAATAAATCAACTTTTTGATGATATTCTAATTATATGACCAGCACCTGTAAAATGTGGGTTATATCAGAATATGACAGAGTCCTTGACTAACTGCACCAAACGTTGACCGTACATTTGATTCCCTCCACTGCAGGCTGGTGTCATCCTTGCCTCTCAGAATGACCGACCCAGCAGTGAACAGGGTGGTCAGTGACATAATTCGCTCTCCTGAGGACAAACGGGTTTACCGGGGTTTGGAGTTCACCAATGGCCTGAAGGCAATGCTCATCAGTGACCCGACAACAGACAAATCCTCAGCTGCTTTGGATGTCGAAATAGGTAAAGGTCTTTCATTGCTATTGTCCGGCCAGGTAGTCCTGTATTGTCATGTGGCTTTAAGCCTCACAGGGGGCTTTTTGAAAGCACTAGGGAAAATATATGCACAATATCTAAACATTTTCTTTGCCCTGTAGAATATGAAAATAGACCATTTTAGTAAAATGTATGGGGGAGAAAAAAAATGGTGTTCTTCTCAGATTACTATAGTTGGTGGAATTAATACATACATACACATACATACATGCATACATACACATACATACATATGCGACGTTGTACGACATGAAGTTGTTCTACTTACTCTGTAGAAGTGCATTATGTTTTCCTTCGTCAGAGTCTTCAGGAAGGACACTTCAGTGTTATCTGCAACACAACAGGGTAAACAGTTTGTGTTTCAACTGTTTAAAAAAAAAAAAGAGCTTTAAAATTCCTTGACAATCCATCACTCAACTGCATTTCTGGTCAAAGTTATTAGTGCTGCATAATAATGCTACTGGAAGCACCAGTGACATGGTTCATATTAGTGGCTTCATTTCCACCGATATGCTGGACTCGAGCTGCCGGGTATCATTTTCATTTTTGCTAATTGTTTGTCACAATTGGGAAGACTTCTCCAATCAACAGTCTCTCTGTTGCCGTGAACAGGTTGATGGTAAAGCAAAGCATTCTGGTTAAACAGAATGTAACCATGTTAAAGCATCTTTCTACACAAAATGTAAAAGAAAAATGCTTACAACAGCAGCTGTGTGTGTGTGTGAGCTCTGACTAATAAGCGGATGTTGTACGTTTTTTTTGTGCCCTTGGCATTGGGCGTGTCAGCTGCCCTCCACCCCCCCATGCTAGTATCAGTAATCACCACCACTCCCGTGGCAGCCTTTCAGTGTTGCCATCACTCAGGGCTTCAGGCAGATTACCAGTGAATCGGGCCCATTACAATCCATTACGGCTCTCAGGAGAGGTGTGCTACGGCTGCAGATTATCTCAGGTGTTAATCAATCCGAAATTGTGCAACTCTAAGCAACATCCTGCTCACCTCTGGGACCGTCCAAACAATATGGATACGTCTTCAAAGTTGTATTTGACTTTTCTACGTAACACACAAGCTAGGATAGGATACACAAACAGCTGGTAGATCAGAGAGGTGCATTCTGGTTGAAACCTAAACACGATTGAGAGTTAGCAGTGAGGTGGAAAGCAGCGCTGGGAGGCCTCACCTCTGTCAAAGTTGTACTGTTGAGAGATGATCTCTCCCCAGTACTTGGCACACTCGGCAGACAGCTTCTTGGGCTTGTCCAGGCGGCGGATGGCCAGAGCCTGGATGTGCTTCTGGAAGGCTTCGTCGGCCATCTCCTCCACAGACTTCTCCATGGTGCAGAGGAACGCCTCCACGCGGCTCTCCAGGTAGTGGGGCGCCTTCTCCGACTGGATGATGAAGTGCAGGCCCTGCACCCCGTTAGCCCGCCGGGGCCCGCTGAACACAATATAGCCTGGGGGGGGGGTGGGGGGTATGATAGAGCTCAGCACAGAGGACAGACTGGGTACGGTGGCTTCAAAGGCCATTTTACTCTGAACTATTAGCATGGCAATCATACACTCATCTACTTGAGCCTTTGTAGTGGTGTTATTGGAGTGCGTTTATGTCCTCATGTTATTCTTATTACTGTCTCTGTATCTTGATATTGACTTACGGTCTGGCACTACGATTACAGCACTACTTTCAAGAAAACCCAATGCATTCATTCTCCGAGGTATTAAAGATCATCATGGTCGACAGCACTAGAATCTAACGATTAAATGCAGATTAAAGCGGCATAATCCTCAAAGAAAAATGCCTGAATAAATATTCAAAATACATGGCGAGCAGCTAAATTTAAGCACAACTGACAGTGTTTTTTTTTCCCCCTCATCTTTATAAACACTTGTGCTCCACAAAATGTGTCGGACTAAATCTCCGGCTGGCTCACCCAGCTGCTCTTTGGTTCTCAGTGTATTGAAGCAGGGCTCCGAGACGATCTGGCAGAAGAGCTCCAGCAGCATGTTGTCGTGGGTGGTCTGCATGTCGGTCTGATAGTAGATCTCAATGCCGCAATTGTTGTGCACCTCGTTCCTCTGCTGGTAAACATACCAGCCACCTGAGAGGAACAGAACAAGCGTTATTTGGGGTTTTTCCTGAGACAGAGGGGGAAACACACACACAGGGCTCTGAAGCTGAGCCTGGAGAAAAAATACACTTTCATATTTATTTAAATTGAAGACTAAAGGCAGCGACACAACTGAAGGAGCAGACTTGTGTTCTGTATGTCAGTGCGTGTTTGATACAGGCGCTCAATTCATTGATTCAAAATAATTCTATCTCTATAAACAGAATAGATATTCTGCATATGAATGCAGAATATTACGTTTTAAGAACGGGGCGAGATTTTGGCATCGGAAGCGTTCAGGTTTCCGTTTGTTGCGCGGGTGGTATTGACCAATCACGTTTGAGAAATGCAGTGACTGAGCCAAAACCAGCTGATGTGGAATACTGTCCATTAATCCAAAAACCCCAGTGATCAATAAACTCAGATAAGCAGGGAAGTGAATATCAGCAGCCTAGCTGTCCAGCTCTATATAATCCTTTTATGCATACAACACAATCAATGCTGCCTAACAAGTCAGCTGTTCCTAAAGTAGATATGAAGTCACGCCCAAGCTTTTTGCTCGAGTCGTAAGAGAGTAAAACAGAGACGTTCAGACCGAGGACAGATGAGACGGATGTTCTGAACGCCAACATCGTGCTTTTTGCTGAGCGGTTCCAAATTGGTCTCCTCTAGCCTTTCACCGGTACGTTAAAATGTCTTTTGAGCCGAACATGGAGAGGAGCGATCTGTTCCTGCACTGGAAACTTGTTCCTTTTACACTCGGCCTCATTTTGTTTGAGTCCATTGTGATCAAGCGCACTTTGAATGGAGGACGAGCTGAGGCCCTCGTGCACATGCTGACTGGCTCTGGAGAGCGTCATGTCCACGTGTCGTCTCCCCATGCATCACTTCCCAACATGTCAAAGGTTTTAGTTCCGTGTACTGAGCAGGTAAACTTCAGGCGGTGTGTCGTCGTGCGTTTTGTTTTGTATTTGTAGGTATGCCAGTATGTTGTGCCTTTGCTACATGAAGAACGGTTGTTTTCTATTATGAGTCTATTATAATCCTATATAGAGTATTAAAACGCTTGCCAATCACATAAATAGTGATAGCAGGCTCCAAAATTGTGTTTGAAATGTGGGCGTTGGGCTATCTCTCAGATTACATTTAAATCCCATGGTTCCTTTAACAAAGATCAATGTGTAAGCGGACAGATTAATGGGAACTTTCTGCTCTAAAGCTTTCAGCTGTGAGAGTAATAACGTGTTTTCTCGGATAGACTGTCAGCCAGTCTGTCATTTCATAATCCAACGTTATGTTTACATCCTTTACGTCCTCCTGCTGCAGTCCTGCTCTGTGTCTGACTGGCAGCCTGGAGCCAAGCCTGGAAAAATCCCCCGGTGAGCCACGGGACGTCTCCAGGTGACCCCGCATGGCTCAGGTTTTCCTCTCCACATAACGAGACTTTTCTAATGTAATCAGAAAGGCAACACAGGTGCTTTGCTTGGCGCGTGTGCGTTCATCTCTGAAGTGAGTAGAAGGTGCGTACGCATTTCACCCAATGACGTCCATTTCCAGTCAGCGACCCGTTATGTTTCTCTGAACCAAATGAGGGATGTCAAATTCAATCAAGTCGTTACAAACGCAGGAGTCCAGAGCGCTGGGTAAGGACTCCTCTGCATGGAGACGGGCCCCGATGCTTAAGTGCTCAACCAGGTGTGTGACTGGGATGAGGGGGGGGGGGGGGGGGGGGGGGGGGG
>NW_022280033.1:16814638-16826424 GCF_004355925.1 Anarrhichthys ocellatus | reverse complement strand
GGTGTGTGTGTGTGTGTGTGTGTGTGTGTGTACGGGGCGTACCGTCTGGAACCTGCACCTCTCTGTAGCGAGTCAGCTGGCTCGGGAGGAGGGGCTTTGATTGAGCATTTTCAATGAGCGTGTCCTCCAGCATCTGTATCATGCCAAGAGCAGACTAGAGACGAAAAACAGGGAGGGAAAACAAAACGTTTCAAGTCCACAAAACAGTTTTGTTAAGGGAAATGCTACAACATTTAGCTCTGATGATTAGGTCTGTCCAAGAAGTTGTAAATGAAGTCTGTTACAGACACTTTCCCTTAACCTGGCTTCTATTTCAGGAAGTGATTTTCTGTGTAATGTAGCTTGCAACAAAATAGCTTTTTTAAATTGATGTTTTATAGGAACATTTCCTGCCTTGTAATGGTCTCCTTTGCGAACATTAATAAGTGCACATTCCCCATCAAAACATGACTACAGGACTTGTCATCCATTATACAGCCTCATATTACAAGGCTTCTCTGCAAAACTGCTTGGTCATGTTTTACCTCACCGATGGCTTATCAGATTATGTTCCTAAACGTTCCTCATGTCGTACCCAAAATTACTTTAAAAAAAAAAAAACACATATGGTGAAGCAGCCTTCTGTTGTTCTGCACTAAAGGTTTGGAACAAACTCCAATCACACAGAAGTCAAGTAACTTCTGTTAAAAGCGTAAATACAATTTTTTACAATCTTGCTTTTTATTAATTCCACCTCTTTCTGACAGCATAGTTATTTTACATTTCTCATAGTTGTTTTTTAAAGATTTTTTTAATTTCTTGTTTTGATTCTATTTTTAAGGATCTTATTATTTTTTGTGTCCCCTGTTTTTAAATACCTGCGTTATTGATTTCTCTCTCTTGTGAAGTACTTTGAGCTGCATTTTGTTATGAAAATGTGCTATATAAAACGTGTATTATCATTATTGTAGAAGCAGGCCTGCACTGTAGTACCATGATGACAAAAAAAAAAAAGCATCATTCCTCCCGCTGGTGAGACTAATTCTATCTCCAACAGCCTGACGCTGTCATCATGACGAGGGGTAAGGGAGCTGGGATCTCAGTCACAGTGAAACTTGATCGCAGGATCTCAAGAGAGGTTTTTGACTATAATCCTTTGTGACATCATAGGAAGGCAAGATAAAAGGCAGAATGTGTGAAATGTTTGAGAATAAAAAAAGTATTCAATATTCACTGAGAAAAAGGCACAAAGTAAAGTTTCCAAAAACGAAGCAAAAACACAGCGACAAACCTCCTTGGTGATGTTGCCATGGAGAAGGGCTTCAATATGTAACCGTGACAATAGCTGAGGTATGAAGGCCTTGAGACGTGGGAGAGTCACATCTGGAATACAGATCACAAAAAACAGCAATCAATCAAAGAGCAATTTCCAGAGCTGCCATCAAGCATGAATCAGGGGAAAAACTGAATAACTGTGTGTGGGGGGCGATTTCGTCGCACAGCATTCTTGTCACGAACATGACAAAAAGCCTGGTCTCGCGCGCGCACGCAAGCCTGGTCGCGCGCGCAAGCCTGGTCGCGCGCGCAAGCCTGGTCGCGCGCGCAAGCCTGGTCGCGCGCGCAAGCCTGGTCGCGCGCGCACACGCACGCGCGCACATGCACGCACGCACGCACGAACGCACGCAAGCCTGGTCGCACGCGCAAGCAAGCCTGGTCGCACGCGCAAGCCTGGTCTTTGACCCTGCAGGTTGATTGAGTGTCATGGTAATTTGAGGATAGTCTGTGTAAACTGTGATAAAAAAAAAATATTTTATATCTCTCTTGCTCTCTGCCCTTCAGGTTCCAGACAGGCACTGCAGAGAGGAAAAGACTGCAGCTAGGGAGGCATCTGCTGGAGAACAGCCTCAGCATTCAAATGAGGATGTCAGGAGGGAAACAGAAGAGAAGAAAAGACCGAAGGTGAGGAGGGAAGAAGTAGCCCTCCAGCGATGGTACGCCAGACACACTGAAACTTAAGCCCAGGACATCACGCATATGAAACCAAAAAAAAAAAAAAAGTGAACTTTCTTACCAACAGTGATTCAGTGATTCAGCCTCATACAACTACTATGAATTTCAGTGAACTCAGTTTGGACCGCAGTCGAAAGAAGGGGACTAATGAGCACTCTGAGAGATTAAGAGAATCCATCCTCACCATCTAGAGCCTCTCTGAGCTCATCTTTGGTCCAAGCTACCTCAGTCATTAGCAGACGGAGGTAGTACATGGCGTGCTGGTGAGGCTGCTCGGCTCTGAAGTTATTCAAAGACCTCATGTACTGCAGGGAAAAGGAGAAGGCAAAGTCAGCTCAACATCCACACTTTATAAACTGCATTTAAAGTAAAGATGAAAAGAACAAGTCAAATCTACTGCAGCCAATCACAATGACTGCGATTACTTTACTGCTCGTGTGTTGCAACATTCAGGGGTTCAATGAATTGCAAGTCATTCCTTTGATCGATCACGACTCATCACAACTTTGCACAGATGATGGGAGTTGCAGTTGGAGCTTACCGCTTCTTTGATGATGTCGAAGCGCTTCTCGTCTATCTCAAAGCTGGCCATCTTCTCAACGATCTTCTTCAGCAGGATGTGCTGTTTGTCACTGTAGCCTTTGACGGACAGCTGCGGCAGACAGTGAGAGGACGGATGGCACGCCATCAACAGACGGAACGACACGGTGAGCCTGAAACTACAGCTTCACTTGTTGACTTGTTTATTTGGTGTGGAATTACTGGCTGACCAGATGAATGTCAAGAAAAGCCCAGCCCTAACCGCTTAAGATAAATCACCCCAAGTTACAAAAGATATCACAAAATAACTAAAAAAAACAACGTACATATTTGCCTTAAATGTTCCAATTAACTTCAAACTATAAATGTGGATGAACATACTTTTATAAAAAAAAAAAAAAAAAAAAAAAAAAGTGTATGATGGGGAAAGCTCACTCTTCATCGTTTGCTACAATATTAACTGTTACACCACCGAACAGCATGCTGGGTACAGCTTGCTCTCAGCAGTTCGTGTGAACTTTTACACCCAAATGACATGTCTCCTCTAGTGTTGCTGGAGGATGCAACTATGCCACGGCAGGCATGTTGCTCAGGAGGCACAGCGTCGAATAGGTCGTGGTTTGGATGAGCGGTTCCCGAGAGAGCTCCAACACTGGAGGCCAAGCAGAAGTTCCGAAGGCACGTTTTCAACGGGCACTGCACTAGTTAAATAAACAGTCAAGGTTATTTAAAGCCTCTATTTTGCAACGTCACCTGAACCTCGTGGCCCTTCATGATTCAGCAAAACCTCCAGCTACATGGCTCTGCTCTCAGACTCATCCCATCCCTCCCCACTCCCGGGATCTCTGCGGTGACACCCGTTAAAAGTAATCTCTCCTAACGTCATTAACCTTGACAAAACACCCGGTCAGCCACACCAATACTGCTGACTGAAAATCACTTACAGCCCATCTCGCCACTACACGGACGGTGTGCCGAGTAGCTGTCTCTAAGGACACACGGCAATCATGCGTTCACCGAGTGACAGGAAGCTAAAGAATGCAGGTCACCAGGTCGTAGGACACAGGGTGAAGGGCGTTAGTGAGGAAGTTAGAAAGCGTCAGAAGGAAAGAGCAAAACACCACCACCGCAAACCACTTTCATTCAGAGGTAAGCTTGCTACTTTGCCGTGCAGCATTAAATCCCTGAAAGACACAAACGCAGCTGTATTCATAAATTGGGGGGGGGGGAGAAACAAAGAGTTGTCTGATTGGGTAGTAGCTTGTAACTACGTCCATCAAACTTCCTGGATACGGATCTACTTCCAATATCCTTTGTGCAATCACATCAGCAGAAATGTGACAAGAAATATGTCAGAGAATCTGCATCACTTGGCTTTGTTCCTCGCGTCTTGCGACAGACACACTTTTTCATCTACTAGCAGTGCGACATTAAAACAAAAGCGAGAGAATGTCAGCCAAGCGACCAAAACAATAATTAGAAAGAGTGGGTAAAACCGTGCCATCATCCAGTCTGTTTCTCAATCTCCTTAAAAAAAATGAACATGCACCGTCGTTACCCTGAATGAACTCTGTCATATCAGTCACTAGTCCTTGAATGAAGCAGCCAGGGTTCAGTATAGACTTAAAGCCTCAATAGTCAAACTGAGCGCAGAAAACAAAGCCATTTCCACACTATGTCAAAGCCTCAGCCCCCGCCCCCCCCACTTCAGACGGCTTACTTACGAGGATGGCATTCACCCCCAAGGCTACACCGTACACCAGCCCCGCCAGGCGGGCTGCATATGTATACTCGTTTAAATCATCCTTCAGTAACCTGAGTGACAAGTACGCCATGTTGCAGTGCAGAGGGTCTGCATATAGGTAGCGACTAATGGAAGGGAGGGGGACAAAAATACATGCGTGTTGGAAATCAGGAGTTGTCAAAATAAATAAAATAAAACACACTAGACAATGCAAGTACGAGAAGCACGATAAGAGGAGTATGTATATGCAGCCCTATGACCAGTTTTCTGTCTGGTAAAAACGGTCGCCATCAGATCAACCTTTAAAATCATGAATGCACCGCTGTTGGTGGAACGCCATTTCACCCGATGTCATAACCCCGTTTACATTTCACAATAAGACATCTCACGGAGAGAAATGACAATCATTCGGTGTGCCCGACAACGTGAGAAAATAATTACACTAAGGAGCCGTAAGCGGTTCGCGGGAGGTGGATGAACAAAAAGGGAAATGGGATTGATAGAGGAAGAGGAAGATACAGAACAGAGGCTGGACCAGGCAGGTCTGGGTTTGAAGGTTTGAGCAAATCATTGTATTTTTTCTTTTCTTTTCTTTCTGAGTTATGTCTCAAATTGTCAGGTAGTTTGACAATATAGATGATGGTCATATCAGAGATGTCTAATTGTATCATCCTGTGTGTTATAAACTCCCATTGTGGCAGTACAGATGTCTTAAAGCTCTCCGTCAACCCAGGCCTGGCTGAGCCAGTCACCCAGTCTGAGGATGATGGAGGCTGGAGACGTGAGGTCTGGGATGCAGCATGAGGGCGATGGGGAGGGATTGTGAATACTTACATACATCCCATAGACGGTATTTTGGAGGTCATAGTTCAAGCCGGCTAGCTCGGCTGCATATGCATACTCGTTGAGGGAGTCCTTGAGGAGCTCAAGGTATAAATATGCCATGTTGCAATGCAATGGGTCCACATAAGCAAAGGGGCTGTGGAGAAAACGGCAGTGGAGAAACAAAGGAGAGAGATATTCAACTGTACGTCCTACACTGTCTCACAGTAGGAGCTGAAGGAATTAGAAGTCGCATACAGAACATGGAACTATCTAAAATTAACATGCGATTAACTGTAGTCAGAAGGCCATTTGACAAGGATGCTATGCAAGTAAAATATGAAAAATGTTTTTATCATGGGGCGGTTTGCATGAACCAGGTCCTCCCCCCGTACAAATCGACAACTTTCCTACTGACTGTAGTTAAATACGGGTGAGACGGTACAAAAACATTCCAAATCAGGACGCTTGGTGTCCAACTTGTTACAGTTTGTTACAACCTATGAACCAAATAATTGACCCACCCAGAAGGGTTTGGCTGCGTTTCAGTCGACTGTTGAGAAACCACCATTTTAAAACAGAACATGTTCAGCTTCCAGTAGATTTATAGCTGCAGTGTAATACTTCCTTCAGCTCCTTTGAAAGATTCAAATATTTTCATATTGTAGAGCGGCTATAGGAATTGTTGACATAACTGCTAACAACTGATAAAAATCATTTTTCTACACGTTTGTTTGGCTGATTTCTTTTAATTATTGCTACTGATGGTTTACGTGCATTGCATTAATGACTGTATTTTCTTGTTATTATGATTAGAACTTATGAGGAAACCCTTTAGTATTACCAAGTACAAAGTTGATGTCTTGGTGAGGACCTTGTACCTTAAGTTCCAGCTGAGCTACAAAGGTTTACGGTTCGTTACGCACCTGAAGAACTCAAAGTTCAGGCAAGCTTTCGGCAGGAAGAACTTGTCGTCCTGCTTGAACCACACCTTGCTCATAGCAGTGTCCTGGAACAAATGAACACCACACAGAGGCAATTCTTATTTTCATATTCATGTCCGTTCTGTGCAAAGATAATCGTTCGCAGTCCCTGGAAATGACAAGTCCCACTTCAGCTGCACACCACAAGTAGAGAGTGAGCATTCGCTTCATCATAAATCAACAAAGTTACTTTGATATGAACAGATTACACAAGAGTCGCTGAGCAATAAAAGAAAAAAAGGCTTTTAGTTTTACTTTCCTTAGAGAGTGGAATATGAATATCTTAGCTCCTCTGATCTTGACATGATGGCAACCGTATTAAATGCTTTATGTCTCAATCACAATACCTAATTAGCATACGAAAGCATAACAGAGATGTTCAACAATATGCAGTTAGGTAATGAAGCGAGACAACACTTGGAGTACTTTGACGGAGCTGTGCGACTAAGACACTTGCCTTGATTAAAGTGGGTACTGATGGAGAGTCTTTCTCCAGAGGGTAGATCTCGAAGTTGGTTGGGATGAACTCGTTTTTCATAGGCAATTTGAACTTGCCGTTGAGGTCTGCACTTGCCCATTTCTGAAACACAGGCAGAGTTTAACACAACTGAAGCAGTAGTCATGCCCTTTTTTTCTGCTTTATGATGTGTATTATTTTTGTGATTTGATTAAAGCACATTCAGAACACCATTGTTTCCTTCCAGTTTACAATACCTCAACTTGTGTACCAACCGATACCAGTGTGTTAAAAACAAAAACAGTTTCACAAGTCATAACTTCCTCTCTAATATCCATTTTATATTGCTGTGAAAACATTTCAAGTTTTCTCCCAATACTCATTTTTACTCAATGGTACTTGACCGCATCATGATGGAACTCAATGAAAGCTCCGTTATTCAGCCAAGCAGAACTGTGCTGCTAATACCCGACGTTAACTAGTTCTCCTCCTGCCAACACAGACTTGTTCATAATGTAGCATTATCAGGGGAAATACATAGTCACATGTTTAACCGCAGGTGTGTCGTACTAGGTCCCATATGTGCAGTACGCATCAGGTAGTGAGTGACACGTGTTGTTCCTGTGTAGAGTAAATAAGCTGATAAATAATATGATAATGTGATATCAGTGCATACACGATAATACCCGATCCTGCATGTTATTCTGTATCGGAGGCATTTCTGATACCAGTATCGGAGTAACTTTAACTATGACTGCAGAGACTCACCTCGAGGGACTCCTCAGAGATGGCCTCCTGTTTGTACTGCGTGCCATACCACTCCTCCGTCTTGTCTGTTTGCCCTTCAAATGACTTTGACACCACTGCAACTCTAAAAAAGAAAAAGAGAGAACCACTTTACACAGACACAAAAACCTCTCTGCCACAGCTGATTGGATACTCTCCAACTGGAACCACAGCACCAGACGAGATGGGAGTGGCATTGCGTTCGGATCATGTCTGAGTTGGTAGAGATTCATTAACAAATTGTCTGCCTCCCACTGATGAGCTAAGTGGCATTATAATGTCTAGCACTTTAATTATGCTACCGGACATGCTGTAACTTCACTCACAGCTGCTGGAATGAGACCGATACATGAGGAAACAGCGTCATGCCCGTAGCGCTGGCAAAACGGCCACTTCAGTAATGGAAGAGACTGGCATGTGAACTGCTGGGGTGAGCCAATGAGGGCATGCAGTCTGCTCCTTGGGAAGCATTAAGGAATGGACTAGCTACAAGTCTGCACTTTGCTTGAATCAAGTAGCATCCCATAAAAATGAATTACAGTTAAAGCTACACCAGGCTAAGGAGACTCAAAGTCGGGTTGCACCAGAAGAGGTTGTCTTTTCCCCACAATAGGAATCTCTTAAACAGTTAGAAAGGGACACTTCACACTTGGTGTTTAGGTCCATAACAGTTAACTTTGGCTGCCACCAAGTCTACCAGCACACAGCATCAAGCTGTCTAGCTCTGCTTTAAAAGTAAAATACTTTTTGATAAACCAACACCGCTAAATAAGGTGGGGCAGATAGTTGGAGAAGATTTGATATTAGTCAAAATAGAATAGAATAGAAACCCTTTTTATTGTCATATACACATACACGAAATTTGATTTTACAAAATGTAAAATCCTAAGAGGATACCAGCATTTCCAATGCAGAGAGCATAAACTTGGTAATGTATTCCTGAGCACACATATCCATCTCCTGAGATATCAAAGCGACCCTTTGAGGCTGCAGAGATAATCAAATCTGTGAAGATGTCTGGCATTCCTTTTCAAGGCAGCAAATTGAACATACAAAGCTTGTCACAGCTGGCGGGCCCCAAACTTTAATCTTTATCTGAATGTATTATCCTCTATATTGTTATCCTCGTATTATGCATCAGTTATTAAGATACAGTCGACGTTCTGCACAAATACACACACATTATTACATAAAGCATGCAATCCATCCATTTATCAATAAGAGCAGTTATTTTCTGTGCATTATACACAACATTATACACACGTTCTCGCACTAACCTGACGTGGTCAGGTCTCAGCTTATCCAGCACCATCTCGATCAGGTCTGGCCTGAAGTCCTCCAGGAGGTACTCTGCTGCTAGAATCTCTTCAAGAGGGTAGTACTGAAACACAAAGACAGCGGTTAGCAATGTAGCTTTGAAGGTGGGGAGATTTAACTGTAAAACATATGTGGAAAGGGCTAAATTAATTAAATTCCTTCGTCCAAATACTTTCAAGTCTTTAACTGCCACCGGAGTGGAATGACAGTAAAGCAGATCTGTTGTTAAAGCTCTTATCTTGATGGTGAGGAGATCTTAAATCCAGAGTTCAACGACTGAATCAAATCTTGCAAAGTGTTAAGAGAAGTGTGTGAGAAATTGTTTTATTGCACTGCCAAACCTGGCAAGAACACGCACGCACACACACGCACACGCACACACACACAAAAATTCCTGTAACTGGTGCAGCAGTGATGATTACGTCCTTAAGCCAGTGAGCCATGCAACGACAGTCACACAGGTATTGTGGTAGATATAAAAGCCGAGCCTAACTGACTGCGCCGCTGCAAAATCTAGTCAACAGCAGCACCAGGCAGCCCGATGACGACAGCAGGTAGAGACGCAACGAGCTGCACAGCGTCTCCCTGGAAACAACCTCAGCAGACGGAGAGGGGACCTACGTGTACTAGACCAGCCACTTTGGATGTGTAGCCACGGGGTCGCTCCTTGTCCTTGAACCTGAAGGCCACTTTGTTTAAATCCTACAGAGAGACAGAGAGGTAGAATGTAACAAGTGAAATCACAACACGTACAACAGTTGCATACGATTGACAGGAATTTAGAGGCAGTTTCTAGAAAGAGGATGAGTCATTCTAATCCTTCAGCAAACAGACTTTTACAGTGTAGCACAGAAAAAGAACACCAGCTTCATTTGACACTGGCTGCATTCAGCAGATAAGATGGATTCAAACCTGCCAGCTATTTCCACCATCGGTCTCTGCTGTCAAAAGTCTGTGCCGCTCCATTAGTTTCCCCACTAACCAGAAATAAGTAGGTCAACTTCGTCCTGCCATGTTATCTCTAAACAGACAACATTAATTACCTTGCACTCATCGAACACCCACGCCTGAGGTCCCTCAGTACGCAGTTTCTGGATGTACTGGAACATGTGGAAGATGATGTCCTCAACGTGCACTGCAGTGACACAATATATACAACATGCCTAAATGAACAGCATCTACAGTTCATTTACTCAGCAGAAACCAATCAGACCACAACAGGGAATTATCCTAAACACATGCAAAGCACAGCATCAAGCGATGAATGGACTATGAGGCTGTGCTACTTACAGAGGCCCTCCTCAGTCAAGTCCACGTTGATGATGAAGAACATGAATCCTCGGGCTCCTTCTTTTTGCCCTCCAACAAGTGTGTTCACCCAGCCTTCAAAATAATAAGAATCATTCATATGAGATTTAAGATTCAACACCTTAATAAAACAACCTTCATTTTGCCCTTAAAAAAAAAAGAAAAAAAAGTGTGTTCTGTTCACCCAGTCGTAAACATAATAAAAATGATGATCATTTTCAGTTAGTCATTAGATTTAGAATTGAACATCTTAATAAGTTTAATATTACATCTTAGAATCTAAAAAAAAAAAAACTAAATTATACTCTGGTTTAATAATCAATCATAGAATGGTACGTATTCAGATTCTTGTTCATATTATTTAGTATTTATATCTGGTCATACTATGTTAAAAAAAAACTTAAATTCATTGAACAATCTTTGAGGTGGGAAACGATGATACAAACCCTACACAACAGTTTGAGCTAGTTTTCAACTTGTGTACGGCACCTTAAGTCACAATCACAATCCAAACACATCTGTCCTAACAGTTGGGAAGTTAGGCAAACCAATTGTGCATTGTTTGACTTAAGCATGAATGTTTCAGCATATCATTTCATACTCTAAGGTTTGGTTTCAGCTTTGCCTAAATTGCATTTTTGTTCCAATAAGGATTGAAGAGGTTTCTGACTCTACCACATCTATGGTTTATTTCCAGGTGTAAAAGTAGCTATAGCTTGTTAACAACTTATGCTGTATGTTGTACGGAACTCATTTCAGGATTCCAGTAAGTGCTTCTTGTCTGACCGACAGCTACATTAGCAAGAATGTAGTAGTCATAATAACACTAAATATGTGGCAAGCTAGCAAATTAGCAAACAGGCTAATCAGTAGCTAGCAAGCTAGTTTGTTGTTTGAATTTAGTATCGCTGCACAGAACAATACAAATATACACTTGCTATGTGGCATGTTCTTGTGGATCCCTCTGCATGCTTCAGCAGTAGTGATGGGAGGCCTATACAACCATAGACTTTGATACTTCAACCCTCTCCATTGTTAACATTTATTTTCTGCTTCCTTCTGCGTTGCCATGTTGAACTCCATTTACTGCCAACATACCCAGATCAGTCTGTCCTCTACCCACATGTATTATGTGCAATCTATCTGAAATAGGAGCGTGAAAATAATACAATTTTTTTTATATAGCGCCTTTATGCCTTCCAAAAAGTGAAAAGAATTTAGCTAACCCCCAAAATGCACAATACCTTCCCAATAGAAGCTTACCCGCTCCACTTGTTATGTTGGAGCTGTACGTTACACCTTACCTTTAGATTTGAGCTCAGATAACAAACTTCCGGGTCCCTCGTGACCAATCAAATGTCCCAGATAATGTCCCGGGTTAGACTTGTAGTACTTCTGGAGGTCCGGGATGGGGAAAGTCACATACAGGTTCCTGATGTCTTTAATAGGCACCACTTTGTAGAATTGCTGCAAGATTAGTAAACATAGTGTTACTTAGGAAAACTCACTTATATTTCAGAAAACTGATTTTGATGTTAACTGGAAAACATTTTCATTATCTTGTGCCTGAATACATTTTCCCCACAAAACATTGAAGGTCTATTCATATAGCAAACATATATTATATCACATTAAATATTGGGTATGGCCCAGTAAAAGTGTAAAGAGATGACAAACATTGGTGAGATACAGTGCATCCAGAAAGTATTCACAGCGCTTCACTTTTTCCACATTTTGTTATGTTACAGCCTTTTTCCAAAATGGATTAAATTCATTATTTTCCTCAACATTCTGTACACATCAACCCATAATGACAAAGTGAAAACTGTTTTTTGCAAAT
>NW_022280033.1:16787319-16809638 GCF_004355925.1 Anarrhichthys ocellatus | reverse complement strand
TCATCAAAATTAAAAGAAATAAACATTTGAAATATATCAGTCTGTGTATAATGAATGCATATAATAGACAAGTTTCACTTTTTTAATGGAATTAGTGAAATAAATCAACTTTTTGATGATATTCTAATTATATGACCAGCACCTGTAGTTCTATCAAGGGTGAGTCCATTATCTCTTTTTTGGTAAGACACAGATCGCTTTGTGGACAAAAATCACAAGTGACACTGTGTATGACAAAACTGACTTGTATATAAGACGTATAAATAAATACATAATGTACACTCACACTAAATATAAGCCACAACACTCACTGAGGTCACCTTTTCAGGGGTTTAACAGATGCCATAGTTGGGTCAATCTGACATTCACTCAGACTAACTTACAGCAACAACATGCACCTGGTAACATCACTGTGAAAGCAGCTACAGCAAACTCATTGTTGATGTAGAGCACATTTGTAGGAATCTGACAATTCATTATTTAACTATTGAACTCACACGGCGTGTAGTTGTTATCACATCTGAAACAACCAACAAACGTTACAGTTAGCTATTAGCTAGACAAAGAGGAAATATACCAGAATTATTCGCAATGTACTATTAGGCGGTTGTCAGAAAACACGAATACAACCGTTTCGCCCAAAGTACAGCAAAAAATTAGCCAGCATTACTCGCCAGAGGACATAAAACAATCCCCCTCACAGAAGGCAAACTAGCGTTAACGTTAGCTTGCTAAATTAGCAACACGAGCTCCAGGAATATGAGGAAGGATACAAGTGGTGCTAGTTTGTCTAATTCTGTGGTTAGCGTGTATTTCCTGCTTTATAAAATGTATTATAATTGTGCATTATACGGTAGCTTTGCACACAAATCCGTTTTAGCTAGCTAACAGTGCCACCCTACGTAGCATCATAGCTAACGGCTTCAGTCTTACGTTAGCTTGGGTCTTAACTTAGTCCAGTAAACCGGCTTTAGTTCAGCAGCTAGCTAGCCTACCTTTGGTGTGAAAATAATTCAATTGTTTTTCACAAACAGTTAAGACATTTGATTTGACAACACTTACCTAAAATCTTGGTTAATACAGAAACCGTTGTTTGCCGACTGGAGGTATCTCGTAAACTGGTCCGTTCGGTTAATGCACTTAAACATACTTTGCACCCATAAAAAACAAACCTTGGCTTTTACAGCGCCATATTTAAATAGACAAAAGCAATCACACACCGAAAAGAGCGTAATTCAACATGGCACGTTATCAATTCTGCGATGATATCAGCGGCTGGTCCATGTGATAACGACAATAGATATTGATTAGGCAGTCAAAGTTCAAATGACTGGCATGCAGCAAAATATCTAGCACATTTCTGAAATTGTGTTGTGTCATTGGTTCTGATATCGATTAGGAGCCCTGCGCGTGGATTTTTGTTCAGCGTATCGTATTGGTTTAAGAGCCCCGTCATACGCATTTCAACTGTAGATACACATCATTGAGAAATTAACACAACTGATGCAAAATTGTCAAATAAATAGATTAAAATACTGCACGCAATTCATCGCCTCTCCTTAACTAAATGGGCATAAGATGTAGTTAACTGGTGATGCAGAAATTGTATCAATAGTAAAGTTAGAGATGCCTGAAATGAATTAACTTGAAATCTGTAAAGAGACTGTAACATCCACAAACCTTTGCAAATTACTCCACTACACATGTCAAAATGTAAATGAATACTGAGCCAATAATACATTATACATTATACTACATTACTACATTTTTTTCTTTGTTTTTTAAGGCATTGCGATCGACAAATATGTTGCTTTGTTTGTACCGTGGGAATGGGTAAATTACACATGCAATAAAATGAAATTGATTAACTTTGGACATTCAAGCCAAGACCATTTGTACATCACACCACAATTAGATATGAAAAAAATAAATCGGCTACTTTTACTATATTTTTGACAAATAAAATAACTGCAGGCTATTTTGATTTCTTTCTAAATACTCTTTTCTTAATTTTATGCACGCAATATGTAGCTTACTTTCCCTTTAACATTAACACTGATAACATAAACTAAAAATGTTCTGCAGATGTACTCTTTGAATTTACGTGCGTGTGCTGTGGGTTGTAGTTATACCCACTGAAATTGCTGACATCACGCAGCCACTAGATGGCGACCTTCACTTGTTCAACAAAATTCACTACTAGAACCTAATCACACCACTCACCTCACTGCTGTAATGGTTTCGTCCCTCTTTTTATTAATAGGCCTTATGACTACACACAGGTTATCATTATATTAACTTTTAAGAAAAGACAGCGTGGGCCTATACAGCAGGATGGTTCAGCCTGGTTGGCAAAATCCCAATGAATTTCCACCTCAGCAGGTTGTTTGGAGAGTCCTCGTGGCTTGTGATTGCCATGCGGTGAAGGAAGAACTGGTGTCGGGAGTGACATTACATGGGACCCTCTCTGCTCCACCTCTTTTAATCATTACCCACCACCTCAGTCAATCACTCTAAAGTGGACAGTGAGAGGGTTCAGATCACCAGAGAACCTGAAGCACAATGGACGAATCAACAGGCAGGCCAACCAAGAAAAAAGTAGTGGTGGTGGGCGGTGGTCTGGTAAGAAAAGAAAATTAAAGTTAATTATGAAATTAATTGTATGTCTTGCCTTTTGATCTGTTGTATTGACCCGTACTCTTTAGCCTTTAGTTTAGCCTTTAATATTGTTTATTAAGAGATCATTTGTTTTGTGTGAAAGTGTAAAGCACTGATGTTCAAAGAAATGTCCTTACTCCCCTTCACCATTTAGGTTGGGGCACTGAATGCCTGCTTCTTTGCCAAAAGAGGCTTCGATGTGGAAGTCTTTGAAACCCGGGAAGGTAGTATTCAAATTTCTATTTTTAAGAAATGAACATTGTTACATCATGCCTCTCTCTGAGGAACAGACCCCTTGCATAAAATGTACGATAATCCTGACCAGTGTACACACACGGGTTAAAAAAGCGCATAATTTTCAACAGATAATCAAAATTTCCCAAAAGGTCAAATGAACACTTTCTGTCTGATTTTGGCCAGATATCCGGCAAGCCAAAGTAGTGAAGGGAAGAAGCATCAACCTGGCTTTGTCTCACAGGGGCCGGCAAGCACTGAAGCAGGTTGGGATGGAGGACAAGGTACGCTGATCAAATAGATTCAATGTTTGATCTAAAAGATATCACATTAGTTGCATAAACATGTGCGGCTCATCCACTATTCCCACCCCTACGAGGTGGAGGCAAGCTGGTGGAACCCCCCCCCCCCCCCCCTTTTTTTTTTAGTTTAGCCGGATTTCTAATAATGAAATAATACATATGTTGCCGGGCCCCCGGCAACCTGTCCACCCTGCTTTCTTTGCTTGCAGTCCCCTCAAGATGTTTCATTCTGGCATCTGACGTCAGCGGTCGTCTTTGTTGGTCCACATTTGCTGCACCGAGCATGTTATGCACGCATGAGACACCTGCATCAGACCCTTTTACACTTTTCGGCATGACAAAACGAGCCCTGCTTTACAAGGCTTTCACATGAACTCTCAAGGTCAGATGCTGGGCGACCACATGTTGGACAGTCCATGGCACGACACCCTGTTTCCACTTTGACCACTGAGACTGAAAACATAGATTTTGCCAATACAAAGTGTAACACTTTGCAGAATTGTTCATCCTAAAGTGAATAAATGTTTTTTCTGTATTAATAATTTTGCCACAGATTGTCTCTCAGGGGATCCCCATGAATTCAAGAATGATCCATTCCCCGAGTGGGAAACAGTCGGCGATCCCTTATGGCAAGAAAGGCCAGGTGAGCTGACCGTTGTCATAATGTGAACCTATATTCTATCATGACTAAACCAAAATATGATCCCATCATTGCCAATCGTAGGACTACAGTCATTCACAAAAAGAACTGCACTTTTTTAATTTATTTTTTTATTTCTTTGATGCAAGAACTATAGCTAATCATTTCCATACAATAAGACATGCGTGCACGGGCAGAGGTACATTTACTGTAATGACTCGAGAATGTGCCAAATGTTAAACAGTACAAGTGACAACTGGTGCAGTCTGACTGAAATAATGTCACAAAGCAATAGAGCATGGGAAGTGAGTCTGAAAATGGCTTTTAATTACACCGCTGGCAGTTTGGTGCTCAGTCCCACGGGGACTTGCTCGGTTAAATAAAACTAAAGCTGTAGTTGCTTGTACAATTGCACTTTAACACAGATTATTTTCCTTTCAGTTCATCCTGTCAGTGGACCGAGCCAATCTGAACAAAGAGCTGCTAACGGGTAAGACCATTACTCCTCAACACAACGTCACAGGGTGTGCGCTGGATTAACCACATTATAGCCAATTTAAAGTGATGATTTAACAATCAAATGGTGCACATTTTCTACAAGAAAACGTTGCGAAATGTGTTGTAGTTTTTGTCCTTTTCAGACACGTAGCCCATTGCATAAATGTGGCGGCTATTTAAGATGTCTGTCTTTCAGCAATCTTGCGAAGGCCGTTTCTGAATTTAATGCCATCAGTTTTACATAAAGGCAGCAGCACAAAGTGAAACGCTCAGCCTACAAAGATGGAGAGAAAGAGACAGAAAAGGAAGAAATGAAATGCATCTTGTAATGATTCTGCCTTCTAACAACTCTGTAATATTGAGCAGATTCTTCTCATTTTAGATCCGGTTGTAAAAGACATTTCCCCTTCATGTGTGAGCATGATGAAAGAGGTTAAAGAAAATAACTCAATCACCCACAGTTATAATTTAACCGACAGTCTCTCCATATATTTATGATGTTGAGTCATGCGTGGACAAATCAATTAATGTCTATCAAAACACTTTTTATATTTATTTATACATAGCAAGCTATCAGGAGTCCCGACCTCGCTGGTATTATAGAAGAGGCGGCAGAATTTGCTCTCTATTAGCAGTAGAATGATGAAATTCATGCAGAACCTCCATCGCTGACTTTTACAAGGGAGATCAGATAACTTTTGCTGAACTTTCTGCTGCAGCCACAAGTAACAGCCACGGGGTGAATGTAGCTGAATGCTAAAATGTAGCAGTAGCGCATTTAGTCCACCTTCTCTTGTCACTGTCCTCCATTTCATACGAGGGTCCAAATACTGAGTGTGTACTTCATACACTAAACCCTATAATATTCCCTCAATGGAACCAAATAGTAGTGTCCACGGCATGCAAACCACGCCTTGAAGTGATGACGCAAAATGTGTCCCGAAATCTCACGATACAGTAGTAGTGAATACTAGTTTGCTAATATTAGCTAACATTAGCTGCCTATCAAAGACCAAGTCAGGATGTAGTAGCTCAACGCCTTAGTGTGCTGACTTAAACAACCGTGCCTTTTATTATAGTGAATTCAACTTTTTATTTCTAAGAGCACGAAGGTGTTCATTTTTCTGTCATAGATTTCAGACTGTATAGTATTACTTTAAAGAATCACTGATCCACTTTTACAAACAGCATATAATGCAGTATTGTATTACGTTGGATTCTATGAAAAGCCAATCAAGTTACTCTCAATACATTCTTCATTCAAGCACCATGCGTGGCGCTCCAAGTTCAAAGAAGAACTATTTCCTCCCAACAATTGTCCTAAATTAGGTGGTTTGCCAGCGAGCCCAGCCAGATTGACAGATGCTCCCAGTGCGTTAGCTTCTTTGAACCGTTTCATTACGCCAGGGCACGTCTGGGGGATGTGTTGGTCTTTTCAGGCTAAAAGGATTTTGCCTAATATTTAATGAAGTGCCTCAGTGCACAATCAGAGATAATGTGTGACAGCATGTCTTTAATCATGTGTGCTGAAAGAGGGGCCTATTGTAAAGCTGTCGCTCTTATCAGACTCCTGGGGTGAACATTGAGATAAAGAGATTTTGGGGAGTGTGACAACCTAAACATCGCTTTCCCCTAAAACGAGAAAGACTGACTGCTGTGATAGTGCTGTTCATGAGAGCTGTGCTAATCAGCAGAAAAGGTCGTTCCTCTTCAGCGGGGGATTGATCTAACTGTTTGCTGGCACCCTGTGTCCTTGCGGCATTTTATTGGAATCGTGAAAGGCTCGGTGTGCATTTTAACAAGATATTACCTGTCACATGAACCTGCTGGTGTTGACATTATGCTTGCATCTGTGATATAAGCTCCTTTTGTAACATGTTACTCACACAGAGGCAGAGACCTATCCAAACGCAAAGTTGAACTTTGACCACAAACTGCAGGACTGGAGTGCTGAAAAGGGGCTAATGACCTTTGCCAGGTAAATAGTTACACACGTACACGTCTGTATTCACAGCACGCGCTCTTTCTCTCTCACACACATTCACACGTTCATTTCTTGGAGACTTACCCCAATCGTTACCCCAACAGCTACTTGCTTAAATATAAACCTCAACCTAGACCTAAACCTAACTTTTCCAAAACCCTAATCTAACATAACCTTACCCTTACCTAACCTAACCCATATCCTAACCTTATATGTATATATTGTTGTGCTACTTATTCCAATTAGCCTGATGAACAATTATTTTATTAATTCATATTCATTTTATTAGGGTTATTTAAGTCATAGACATTACATAGTAATTTTACCATACCTCACTCACCTTATTCATTTAACTACCCCCTTCTGCCCCACCTGCAGCTGTGTCTGTGATCCTTTAAACCTTAAATACTTTTATATAGGATTTTATCCATCCATAATGGTTTTAATAAGGGACGTTCACGATTTCTTTAAATGTAAGGTCCCTGTGTGCCCGGGTTAGAGGATGTGCTCATTTTGATTCTTTGTCATAACTCTGAACATGTTGACACACGTGGCCTTGTACATGTGATCTGCCAGAGGTCTGGGATGGCGATAAACATGTTGACTTTGAAGACTCTGTGCTTGACTTTTTATTGGCTTTTTGTAATTGGTTGTCCTCGAGCTAAACGAGACACACAGTTTACAACCCAATTAACACCAAAACACCTCGGGTCTTTTTAGTTGTGGGAATTAGCCTATGACCATGCAGGGAATTATTAACACAGTATGCAGGGGCAGGGTTTTAATTTAATCGATTAGTTTTTAAATTGACTTCAGCCTTATCTAAAACGTGTACAAATCTGTTTGATGTGTATATTGTCATTGCTGTTATTTTATTTTATTTTCATGCCTGGCGGTGTGACGTGTACCCTGTTGAAACTGTGGATCAGAATGACTCACTGTGCAGTTATTGTCACAGTGATTAAACACTTTAATGCGCTTCAATTTGATCAAGTTTTACATAAAATCCAAAAGTCCCCCTGGCGTGCACTTAACACGGGACACATCCTTTCCTCTACCTTGTTTGAACTGTGAAAGCCCATATTTGCTGTCTCCAGCTAATAGTCTGGTCTATAATCAAACAATAATCTACCTTATTGCTGTAAATCTAATAACATGTTAATGGTGTTACACATGGTCGCTGAACACTAATCAACAATCTGTTAATTGTTTTGAGATCTTAAGGTGGAGGCACATGCATACAAGTTAATTGTCACCAAGCCTCACAACACTGCAAATGGGGTCAAGAATAATTAAATTAGTTGCACATAAAAACATCATTATGTCCTCTGCAAAGGATCATAAAATGGGATGATAGAGTGCCAAAATTGTATTCACATGTCGGTAACAGATGCACCCGCATTTTTCTCTTGGGTCATAAAGTGAGAGTCAGATCTCAGAGCCAACATTTAACTCCCATGTAACTCCAGGAGCTATGGCAGGAAGCCCCCTCCATGTGGCATAGCGCACTGTGTTCAGGGATGTGGGGAATACTGACTCCTGCTGTTTGGAGCAGCTTTTAGAGTCAATGAGCAGATGGACCAAACAGTATGCTGGGTGTGTTTTAAAGTGGCCATGAGATGCCATCATCTGTGACCACCATGGCTTTAAGTGAAATGACTTTGAATCAGAAAAAGCCAGATACCATCATGACCGTCATTTAAATTTAAAGTGTCAATGAAATATGTAGCTGTTATGATATTAATATTACGTTGGACATTAAAATGAATCCTCAAATTTTTTGTTTTAAGTTTTAAAATTAAAAAGGCCGAGTGTGAGAAATAAAAGCTCAAACACACAGCTCTGTGACCGAATCAAACCCGAAGCACACATAGCCTGAGGGCCCCACACATGTTCTCATGCTAAACATCCACAAAGACAGCACGACATTGCATCTAGGACCCTCAGACTATATATATGATATATCTATACTTTTCTCATGTTACTGGTATGTTTCTCAGGTCAGATGGGTCCGAAAAGCAGATCAATGCGGACCTGATTGTGGGCTGCGACGGAGCTTTCTCTGCCATCCGCAAGCAATTCCTCCGCCGCAGCCGCTTCAACTACAGCCAGACCTACATTCCCCACGGCTACATGGAGCTCACCATGCCCCCCATCAACGGAGAGGTCAGTCCCCTGCGCAGCACCGTCCTTTTATTGTGAAGTGGGTGTAGATGCTGCCAATGTTAGCCTCACAACTGTTGGGCACCATCGTAGATGTCCTCTTGTTCATTTGTCCTCAGTTTGCCATGAAGCCTAATTATCTGCACATCTGGCCCCGAAACACATTCATGATGATCGCCCTGCCCAACTTGGTGAGTGTGCATTTTGTTTTTTATTTTCCCCCTGTGTTTAAAGCTGCACCGATTCTCAAACTACGGTTGTAAAATGAGCAATGTGAGTTTCTGAGGGTATTACCTCACATTTCTTGGCAACCAGAAAGACAAAAGCATGATCACTTCAGACAATGTCAGGGCGTGATTGACCTCTGGGATGTCCTCATTATAGTTAGAGTTAATTAGCCTCATTTACAGATCTTCATAACCAGCAGGGACTAACTCAGCGCAAATCAGAGACTGCAAAACGTCTGCTGGACCTACTTTTCACACCGCAGTCGTGTCCTCCTTTTTCCATCTGTTATTGTCAGACTTCAGTGAGACCAGGTTAAGGCAGGCAGCAGACTTTGGAGTGCATTCACACCGCCACTGCCCTTGTTCCCAGGAGCGAATTAGGGTTGACAAGAAGGAGAAGAAGAAATAACGACAAACACATCCTTGCTCCTGTGGATACCATGGTAACAGAGACCGTGCTAAAAGGTCCTCATGGAGGACTTTGCGATGTTGATAGATAGCCCCTGCTAAGTTGGGCAGATAATGACACGCCCACGACCCTGCTGCACTTTCATCCATCAGTTGCATGGGTGGAGTTTGGCTGTTGCATTTGCTTTGAGGGTGGGAGGTTCTATGATGAGACCCATGGAAGGAATGAAAGACATGTGAAATGTCCCGTGTCTGCAACATACCACAGGATATACACCACATAATGCAGCATTTATGAGTGCAAGGGTTCATTCTTGACTTTGGGAACACATCTGCGATAAATGGCTCACTTATTTAACTATTTGCAAAACTTGGCATGTTATTTGAAAGCTGTAATCAATTGCTTTATCATTACAAACGTAATTATGCAGAAAAAGCAAAACGTTGCATTACTCGTTGCTTTACTTTCATTACTCGGCATGCTGCGTTAAAGGTGCCTCAGAACAACTCTGCATCCACACTTTTTAAACATTTTTAGAAATAGTAAAAGAGACATGATGGTTAAACCAGCAGTCAGCTTCCAATTAGTAGGGACTTACTGACTGTCAGGCAGCTAGTCTGCCTCTATGTAAATAAAGACGACTCGATTTAAAGGAGCAGTGTGTAGGATTTGCCAGCAGCTAGTGGTGAGGTTGCACATGGCAACATGTTGAACTAACTGCGGTGGCCGAATGTCCCCATCTAGAGCCAGTTTGGTTTGTCCAGTCTGGGCTAATGTTGAAACGTGGCAGCCGGCTCCTTGAAGAGGACACGCTGTAGATGTAAACGGCTCATTCCAAAGTAACTAAAACTAAATTCTTATTTTTAGGACATTATACACTAAAAGAAAACATACTTAATAATATCAAATTCCATTTCTGTGTCACAATAGATTCTTGAGCTACCAACACTGTGCACTGTGTTTGTTTTCTAATTCCAGGACAAGACATTTACCTGTACCCTCTTCATGCCCTTTGATGAGTTCGAGAAGATCACCACGGGCAACGAAGTCATCGACTTTTTCCAGACATACTTCCCCGACGCCGTACCACTGATAGGAGTGTGAGTGACTTCCTCACCTCAGCCCTCTCTGCCAAGCCGACCTAAAACAAAAACCACTCTCATTCCCCATCATCCAACATCAGCAACGTCCACAGCCGCGCGCTGTGAAGTGTGAAATTGCAGTCTCACAGTTACATGGGTTTGTTTTAATTTGAGACGCCCGAGGCCGTCACCCCCTCACCTCTTCTCTGGGGTGACTTTATATGCAGCGCTCAGGCACAAACATCTGTTTGGCTGTTTTAACTTTACCCTGGCAGACGGAGTGGGGTTGTTTTTAGTTTATTCAGACGTGACAGATGCTTTTGTAGCAGGCAAAAAACCCAGAGTCGGTTGTTGTAAAAATGAATAACGCAACACAAGTTTGCGATTGTTTTACTTCTGTCTGTTTGTGCTTCGCAGCGATGCTCTCAAGGAGGATTACTTCCGATTGCCTGGGCAGGCCATGGTGTCCATCAAGTGCTCCCCGTATCACATTGGAGACAAATGCGTCCTTATGGGCGACGCAGCCCACGCAGTGGTGCCTTTCTACGGGCAGGGGATGAACGCTGTAAGTAACACTCAAAGGAGGGGAAGAATAACAGCACATTGGAATTAAAGGGAGACTCATTCGTCCATTCATGCTTCACAGGGCTTCGAGGACTGCATTGTCTTTGGAGAAGTACTGGATCAGCTCAATGAGGATTTCAGTGAGTACTTTTTAAGGGAACAAGATTAAATGAGACAGAGAATGAATAAGAAAGCTGTTTTCGCCTTGTGTGTCTGCCAGGTGCTGTGCTGCCAGAGTACAGCAGGATGCGAGTTCCAGACGACCATGCGATTGCAGACCTGGCCATGTACAACTATATTGAAGTAATTTATCCTTGTACTTTAAATTGCATAGCTTCGTACAACATCGTAGTGGGGTTCAGGTATCTTTTGGAAATTGATTGATCCTACTGTTGGAGAGGTAGTGACTTCAACACAAAACATGACAGCAGTAAAATGAACAAGGTCCATTGTTTTAAATTGTAAGGTCAATGCATAGTGAGCATACGATGGGATAAATTCAATTAACTTATAAGAGAAATACGTAATTATAATCAAGATGACGGTCCGTTTCAGCGTTGTGGTTATCTGTCAGAAGTTGCCAATTATTTGACTTTTTTTACAATACACTCTTGTACTTGGTCGTTCTTGACTATGTATTTTAGCCGGATGAAGGATTTTAGTCATCGGATGTTCGGATCTTAAGTTATCTGAAAAACAAGTTAAGCAAACGAACAGTGTAGCGAAGAAGAGCTGGTTTTCATCACCGGGTTAGTTTTGGAGAGGAGACCTCTGCGGGTAATTTGGCTACTCCTAAAACTGCAGTGACGGCGATGGAGGTGAAGACAACAACTCCCATGATCCCCCGCTACTGCACAACGTCGCCAACCTCCGTCTCTTGTTATTGTTGTGATTGAGAGACTCCAAGCGGCAGAAAGTGACATGTTGTGCTTTTAACACTAGTTAGTAGAGCGATGATAATGATAAGTAATCTTTAAAGTTTGTATATGCGATGCATGGAAAGGCCATTCACAATCGGAAGAACGTCCGCTCTGGTTCTGGGTGTGCTTCCTCTAAATATCTGTAGAAATCACGCTCTCCATCACATCAAATCCATGCACTCGTCGTTATTCTGACAGATCTTAAAATTGCCGCACTTTGTTTTAGCTTAGCTGCAGAGTGGACGAGACCGTCTGAAGATTCTGATGCTGCTGTAAGATTTATTTTAGGACTTTACAATATGGAGGACAGATGGTTTAATTCACCAACGTGTGTACTTTACTTTTTCTGTTTCGTAGATGCGAGCCCACGTCAACTCCAAATGGTTCATTTTCCGAAAACATGTTGATAACCTCCTCCACGTCCTCATGCCAAAGACAATAATTCCCCTTTACACAATGGTAAGAGTCCTGATGAACTAAATTAGCACGGTCACGGTGCTCTGTTTACCGCAAAGTCTGTATCATCTGATGCCCGTCACTGTCTCCAGGTCACTTTCACCAGGACAAGGTACCATGAGGCTGTGGACCGCTGGCATTGGCAAGACAAAGTAAGACACTTTGAGGAAAATGCTTCTTCTTTAAACTCCTTCATTTCATTTTCTCTGCATACAATTGAGGTTTTTGAGAGATCTTTCATATCTTTGTACAGTTTAGTATTGTAATTCGAGCCTCTTTTATCAGCACCGAGCGTGAAAGGTGTTGGTAACTATTTCCTTTTTTTAGACTCATGTCCTCTAACACAAACGCATAGCTTTGCTGCACAAAGAGCTGTTTCTTAATTCTCACATTTGGCTGTTATGAGTCGCTTAGCCCTCCGGCGCTGTGTTGAACTGTCTGGATGGATTCTGCACTAATGGTCAGAAGCACAGCGGAGATTTCACAGCTTCCTCTGTAAATTATTAAAACCCATCGGGATCTCCGGGCAAAAGGACAAAATGACCTCTGTGTGGTGTGAAGAAAACGGTTATAATTGATAAGAAAAGAATTGGTGCGATATTGAGTCTGCTGCAGGATGGTCTGTGTCCTAGCTGAGCGTTAGGAGGATGTAGTTATAAGGTGAAAAAACAGATCCCCAATCAGCAGCTGTATGTATTGTAGGACAAAGTACAAGGCTTATATTACTTATTTATAAGCAAAGTAAGAGAAGATGTAAAAATGTTACATCACTCCACATTATCATATATTAATTATGTTAAACAAGTCAGATGTTTGTGATTCAACTTCTTAAAGCAGATTTTTTAGCCACGCTACTGGTGTGGGTCTGCAGATGGTCACATTCAACAACTTCAGGACAGATAGCATTGACATCTTCTACGGGTGTTCATGGTCCCCAGAGGATGACGCCTAGAGACTGTGGCGATCCCCTGACTCTCCCCCTATAGCGCCACCATGAGGTTGAGTTTGTCATTTTGATTGAAATGTCTCAACAACTAGCCGACTGGACGCATTGCCAAGAAATTTGGATCAGACGTCCATGTTGGGATGAATTGTAATCGGATCCATGAAATCCAAGTAAATATTTGTGTATTGTTGGAACCGTTATTCTCATCTTTTGTTGGTTTGTATGCATCGTATTGTATGACTGTAGGAGTTGTAGACAGATTTTTACATTTTTACATGTTCAGCTGACGCACTGCATAAAACATTGCATAGGTTACACCAGCATCTATTTGAGATTAATTTACTGGAAGTGTACAAATAAATAAAACCAATTTACAATTAGTCCTTTCAGGAAGCCTCATGATTATACAGCAACATGTCAGTTCCGTTCACCGAAATGATCTAAAATCTATGGAACCTATAAAATGAAACAAAAACCCTAAAGCAAAGCATGACGGGGCGTTTTCTTTGCAGTTGTGATGTGAGAGTGTTGTTCCTGTAAATTAATCCACAATGTGAAGGTTTAACAAATTAAAAAAAGAAATTGCATGCATACCGCTGCATTGTAGCTTCTTTTCTCTTTTTTTAAATGTATGTTTTGTTTTGTATTTTCACAGGTGATAAACCGTGGCTTGCTGTTCAGTGCAACAGGAGCTGTTTTGGGAGGCTCCTACCTGCTCATTAAAAACCCTCCTGATATCAGCAAGCTCATCATCCCCGCTGAGAAAATGTGGGACAGGCTCGTGGCGCTCTGGACCCACTGAGCACTGGCTCTGATCTGACAGACGAGTGCAAAGCAACACTAGAACTGAGGAGATCCACATTTTAATTAGAGTTTGATTGAATCCTCTAATGAACACGATGAGAGGCTCTGCCTGCCAAATGAATGTAGTGAAATAATGATCGTCTGAACTTATGCTAGACACGTTGATTGATTGTAGGAGTTCTTGACATTTTATCGCTATTTGACTGAAGGAGCCCAACAGATTGGATTGTTTACATGACATCCTCACCTTTTGCACAATTTGCATTGTGAAAACAAAAATGTCAGTATTAAACCCACTGGCCAAGGCCGGGGTACGTGCTGTACGAGTTTACATAGATGCTTACACATGAATTGCAAATGCATGTTCCCTCAGCTTATAGTTAGTCAGATTTGTATTTTGCCTTTGGCTCCATCTCTCTCATCCTGTTTATGCAGTGATTATTTTGGGGGCCAATATCCAGTCTGTCAACAAATTCTTACACCTGCAGTTTGTACTTTTTAAAAAGTACCAACCATCGCAACCCAGTTAACAATCAGCCATATCTTTAAAACGTGAGAAGAGTGAATTTGTTCATAAAATGAACATTCCTGTTTTACTGCCATCACCTTATATTATCTTTTATAGGTAAATTAGCCATTTCAAGAGATATGCACTTGATAAATCACAACTTTGTTTTGTGCAGGTGTTAATGAGAACATATTCACAAATACATGCTTTTGATGCACATGGACTCCGCCTAAATGCATTTAGTTTAGAGTTCACTTTGAGTTATTTTTATTTCCTGTCATCAGTAAGGAAATCAGTTAAATTGGCTACAATTATCAAAACAATACAAACATTCAGACTTCCTCATGCGGCCCAAGTGTGTACTGCAGAGATAAATGTTGAATAAAAGATGATGGAAGAAATTCTGCTAATTTATTTACCACCCCGGGGGTCTTTTGGGAATAAGGGGCAGTTGGGGGCAGCGTAAACAAGCCTGGAATACTACGGTGACACATCATCACCGAAAATGACTCGTTTCAATTTCAGAATTTGATCATCGGAAAGTCTGGAAGAGCCGCGCGATTGAATTATTTTATCCCCATTCAAGTTAGCATCGGGCTAACCCAGAAGTTAGCCGAGCTCGGCAGGCGGAAGTCTCTGGTGCGCATGCTCTGCCCCATAGAGCAACGTTCAGAGCATTCATTTTGAAAATAATTTAAATCTGCCGTGAAATGTGTGAAGCAGGAGCTGCTAGTGGGCATTAACATTCTATTTCTAGATACACTTCAAAGATAATATAGCCACAGTCTCCTGCGACTGTGGCTCTGTGGAGAGTCACGGTTGACTTTAAAAAGTACATGTCGCGTTGAGCCATTTTTAACCTGCGAAATACAGATTTTTTATACATTTGGAGGGAAATGTCAATAAAGACAACAGCATTGCTGTTTCATCACAGTCACATCATTTGGTTTACAGCTCTAAAGACATGTTTAATTGTGCAGTACCTCTTTAATAACACTTTATTTTATTTATATATTTTACTTTTGCTTCACAGAATAGATTGGGGACGCTTATTTTGAGTGATATTTAGTTAAAAGAAAAGCAAGAAACCAAACAAGAGATTTCTTCCGCATATTCTCCGTCACACGTCCTCACTGATTAAGGGTTTTATCAGCGATGGACATCCATTCATCACGTCTATTCATAGCCGACAGCCCAGGAGGTTATAAAAGGAGTGTCTCACTGCAGCACACCGAGGTCCCACTCTCATCTCCTCTTATCTACAGTCCTGTGGGTCCTCATACATATAAATCCACCAAATGTTATTTCACAGTGGCCGTTCCCATCACACTAGAGATTTGCGATTGAAATGAGATAAGGTACACAAGCTGGGTAGCTTAAAATAGGATCTCTTTATTGAATCCAATCACAACAATGTATTATTGTTCATGGCTAAGGAGCTAAGGCTTGTTTTCCATGCTACACTGCTGCAGTTGGGTACCAACCAAAAAGACATCCGCTATCACATGTCCATCCACTCGGGTCCCCAAAAACTCTGTTTGACAAATAAGTGTGATTCTTTATCTAAAGAGAAACATAGAACTCGTTGTTAACTACATCTGTATGTGCTTGTATCACCACAGCTGATGTAGAAGATGATGTCAAGCTTTCATACTACCTGCTGAGACAAAACACCATCAGGAAAAAGGTTGAGCTGAGATTCTCGGGCTGACAGTTGGATATTTACTACTAGTTGTAACATGTAACTGTGTGTGGATGCAGAAATGTCCCGGGAGGTTCAGACAGGATTATTTTTGGTTCGGTTTGGCATGTTGGGTCCTAAGGCATACTGAGTGGTGGGGCTGAGTAGTCCCGGTCCCTTGTGGATCACAACGGCCTCACTTGAAAGGCATTGACCTCCGAGGACTCTCGATTCTTGGAGGTGACGTCCAGGTGGTTAAAGTCATTGCTGGTGATGATGAAGACGATGGACGAGGAGCTGAAAGTCACCCTCTTCTTGGGCCGGTTCCTGCCGCCGCACGCCCCCGCGGACACCACGATCGGTCGGATGGGGCGCTGGACCAGAGCCAGGGGGCGCTCTTTGAGGCCGCACTGCAGCCAGGAGAACCGCGAGCAGAGCAGCTGCAGCAAACAGCGCCGGAACTGTGAGAGGGAGTAAGAGGATGAAATACCGCCCTGTCAAAAACACACAATATCAGTACACCAGCAAACTAAGACTAGTGTAAAAGATCATTTCATTCCTACGCACACAACACATATTAAATCTTGGGATACTATGATGCAGATTTCATTCTCATTTTTGAAGAATTTGTCTAAAAAACGACTTCTGGGTTGTTGAATTCTATATTATTTTGTTTAAAACCCCCCAAAAAATTCTCATAAAAATAAATCAATAAAAAAAAACTCCTGGTTTTTCTTACTCAAACCACAAACTGGAGCAGCGCAAGAGGAGAACAACCCCTCACGCCATTGCTTTACCCTTTAATACTGAGTTCAGCTGTGGTTACTGGTGGGGAAAAACAATCGACTGAACACAGAGGAAGTGGCCAATCAGAGAGCTCCAACAAACGTATTGTATTACAGACGCCGGCAAAACACGGGTCTGCTATGACGGTTGAACCTCGTCACTGACCTCATCCCCACCAGCAAGAGGAGGAGCACTGTGTACTGATGTCCTCATTGTTCGCAGGTCTTTAAGTTCACCACGAATAGAAAGAAAAAGTTATTCTCAAAAGAGCTTTAGGACTACCAACCTTTCTGCTCATGAACATGTAGATGAGGGGGTTGTAGGCCGTGCTGGACTTGGCAAAGAACGAGGGGATGATGGCCACCGTGGGCGAGACCATGTTCTTACTGCCGAAGGCCTCCAACATGGACACCACGGCATAGGGCGTCCAACACAACAAGAAGCAGGAGATCATCAGCAAAAACATAACGGCCACCTTCTTCTCGTACCGCAAGATCTTGATGATCTGAACCGTCTGGAGGTCCTGGATGGAGCGCAGCTACAAGAAACGGGGGAGATAAAGATGCTATCATGAGGGTCTAAACAGGCTGTTTTGGGACCAGATTGTTGCTGGTTTGGATCAAATGTCCAAAAGTCTGTTGATTTGAATGTGCATGTGATGATGTGTGGGAGACAAGCCAGCCCTACAGTACTAACATCATTTTGGTAGGATAGATGTTAGCATGATAGAAGCTTTTTCTGACCCCCAGGTTGGGAACAACTGACTTAGCTGACCTTTAATGCAATTTTTTTTTTAAATGACTGCAGCCAAATTCTGCAACACAAATTGTGAATTTTGCACTGTGATTTGGAACAAGGAACATACCAGGCTATACACACATTTATTTCTGCTGTAAAGTTGGCCACGGGGCTCTATGGGGATTGACTCGCTTTTGGAGGCAGCCTCAGGTGGCCGGAATTTGAGGAACTGCAGTTTTTGGCACTTCTGTGTTGGCTTCAATCCTCAGCAAACTACAGAAGTGGTAGTAGGGGAGGACACACCCTAAACAAACAACACTGCTGAACGGGAACTAGGAGAAATGTCCTTGTTATCTTTGTAATTTGAACATTGTCTAACTACATTGGAGATCAGAGAGAAACTGTCTCCTCTCTTTGCATGTGCTGTTTACTATGGAGATTCATATCATTTAAATTGAATTTAAATGATATGAATCTCCATAGTAAATTTATTTTGTATAGCCCAAAATCACAAATCAGCCTCAGAGGGCTTTACAATCTGTACACATGCAACGTGCTCTGTCCCGGGACCCTCACAGAGGAGCGATCCCTCTCCCAGGATGGACAGAAGTGCAACAGATGTCATGTGTACAGAACAATTATATAAAGACTACATAACCTTTGCTAAACCGAACCCTACTGTGTGTAGAAGTAACAATTATTGGATGATGCTAAATGTGAACATGCAGTTTAACAGTAGCATAAGTGAGGAAGAATCATTAAGTCAGTGAAGTGCAATACCGACCCACAGTTTTGCTAACATTAAGCTAGTGCTCATACTAGACCGATCTGTAGCAGAGTGTAATGAATTGGGAAACAGTGCATTTTATTGCTTATTTATTCGACTTTTCTTTTATAAAAGGGTTTTATAGAGTTTACATAGTATCGCTTTAAATCATTCATGAAAGCAGCTTTAGCAAAACAGAGACACCTGACATTGAGAATGTTTCTATTTAAGAGCATAAAACGGCTTCATGGTCTTCTCTATAACTCATTATTACCGTGGTCTTGGTAACATTGTAATGCCTCAGTAAATAGACCCGTGTCTGATGACGCCATGCAGTCAAAGTGGCGAACGTCTTCTAGACTCCCTCAAGACTTCTGATGGAATCACGGCAAGCGTCCATTTCTATTCATGAATTTAAAAGGTCTGCATTTATATTTGCTTTATATGAAGTTACAAATACTCTGTAAAGTTCAGAGCACTTCTCTCAGAGCGTCTCCCAAAACGCTGTGACGTGTACCGAGTTTGTTGGAGTGGAAGTTGTAGGAGGTCAAGACAGTTTTATCTGGTGAAGACCTGAGACCTGGAAGGGCTTGAAGTGGCACTCAAATTGTATGTGCTGAAAGGGAAACTTTGCTGATTTTCAACTGGGGCTGGAATTCTCTCTCTCTCTCTCTCTCTCTCTCTCTCTCTCTCTCTCTCTCTCTCTCTCTCTAATAGATTTAATAATAACACACTTAATACTTCTACAGGCTACATCTGCAATGTCAAGCAGCTCAAAAAGACCAAGATGGAGATAAATTAAATAAGTCATAACTATTCGTGGGGAAGGAGAACAATCGTCACTTTCTACAGACATCTTTAATGTTTCTTTGACCAAATTTTGGTCTAAAGATTTGGATCAGCGACCCACAATTTACAAGTCTTTGTAATTCACTCTATTAGTCGAACTAATAAATGATTTATCAAATATGCAAACAACTGAAAAGCATGACCTACCATTTGCACCGCGTAGAGGATGTTCCCGTAGCAGTAGATCATGATGCCCACAGGCACAAAGAAACAGGCCAGGAGGAAGAGGAGGATGAAGGAGGCATCGTTGGGGTCCTTAGAGGCCCAGTCCAGGGAGCAGCCCAGCCGGTGGATCTCCAGCGTGTAGCGGTTCCACCCGAGCAGAGGGGCGCCCGTCCAGACCAGGGAGTACAGCCAAATGTGGCCGATGGCCCGCCACGCCCAGGGGAAGTCCACCACCTGGGCATGGACCACCCGGATGTAGCGCTCGTAGGCCAGGGCCGCCAGCGTCATGATGGAGACGATGCCTGGCAGGAGAAGAAGGGGGAGAGGGAGTAATGCAGAGCGCTCGCTGCAGGATCTGGGTCAGTGGCTACTCAGCGCATCTTTGGACTGAATGAGTTTCATCGCTCTATGTACAAACACAAGTCTGAGCATCTTGGTGTTGAACGGCACATTCAAGCACTCCGTTATGAATCCTTAAAAACTCACAGAAAGAGACGCTTACCTCCCACACACACACACACACCTCTAAGACCTGCATTGCACAGCCTGCATTGATTCTGAAGGTGTATGCGTCTTCTATCAAATTGCTCTATTTTGTTTCCATATATGCAAGCCAGAGTCCAAGGTACAGCATCCAACACTGATTCTGCATCTGTTTGGTCAACGCACATCACACACACACACCCACGTAACCTACATATCTATACAATTACATACTCGGATGTCCTTTTAGTCTCCGTCTGTAATGTCATCTCTTGATTTAATGGGAGCAACACGGGGGAAAGTGTCAATGGGCAGACGCGCAAATTACAAACACACACTGTATTTGGTGACTTGTTTCGGGTTGTGCACTCAGCTTGAGCCACATTAACCCAGCTAGAGTTTCAGACGGACGTGCATTGACAGAGCTGCCAGGGTTCATTGCTGTGGCCCCTGTGTGTGTGTATGTGTGTGTGTGTGTGCGCGTGTGTGTGTGTCTGGCACACTGACACCAACCTCCTCTGAGTAACACATATGATGAGGCAGGAAGATGACGGCATGTCCGTCTGCTGCGCAGATAAATCTATGCGATTTGTTTATCAGGTGCCAATGCTGGGAAATTTGGCTTTTTCCACCTTTGTGATGTTAGTACCAATGGATAACTGGAGGACCTTGGGGTTTCACAAGTAAAAATGTCACTCGGTAAAAGTGGACAACTACTGTGAATGAGCAGGGGAGGAGCTGGGGAGTTCTGACGATGCGATGTCACCATAATAACTTCTGGTGCCAAAAGCAGCAGGACGCCACATCCTTTCTGCTCAATGTCATTTCAGCGACGAAGGGAGACATCCCTAGTCCTGAACACAGACGTCAACTTTGAATCTGGTCACAAGCAAAAGAGAAGCCAATGTCAACTACTAGAGGACAAGAGGACGATGGAAGGAGAGGGCAAACCGTCCACCCGCTCTGCGTAAGTGGCAACAGCTTGAGGGTTTGCTGCTCTAATGAGCTCATAATCTCACATCTGACCTCCCCTGGATTCCTACAAAGGGGGGGGGGGGGGACCTGGATGATGACCCTGGACAATCTCGTTACAGTGAAGTGTGAAGCTGGAAACAAAATCATTCCTCTGCATAAAGCAATGACATGCACAATGTGCTCATTTTACATAAAAAACAAACAAACACATACTGTCAGAGGAAATAGTATTTCATTGGAATGGATTCAGGGTCGTTTGGTTTTAGTGTAGCACATCACTGAATGAAAAGGTCAATAAATTGTATTTTAGCCATCCAAAAACTGAGAGAAAAAGTGTCCCCATTTAAAATATTGTGTTTATCTATCACCTATATTAACATTTGTTTTATAGAAATAATTTCTACGTGGAATATGCTTCATTCATGCGCTATATAGTGATCTGTACTGCCTCCCAACTAATTACATGATATCAAACTGCGTTTGCTCATTTTCTGAATTGTGTCAGAATATTATTCTACCTATAGTGAGAAATGAAATAGGGACACAGTTAAATAAATTCAATACAAAAGCTATTTTAGTAAAATGTTTGTGTGACAATATTGATAAATGTGAAAAACATGCTAGTATAATAAACACAATGCCCTCGCGTCATCTCTCTCACCAAACAAGCTGTTGCTGAAGCCGTCCCAGATGCATGTCGCCTGGCTCCAGATCCAACCGCCTTTGATGCACGAAGCAAACGTGAAGTTTATTCCGATGACAGAAACCAGCAGATCACTCAAACTTATGTTGACCAGTAACAAATTGGTGGGCGTCCTCAGTCTCTTGAATTTGCAGTAGAGTACGATGACAACAACGTTGTTGCAAAAGCCGAACACTCCGATGGTCCCGATGGCGAAAGCGAGAAGTTTGTAGGTGCCGGCTGAAAAAATGTGATGTTCCGTAGTTCTCTCCGCTCTGGTTTCGTTGGCAGGATTCATTGCGCGGATGCAAACTTGGTGCCCAGCATGGTGCTGTGCGTGCGGTGTGTTGAGCGCGCGCCTTGAACACGAGACACCGTCGGGTGTCCACGCCGCTCCTCCACGCGCTCCCCGCGCCGTCAATTCAAACCAGCCCGAGACTGCCGTTTGCTTGAAACTGGGTCAGTGTACAACTGTCACTCCGGAACGGATCGCAGACGTTGCATTTCCTTTCAATGTAAACTCGTTTTTGACCTGCGTGTTTGGCGACGAGCACGCGGGCCAAATTATAGAACTGCGTTGAAAATAAATACATAGAAGGGTTTTAATTGCATTTCATGCTATACACACATTATTGGTAATTCACACTTTTATTTTGAAGTCTGATTGATTGAATTTGACATACAGTGATGATTCGTAATTTTCAAATATATACTGTAATATATATATATATATATATATATATATATATATATCTCGAGACTGCCGTTTGCTTGAAACTGGGTCAGTGTACAACTGTCA